>NC_057832.1:103707817-104010847 GCF_910594005.1 Cervus elaphus | reverse complement strand
CAACTCCAAACATTTAAAAATTGATCTCCAGATAACTTCAGCCACTCACTCCCCTGGCTGTGCCCTGGACCCAGTCATCATGCTAAACTGCTCCACCTTAGAAACCTCAGACCTCAAATCTTCCATTGCTCTTGGATCCCACAACTGCTCATCCTTCAGCCTTTCCAGCATCTCCTCAAGTTGGTCACTGACCACAACAAAATCTCCAGTCTGTTCATCCACCCCTTTCTCAGAGTCTATCTGTCCCCTCCCAACTATACTTCCTTCCTGACTGGGTCTCCCACGGGCAATTTCAATGTCTCTCTACCCTCAAGTCTCTGCCTCCTTGTCCTGATTGCAACTGTACCATGCAAACCCAAACCTGAATCAACTTCACAATCAACCACTGCATTGAGGCGGGATTATGTCATGTTTATCATCCATTTGGGATAAAAATCTTTCTAGCATGCCAAGCACATGCTAGACAAGTATACAAATGATTTCAGGAGTTGCATAAACTACTATAGAGGTGGGCCGGGTGCTTTGATTAGCAGAGTTCCCATTTCAAGGCAGTTCTAGTGAGGAGTAGGGGGTTAGCAAAGGCTTCCTCGGAGAGACAGCTATTGAGACCCGAAGCTGCGAGTTATTCTGACAAAGGGGAAGAAAGGGCAGAAGAGGGCCAAGAATGGTACTGTGGGCACAATGGACATGCACAAAACTGCAAAGGCAAGGGCAAGCATGACCCACTGGGGAAACTACCAAGAATTCAAACAGCTAAAGTGTAAGGTCGAGTGGGGGAAAACAGTACCTAGTACATGGTGGGCACTCAAACATGGGCTGAATGAATTAATGAGCCTATTCCCTGCCTGCTTCTGAGTGAGCCAGGAAAGACCCACAAGCATGCATTCTGGTGCCACACTCAAGTCAGCTCCTGGCTGGGGTCTCAGAGGAGGACAGTTCCTTCTCCACACACAGGGTCCTGCTCCCTTTCCCCAGAGACCATGTTCAGGGACCATCAATAGTACTATGTTTTGCCTGTGGTTTCAACCAGTCCCTCTCCACTGTCGTTCTCCAAGCTGTCACTTCTCCAGCTCTATGAGCATGTGAGTCCCTTCTGTCTGACAAGGGGCCCTTGGGTCCTGCATGTTCCTTCTGCGATAGCTGGAGTTTCCCTTAATAGCCAAGCTCCTCCAGAGTTGCTGTTTTACTCTTCAGTTTCCCCTTGGTCACTTCCCACTCATGTCTCAACTCACTTCACTTAGGCTGCAGGCTTCGCCACATCACAAAACGTATATGGGTTGAGATCTCCAATGGCCCACAAATAGCCCTTTTCATGGTCCACTTACCCTCTTGGCAACATAACCCTCTCCCCTGTTCTCGACTGTTCTCGCTCCCCTGTTCTTGTTGACTTCCCACCCATACAGCTCTTCTTTCTTCTCCTTTTTCTCTTACCAGTCCTTTCCAGTTCCCTCTCCTAACCCCAAATCCTCTTCATCTTCTGAGATACCTGTATCCCAGGGTTTCTTCCTTGGCCCTCCCCTTCTCTTCTTTCTTCTCTTCCTGGATGATCCCACAGACTCCAGTGCTGATGATTCCCAGGTCTCTGACCCTCTCCTGATTTCCATGATTCACATGCCCACCTCCTGAATGCATAGCTCCACCTGTCATTATTTCTCATGGTAGTTAATGGTCTGATATCCCCCTGGAACATTCCATATACTTGGCAGTCAACCTAGACTTCCCATGTTCAATTAGTGTCTCATTCTAAATATGTATTCATCACTGGCTTCCTTTTTATTCCCATTGCCTTAATGCAGACTCTTGTCTCCCCTGCACAGATGCTGCTCATCTTCTCACTGATCTTCCTGCCTCTAGACTTGCCATCCTTTAATCTAACCCCCTCGGCCACAAGAGAGGTTCCCTCCTACTTAAGGGTCAAGTCCACAGTCCCTACAGCAGCTCAGGGTGTGTGTGTGCTTCAGTTGTGTCCGACTCTGTGCAATACTATGGACTGTAGCCTGCCAGACTCCTCTGTCCATGGGACTCTCCAGGCAAGAATACTGGAGTGGATTGCCTTGCCCTCCTCCAGGGGATCTTCCTGACCCAGGGATCGAACCTGTGTCTCTTTATTTCCTGCATTGGCAGGCAGGTTCTTTACTACTAGTGCCACCTAGGAAGCACAACAGCCCAGAGTTCTCCACAATCTGGCCTCCGACCCATCTACCTTTTCTGTTCTTACCTATAATTCATCATTTGGAAAGATGCCGTCTGCCTGCCCATACCCTACCTCTGCACCCAAACAAGGGTTTACTTCCCTTCAAGTCTTCCGCCAACCCTGTGACCTGGCCATCACTGTAGGCTTCTGTTCACAGGCTGAATAGCTGTGGTTTATTCACAGTCTTATCTCACCCTGAGAGCTGGGACCATGCATGTCCTCCATCACACTCTCATCTTCCTCAGTCATCACTGTTGCTATTATGTATTACACCTAAAATCTTTCGAGAGCCCACGCTATATCAGACTCTATGTTAAGAACTTTAACACAGACTTTCCCATTAGATTTGATGTTTATAACTATTCAATGAATATGCATTATTAGCCACATAAAGTTATTGGCAAAGAGTGGCTTTCACATAGCAGAAACTTCTTCTAACCTATACTGTCAAAAGAGTACTGCCCACAGAATAATCGTTTGTGACTGTTCCATGAAGGCTGAATTAATGAAGTCAATTGATAGGCTATAGTGAGTAGATAAGAACAGATAAGTTATTACTTGTGTTAGTAACAGAATAAATGATATATTGTGCTAAGTAGGTTACACATAGGATCTCATTTAATTTTCACAACTCTCCTGTGAGGTAGGTATTGTTATAATTCCCATACTGTAGATGAGACGCAGAGAGTATAACTTGCTCAAGATCTCACAACAAACAAAAGACTTTATTCAGTTCAGTTCAGTTCAGTCGCTCAGTCACATCCAACTCTTTGCAACCCCATGAATCACAGCACGCCAGGCCTCCCTGTCCATCACCAGCTTCTGGAGTTTACTCAAACTCATGCCCATCGAGTCGGTGATGCCATCCAGCCATCTCATCCTCTGTCGTCCCCTTCTCCTCCTGCCCCCAGTCCCTCCCAGCATCAGGGTCTTTTCCAATGAGTCAACTCTTCGCATGAGGTGGCCAAAGTACTGGAGTTTCAGCTTCAGCATCAGTCCTTCCAATGAACACCCAGGACTGATCTCCTTCAGGATGGACTGGTTGGATCTCCTTGCAGTCCAAGGGACTCTCAAGAGTCTTCTCCAACACCACAGTTCAAAAGCATCAATTTTTCGGCACTCAGCTTTCTTCACAGTCCAACTCTCACATCCATACATGACCACTGGAAAAACCATAGCCTTGACCAGACGGACCTTTGTTGGCAAAGTAATGTCTCTGCTTTTTAATATGCTATCTAGGTTGGTCATAACTTTCCTTCCAAGGAGTAAGTCTCTTTTAATTTCATGGCTGCAGTCACCATCTGCAGTGATTTTGGAGCCCAAGAAAATAAAGTCTGACACTGTTTCCATTGTCTCCCCATCTATTTCCCATGAGGTGATGGGACCAGATGCCATGATCTTAGTTTTCCAAATGTTAAGCTTTAAGCCAATATCTAATTCCAAAGGCAACATTCAGAACAGTATTCTGCCCAACCTCCCTCAAGTTCATTGAGCCTAATTACATTATAGGCACTTTGTCATTTTGACTATCAGAGCCTTATAAATCTTAATCAGGCTAGGATATGGAAAATAAATCACTGAACAGAAAGTTCAGGTATTTCTTCTTAAAACTCTTCAGTTTACTCAACATACAAAAACATACGAGACACCATAAAAACTAAAATAAAATGTGAGAACATAAAATAAATATTAATATTTGGAACATAAACGAAAGAAAGAATACTTTTTCCACACAGAGCCTACAAGCGAAAAAGGATTAACTAGTTCAAGTCAACCCCCTCCTCCTCTATGGTTTTTAAGGCATACTGAACACAGATTAACAATGGTATTAATGAACCCCATAGCTGAAGAACACACGTTAATTAGAATAATAAAGTAAACCGGTGATTCATTTGTTAATTCCTCTGGGGTGAAAGATGGTAGAAACCATATAAACATCTCAAAGTTGTAAAAACATTGCTACAGTTTTGCAATAGCCACTGTTAAGCATGGCAAATAAATCAACAAAAGATGAACAAAATAAGTAATAATTTTCTATGGCTCACTTTTAAGAAAAATTGATGTTTAGCCCATGTAAAAGGAGGGAGAAGAAGAGGAAAGATAGAAGATTGGGGTGGGGGGCGGACGTGAGGGTAGAAAAAAATGGGCCAAATGTGGAAACTGAACAAAAGGACATTACAAAAGAAGGGAACCCAAGCAGGGACACAGTGTAGAGAGTCAGTGGCAGAACCAGAGTAACAGAAGAGAGTGCAAGTCACAGAGGGGAAAACAAGAAAAAATAAAACAAATGAGGAATGGAGATGAGAACAGGCATAAAAAAGAGAAACCTGTTTGAGCTCAAGGGGGAGAGAAAGGTGACTAGGAAATGAAAAGGTACAATGAGACAGAGGGGATGTCAGAAAAACATCACAGAACCAGATGTTGGAAACTATTTCTCTATTATATCTACTTCTGAAAAGAGTCTGAAGCAATTTATACTATCAAAGAGGAGGAAAGGGAAGAGAAAAATGTAATCTAGAGAAAAACTATTGAAATTAAGAAAATTTTTGAATTCAGGGGGAAAAATGTTATAATTCCTGGCAGCCAAGACAAGGAGGAAAACCTAACAGTTTACTAAAAGAAAGCAAATCAATTTACATTTTTAAAGAAAGCAAACAATTCATCAGGAAGTCAAGAGAAGGAATTGGTACGATATGAAGTGGAAAGGGACAAGAAAGCTGGTAAGGAACTAAGGAAGGAACAGGATGATAATAAGTGTAAGAAGTGGAATTGGGTGGTGTTTAGATGAGACACTGTAGAAAAGAGGGAATTTGTATTATCAGTGTGAAAGGCCAAGCTGCCAGCAGGTATCACTGATGGGAGTGTTGGGACACTCCCCAAATCCTAAAATTCTCTCACAGTGAGCAGTGGTGCATGTGTGTGTTGTCTGTAAAATGCATTATATACCCCTAGCATAAGTAATATATAAAACTTCCAAGACACTTGGTCTTTGAGGAATAAAATGGGCGTTCCTTGTGGCTCAGCTGGTAAAGAATCTGACTGCAATGTGGGAGACCTGGGATCGATCCCTGGGTTGGGAAGATCCCCTGTAGAGGGGAACAGCAGCACTTAAGATTACTTCAAAAGGGGTTTTCTTGGTTTGTTTGTTTTTCCTAGAGGAAGGAGGATGAAGGGGCTAGAAACTGAGGAGAGTGTTGGGAGTATTTCACAATCATGACGAAAAGGTACAGAGGGTGCAGAGGTGGAACTCTTGGCAATTCACAATGCTGTAGAGGTATAATTTTGAAAAACTTAAAGTCACAACTTTCATACAAATAGATACTTTTTTGTAAGGACGCTGCGTAATGACTCTTAAGGAATCACATGTGCTAATGAAAAATGAAGGGTGAGGAAATGGGGTAACGGAAACGGGGAGGAGAGGAGGGGAGCCTCGGAGCAGTAAGGAAGAGGCGCTCCTGGAGGCAAGGAGCCCTAGGAATGAGGCTCAGCCGCAGGCTGGTGAAGGGGTTCTGACCACTGGAGAAGGAAATGAGGGGGTGAGGGGTGGGGGGAAGGCACACCTCAAAATTCAGCATTTCGGATTCTGAGGACACCTCGGATTCCACTTCACCCTCGCCCTCTTCCAGGTCGTAGTAATTTCTGTCCACGTCTGACTCCTGATAGCGGTGAATGAGGTGCTGGAGCAGGTAGGAGGAGGCTTTGTATAAAGTATTTTTCGGTCTCTGCCCCATGGGAAAAGGAGACCAGCAAGAGTAACGATCCTTTTCTGAGTGCAGCACTTTCGACTGCGCTCCAGTTCGTGAAATGCTCATGCCTCCCTGGAGGGAGGAAGGCCTCGGAAACTTGGGCTCTCTCCCGGAGGTCGCCATCTTGTTTACAGGGGTTGCCTAGGAGACGGACGCCCAGGGAGGCGGTGCCGCAAGGGATTTTGGGGGCTGTAGTCTCTGCCCCTCGTGCGTCCTCCCTTTCAGCTTGCTTTACCACTGTAGCGCAACTTAGCTTTCTGTTTGCTTTTTGTGATCTTTCTTTATTAGTCTGTTAAGTCGTTGGCTCTGCTTCTTTTGGTTTGTCTTTCTCGTTTTTCATCTTTTTTCTCTGCGCCCCGCTGTTTTAGTGTTCAACTGTTTTCTCTCGGCCTCGAGACCCCTCTTGGAGATTTTTCATCCCACCCTGAGATCACTGGTGAGCTCACCATCCTGCTTCCTTCATGAAGGGTCTTTTTGTAGTTAGTGTTAGATGTCTGTAAAGCTCTCTGTTGGAAAGGTGATAGCACTGAAATTTTACTCTATGGAGAGTGCAATGCACATACATGATATAGAAGGCGTGGCTCCTGTCCTTATGATTTAATTGCGGATAATAAAGAGAAACTACCAGACGACGACTGAGAGCTGGTTGGCAGTTAATGCACATTTTTACTCCAAAATAATAAGCCATGTCCTTGGGGAGAAAAACTGGCAGTGGTTTAACAATCCAAATACGGGGGGGGGGGGGGAAACGACTGTCAAACTGACACTTTATCTGAAAGCCTCTGTAAAACTATAATAAATAATTGTATTAGTCAATGATCTGCATTGGTAATAATTTTTATCTTGCTGCATAGGTTCTCTTTGCAGTTTTATAAAATACTCTTGCAAGATTACAAAGCATGATTTTATGCTAGTGTGATTTCATGTGACCTAAATCCTATAGCCTTGAGCTCCACAAAGTAGACACTGTATAGAAAAGCAGAATGAAAATTATAGTAACTATTATTGCCATAGTGATGACCATAGAGATCCTTGCAGGAAGGTCGCTCTCATCCTCCTGGCCTTACAGGCCTTTTCTCCATGCTTCAGTGATAGCAGTTGCAAATACAAAATGATCCTGTCAATGGCTGTCAGGGGAGAAGTAGGAAAAAAATCCTTATGGACACCAGCCATTGACTCTTATTTTTCTCAGGGCTTGAGGGCCCATTAAAACTGACAGAAAGCTTGCAAAATTACCTTCCTTCATTATCTTGCTGGTCATAAATGTAAAGGCCATAATTAAAGTATCCCTTTCTGCTAGGCTCATCTTAACTGCTTGCGTGCTTCTTTTTCCACTGGGTAGAATATTCCTCCACGGGGTTTTCTCTGCCCTCACCCCCATAAGACCTGGCTGGCTAACTGACAGAAGGGTGAAGAGGGAAGAAAGTATAAACATGGAAAAACTCAGTGTGCTTTTTGTAGTTTCCAATCACTTAGCATCACTACGAACAAAGCTAGTGGAGGTGATAGAATTCCAGCTGAGCTATTTCAAACCCTAAGAGATGATGCTGTTAAAGTGCTGCACTCAATATGCCAGCAAATTTGGAAAACTCAGCAATGGCTAACATGCTGGAAAAAGTCAGTTTTCATTCCAGTCCCAAAGAAAGACAATGCCAAAGAATGTTCAAACTACTGCACAACTGCACTCATCTCACACACTAGCAAAGTAATGCTCAAAATTCTCCAAGCTGGGCTTCAACAGTATGTAAACTGAGAAATTCCAGATGTTCAAGCTGGATTTAGAAAAGGCAGAGGGAAAAAAGAAAAGAAAAGGCAGAGGAACCAGAGATCAAATTGCCAACATCTGTTTGATCATAATAAAGCAAGAGAATTCCAGAAAAACATCTACTTATGCTTTATTGACTATGCTAAAGGCTTTGACTGTGTGGATCACAACAAACTGTGGAAAATTCTTCAAGAGATGGGAAATATCAGACCACCTTACCTGTCTCCTGAGAAGTCTGTTGCAGGTCAAGAAGCAACAGTTAGAACCGGACATAGAACAATGGACTGATTCCAAATTGGGAAAGGAGTACGTCAAGGCTGTATATTGTCACCCTGCTTATTTAACTTATATGCAGAGTACATGGGAAATGCCGGGCTGGATGAAGCATAAGCTGGAATCAAGATTGCCGAGAGAAATAATCAATAACCTCAGATATGCAGATGACACCACCCTTATGGCAGAAAGCAAAGAGGAACTAAAGAGCCTCTTAATGAAGGTGAAAGAGAAGAGTGAAAAAAGCTGGCTTAAAACTCAGCATTCAAAAAATGAAGATCATGGCATCCAGTCCCATTACTCCATGGCAAATAGATGGGGAAACAATGGAAACAATGACAGACTTTATTTTCTTGGGCCCCAAATCACTCAGATAGTGACTGCAGCCATGAAATTAAAAGACACTTGCTCCTTGGAAGAAAAGCTATGACCAACCTAGACAGCATATTTAAAAGCAGAGACATTACTATGTTGACAAAGGTCCATCTAGTCAAAGTTATGGTTTTTCCAGTAGTCATGTATGGATGTGAGAGTTGGACTATAAAGAAAGCTAAGTGCCAAAGAACTGATGCTTTTGAACTGTGGTGTTGGAGAAGAATCTTGGGAGTCCCTTGGACTGCAAGGAGATCAAACCAGTCCATCCTAAAGGAAACCAGTCCTGAATATTCTTTGGAAGGACTGATGCTGAAGCTGAACCTCCAATAGTTTGGCCACCTGATTAGAAGAGCCAACTTATTAGAAAAGACCCTGATGCTGGGAAAGATTGAAGGCAGGAGGAGAAGGGGACGACAGAGGACGAGATGGTTGGATGGCATCACTGACGCAATGGACATGAGTCTGAGCAAGCTCCGGGTGTTGGGTGATGGACAGGGAAGCCTGGCGTGCTACAGTCCATGGGACTGCAAAGAGTCAGACAGGACTGAGTGACTGAAGTGAACTGAATCAGCATTTCCAGGAAAGTTAGTTTTGCCAATGTCAGTCTATTTAGAAAAGTGTCAAGGCAGAGTTAGGTAGGACTTGTCAAAGAGTAACTTTCAAAAGGTTAAAAGGGTGATTGTCGTACAAAAATAAAAACACCTGTGAAGGATTTTATTAAACTCATTAATTAATGAAGGAACCAGCAAGATGGTAACAGAGTATTCACTGTCCACACAGAAAGACATTTTGAAAAAAGGTCACTAGGTTAGAGATAAAACTGGTTTATGCTGTATGGGACATTATACCTTTGGTGTTAAATATTTCTATGCTTTCTCTCTTTTCACCTTCACATCTACTCTATCACCATTCAACAGATAAGGTAACTGATGCTCAGAGAATTTAAATAAATGGCCCAAGGACAAGCACTGGTATGGCAATCCAAATCTAGAATGACCAAATCCACTGTCTACCTTCAACTCCTATTTTTTGCAGGTGGAAAATGTGAGGCAAGGTAAAGGTGCACAAACTGTCTCAGAAGTAAAAAGAAAACATGTTATCAGCTAATGTTCTTAAGTGTAAATAAAAGAACTCACTCAGAGAATAACCCTTTTGTATAGAATCATAGCATGTCAGAACTATTAACAGAAAGAACTTAAAAGCCCATTTTATCCCAACTCTCCCTTTTACAGGTGAAAAACTGATGGCCCTCCAGGAATAATAACTTGCCCCAAATCACCTGACTTGTTAGCAGTCAAGCAGGAATTAGAGTCTGTACCTCTCCTTGCTCAATCTTTGCTTTTGCTGGTTCACCAAAATGACCCGTAGGCGGAACTGTATGAATAGAATCCCTAATTTGGGATTCTGGCCATCAAAACAGAAGGCATCATCTTTATAAAAGTTATTTTACATCTTTATAAAAGTAGAGAAGTCAGAATTAGGCAGAGGGACAGGGGTGAGGGGAGGGACTACTTTGTCAAAAGTTTTCCTATTAGCATAAGACAACAATAATTGCTTCTGTTTTTTTTTATTGCTTACTGTAAACCAGGTCTGTGCTCAATGCTATAGATATGTCTCAGCTAATTATTCCAACTGCTCTCCAAAATAGCAGTTTTTTTCAAAGGAGAAGAATGATGCTCAAAAATGATAAGCAAGTTGCCCAGTCACACAATTTGCATCTAGCCCCAAATTCCAACTCAAGTCTTCCCGGATCTAAAGCCCCTGACCTTAACCAATAATACTTTTTCTCTGGAAGTATGAATTAGTTTCTCAGGAAGCATTCGTGAGGCACAGAGAGCCTGGCCCTGAGTACTGAAAGCGTGTTTGTGTGTGTGTGTGTGGTGGGGGGCAGGAATACCCAGGGTTTCTGAATCCAGAGAAGTACTGTGGGCAGGCAAAGGCAGTGGGATGTGATAATCCAGGGGATTATCAGGGGACCTAGGGTAGCAGGGTCTCCTGTGATGGCACTGGATCCTTAGCACTGGGGTGAGAGGAAGGAGAAAGTGGAAGAGTGTCACCATGACACTCAAGAGCTCTTCTCGAGAGGACATCCAGGACAGGCAACTGAAAGGGGAATATCAAAGGGGTCTAGACTTTAAGTTTAAAAGAAGGTGCTACCTACCAGCTTCAGCCACTTGCTAGCTTTGCCCTGGTAGTATTATTTACCCTTACCCCTTATGTAGAATAAGGGTATTGTTTACCCTTACCCCTTCTGTAGAATATGTAGAGCCTTATGTAGAATAAGGCTCTCTTCCAATCTGAAGCCAGCACCCTGATGTAAGACCTTACTTCACTGAGAATGGAAAGAAGAGGCAGAGATCAACCTCTTGTTTCCTTCATTTGGGAAGAGGATCTCCCCAGGTGTGTTGACCTTGGGCAAAGCAAAAATGTATACCCCTCCCCAATTTTATGAGAGGAAAAACAAGTTTAATAGTGCTTCTCAGGTATGTTTGAGATGGCAGCACCTTGAACTCATGGTGTTTTTGACAGAACACTTAAATTTTCACAGAATATCCTGAAATGGGGAGAACAGATAGACTGTAGAAGGCACCACTAATATAACAACAAAGATAGAATCCCAACTAATGTTTATGAATAATAACTATGTGCTGGGCACCCTTATAAATACTTTACATATATTAACTCATTTTACCCCCAGAGGATCCAACAAGGTAGATATTAATATTATCCCCATATTATAGATGAGTAAAGGTAGGCATAGAAAGGTTCTGTAAAGTACTCAAGTCACTTTATCACCCAGTGGCAAAGCTCTATAGAACTCAAATGGAGGGAGTCTGGTGTCCCAGTCCAAATCCTTAATCAAAACATTGTACTTCACTCAATTGCTTTAGTAAAACTTTATGGGCAACCTTATGGACATTTTTGGGTCCCCTTCCTCCAAAAGTCATATGTTGAACTCCAGTCCCCAATGTGATGGTATGAGGAGGTGAGGCCTCTTGGAGATGATGAGGTCAAGAGAACAGAGTCCTCATCAATGGGATAAGATGAGGCCAGAGAGCTTTCCACCTGGTGAGGCTACTAGGAGAAGGTGGCTTCTGCAACCTGGAAGGTTTTCACCAAAACCTGCACCTGGCACCTTGACCTTGGACTTCCAAACTCTAGAACTGTGTGACAAGTAAAGTTCTGTTGTCTATAAACTAGTCCATATATTCTTGTGATAGTAGCACAAACTGACTAAGACGGGAGAACCTTAAACTTGATGCATTAATGTCATATCCTTTTATGTTTTGTTATTCAGTCTATGGATAAGGGATGATTATTCATATGGAAGGGAGTTTATTATCTAATAACAGCTTAGTGGGTCTATAGCCATTGGGCAGATAATTATATGAATAATCATTTGTTTCAACTGCCATAAGGGCTAAGAAGGGAAAATATAGGAGTCATGAGAGCATCACCTGGGGCGACCTTGATCCAATATTGTGTGGAAGGATCTTTAAAATTG
The DNA here is from genome assembly GCF_910594005.1 of Cervus elaphus. Classification (NCBI taxonomy): domain Eukaryota; kingdom Metazoa; phylum Chordata; class Mammalia; order Artiodactyla; family Cervidae; genus Cervus; species Cervus elaphus. The sequence goes on along the minus strand of NC_057832.1, from coordinate 103,998,989 downwards.
TCAGACATTTTGAGCCTCACGAGGATTATCAAAAATGTTGGGAAAAGACAGTGCAAGTGAGAAACTCTGTCATCTTTGCAGAAATCAGCTGTCTTAAAGTTATGAAGGTAGTAATGAATTGGGTTCATAGAGCCTGATAAAATCCAGGTAGGACTTGATTGAGTCAAATAACACCTGTTCTAAGCAAATATCAAAAGCATTTTGGGGGTTGTCCCACTAATAGATACCCTGAATCAGACACTCATGTTGAGATCAAAGACAAAAACTGCAGTCTAGGAAGAGGGAATCGTAAAAGTTCATAGACAAAGGCAGAAAAATCAAGCCAAGGAAGAATTGTTTGCCAAGGATTTGCAAGCATCAGATCTTGAATAAGATCTGAACAGAGGACTAGATAAGGACTATTCAATTTCTGAGATTATCTTTACAGAGTGAAAGATGGATTTCATCAGGGAAGTCACGACCACTTAAGATCAAAATTATTAAGATGTTACAAATGATGACCAGAGAGGGACTATATGAAATCTTTTGGAAAAAGATACGAGGATGGGAGGATGTTATGCAAGGACATTCAGAAGAAGATCAAAGAAGACCAGAAGGAATTCAGGAAGAAATCATCGCATAAGGGATAGAAAGGAAAGTGCATTTTAGAGACATGAGGTTTAATAACCAAAGCATCCCAGTGGCACTAAATAATAAAAACAGAAGAAAAGCAAACAGAAGTCAGGTGAATGAACTGTGCAAGAATTCCCACCATAGCCATACACTTCCAAAAGCACAACATATTTCATCTCGTTAAGAGCAAGTCTGCAATGGTGGGGACTGGGGAAAAGCAAATCATGTAGGCTTTGATGCAAAGGACAGGAAACACCCAGATCATTATTATCAGCAATTAATCACACAACCTGTTTAAGAGGGGTCTGTTTCAAGTGCTGGAGATATAAAAGTTAAAGTTCGGGTCTCTTTAATTAAGAGATTTGTGTTGTGGTTGGGACAGTAGGATATAGAAATTTTCTAAATAAATCAGAAGAACGTGAGAAACATGTATATGCACGGCAGAGTCCCTTTGCTGTCCACCAGAAACTAAACAATGTTGTGAATCGGCTATACTCCAGAACAGAATAAAAAGTTAAAAAAGGAAAAAAAAAAAGCTCACAGGAGAAGGTAAGCCCTACCTGCATGATTTCTAGTTCATGTTACAGGCCCTCAGGTAGGCAGTGAGTTAGAGGCAACATGACCACCACTTTCCCTTTGCCAGGCTTGGCACACAGGACTCACTCCTTGAGGTAGATAAAGTTGGGCCTCCCCGGCAGGTGCATGGGAGTTGTCCATTGGGACAAAATCTGTGTCCCAAGACAGGGATGCTCAGAAGCTTCATAGATAAGGTAAGAGTTGAGTTAGGGCTTCAGGAAGGGAAGAGACACATAGGAAGAGGTGTTGGATAGTCCCCAAATGGGAAGTGGCATAAGTAGAGGCAAAAAAGGTCTCCTGGGTATTTTAGGAAGTCTCTGAGAAGTCACTGATTTGGAAATAAAACCTTCTCACAAGAAGAATGAAGAGTATGCTGCCTTTCTGGGAGAAACAGGGCATGATTGAAGAAGTGGATGAAATTTCCTCACATGTCAAAACGTCTTAGCAGAACCAAGGAGATGAGACTTTAAAAGAGGGAGAGAAAAGATGGGCCTGGTGAGAGATTCTGACAGCCACAAGGGGAAGGCAGAAACCTTATAATTAAGGACAAAGTCTTTTTCACTTAGATAATGCTTTCCCGTGAGATTAATAGGAGATTCAGTTGGTCTCTAATGTACTGTATATTTTGGGCACTTTACATAATTTACATCTACACCTTATAGCCAAACTTCCCTACTTACCTCTCTCCACTGAGGGCCCTTCCTTTCTTTGCAAAAAAGCACCTTGCCCAGAGCAAATGCTTTATAAACACTGACTCCACAAAAACTTGGTCTTTCAGTGAGAATACTGAATGCAGTTGCCACTTTATTCCTTCCAAGTGAAATCACATCTGTGCAGATGAGTGACTGGAATTAAAATAGCAGGATGCCACGACTTCCCTCGTAGTCCAGTGGTTAATAACCCGCTTTCCAATGCAGGGGACACAGGTTTGAACCCTGGTTGGGGAACTAAGATCCCACATGTCCTGGGGCAACTAAGCCTGCCTGCCACAACTACAGAGCCGACAAAAGGTCCTGCATGCTGTGCTAGTTGTGTGTCCCAACTAACACTGGGTACAGCCAAAAATAAATAAATATAAAAAAGTTAGCAGGATGCCTATCTCAGAACTGCCAAAAAAATAAAAAGACACAAACCCGCATTCAAAGGGTCTAACAAGACTGCTTCAGAGTTAGACCTGGCTAATCCAAGCCAGTCCTCATGCCTGCCTCCCAGGATTACAGAGGGAATTAAATGAATGTGAAATTGACTGACTCAGTGTGGTAGACTGTAAATATGGCCACCAGTTCTTATCCCTGTCCACATGCCTTGCTATGTGACTTTAGCCCCTCCTGTCAAGAGGTAGAGCCTCCTTCTCCACTCCTAGAATCTGGGCATGGCCAATGCAGCTCATTTTGGCCAACAGAACAGGAGCAAGTGGTGCACCAGCAGAGACTTGAAAGTGCTAAGGCTTTGGGATAATGTGATTACCCTTGTGAAGAAGCCAGGGCCAGCCTGCTAGATAAAGAGAAACAATGACCTAGTTCTCTGGGGCCTTGGTCAGCTCCTCCCATTGCCAGCCATGCAAATGAAGCCAGCCTTGATCACCCAGTACCAGCGGCAGACCTACCAACTGATCCAAGATTCCTGAGGGAACTTAGCAGAAACCAAGCCAGAAGAACTACTCAGTCAACTCGAAAAAGAATGAACTAAGACATACAGATGGCTAACAAACACATGAAAAGATGCTCAACATCACTCATTATTAGAGAAATGCAAATCAAAACCACAATGAGGTACCATTACACGCCAGTCAGGATGGCTGCTATCCAAAAGTCTACAAGCAATAAATGCTGGAGAGGAGGTAGAGAAAAGGGAACCCTCTTACACTGTTGGTGGGAATGCAAACTAGTACAGCTGCTATGGAGAACAGGGTGGAGATTTCTTAAAAAACTGGAAATAGAACTGCCATATGACCCAGCAATCCCACTTCTGGGCATACACACTGAGGAAACCAGATCTGAAAGAGACACGTGCACCCCAATGTTCATCTCAGCACTGTTTATAATAGCCAGGACATGGAAGCAACCTAGATGCCCATCAGCAGATGAATGGATAAGGAAGCTGTGGTACATATACACCAGGAATATTACTCAGCCGTTAAAAAGAATTCATTTGAATCAGTTCTAATGAGATGGATGAAACTGGAGCCCATTATACAGAGTGAAGTAAGCCAGAAAGATAAAGAACATTACAGCATACTAACACATATATATGGAATTTAGAAAGATGGTAACGATAACCCTATATGCAAAACAGAAAAAGAGACACAGAAATACAGAACAGACTTTTGAACTCTGTGGGAGAAGGTGAGGGTGGGATGTTTCAAAAGAACAGCATGTATACTATCTATGGTGAAACAGATCACCAGCCCAGGTTGGATGCATGAGACAAGTGCTCGGGCCTGGTGCACTGGGAAGACCCAGAGGAATCGGGTGGAGAGGGAGGTGGGAGGGGGGATAGGGATGGGGAATACGTGTAAATCTATGGCTGATTCATATCAATGTATGACAAAACCCACTGAAATGTTGTGAAGTAATTAGCCTCCAACTAATAAAAAAAAAATGATATAAAAAAAAAAAAAAAAGAACGAATACATGGTTGTGTCAAGCCACTAATGTCTGGGATGGTTTGAAAGGCAGCAAAAGTTAACATATAGTGCATGAATTGCCTACAGTCTCACCCAACTGGCTAGTAATAGATTGAATATAGAATCTTTGTCTTCTGACCCTGATTCAGGGGATTATTTTCATATTGGCCTTTGCTACTGTCAGTACTATCCTCCATCAAAAACAAAACTTTGGACTTCCCTGGTGGTCCGATGGTAAAGAATCCGCCTGCCAATGCACGGTACACATGTTCAACCCCTGGTCTGGGACGATTCTACATGCAGTAGGGCAACCAAACCCACAGGCCACAACTACTGAAGCTCTTGCACCTGGAGCCCATGTGCCAAAACAAGAGAAGCCACAGTAAGGAGAAGCCTGTGCACTGCAATGAAGAGTGGCACCCGTTCGCCCCAACTAGAGAAAGCCTTCATGCAGCAATGAAGACCTAGTGCAGCCAGTAAGTAAGTAAATAATTTTGTTTTAAACCCAAATCTTTGCTCTATAAAGGCCAAAAGAGAAGCTACAGATCTTTCCAACAAGGTAGGTATATCAGTCAGGATTCTCCAGAGAAACAAAACCAACAGGATGTATATTAATTGCCTCACATGATTGTAGAGGATTGGAAGTCCCAAGATCTGAAATTGGCAAGCTGGATACTCAGGAGAGCTGATGGTATCAATTCCAGCCCAGGAGCAGAAGAAGACAGATGTCCCAGCTCAACAGTCAGACAAGCACTGTGTGCTCAGCTGGTCAGCTTGTCCAGCTCTTCACGACCGCAACTTAAGTTCCCTCTTATTCAGTCTCTGTTCTGTTCAGGTCTTTGATTGATTGACCGAGGCTCACCCACGTTGGGGAAGGCCATGTGCTTTATCCAGTCTACTGATTCAGATGTTCATCTCAACCAGAAACATTCTCCCAAATGCACCCAGAATAACGTTTGACTAAACGTCTGGGCATTTTTCTAGTAGTCATGTATGGATGTGAGAGTAGGACTATAAAGAAAGCTGAGTGCAGAAGAATTGAGGCTTTTGAACTGTGGTGTTGGAGAAAACTCGAGAGTCCCTTGGACGGCAAGGAGATCCAACCAGTCCATCCTAAAGGGAATCAGTCCTGGGTGTTCACTGGAAGGACTGATGTTGAAGCTGACACTCCAATACTTTGGTCACCTGATACAAGAGCTGACTCATTTGAAAAGACCCTGATGTTGGGAAAGATTGAAGGCAGGAGGAGAAGGGGACGACAGAGGACGAGATGGTTGGACGGCAACACCGGCTCAATGGACATGAGTTTGGGTAAACTCCAGGAGTTGGTGATGGACAGGGAGGCCTGGTGTGCTGTGGTTCATGGGGTCACAAAGAGTCGGACACGACTGAGGGACTGAACTGAACTGAAATGTCTGGGTACCTCATGGCCCAGTCAAGTTGACATATAAAATTAACCATCACAGAAGGTGACACTTACGGGTGGTTTCTAACTAAGGCATGGAAAGGAAGTCCTTTGGAGTCTGTGAAAAAGAACAAGTCACATTCTTCACTATCATAGTACCAATCAACCTGTCCAGCCAAGTGGGCTTGACCATCAGCCTCCATTTCATGCCCCACTGGTCTGGGGAGCACTCTGGCTTTCCCTAAGGTCTGTGATGACACAAACCACTAAGATTATTAAAAAGTCTAGGATGTACATAGAAATGGTAACAACAATAACAATAAAGCCACACTTGCATGAAAAAGTATAAGTAGGTAAGAGGTAGCTTTCAAATACTTTCCCCTTCAAAGGAAACAGTTTATATTCAAAAGTAGAAAGAAGATGGTAAAGAGAAACCATACCTTGAGTCATGCCACAGGGCCTTTAAGTGAGGCACAAGATGCTGGCAACATACTTTTCTGGAAAAAAATAGGAATCAGTAAGCATCAGAAGAATAGGTTAGGATTCTGACCTATGGCATCTCACCGCCATTAGGTATCCAGGTGTGCAAATTTATGTCTGAATTATTTATTTATCTGCTTTGTAAAGAGCCTTGCAGATACAAACAGCTCTGAATATGCATAGTATTTTCATGACAAATAAATGGAGGCTTCCGGCATTTTTCAAAGTTCATTAATTATTGAGGTTCCCTCAAGCAGCTCTCACCCTGTCCTGTTTTGATTTTTGTTCCTGACCAAGTCCAGTTATCGAAGAGTCCATCTTGATTGTGAATTCATTCAGAAAGAGATTTGTGGCTTTTCTGAAATTCTTTTGCATAAAAATCATCTTTGAGAAATTTGATTTTAACTGTTTAGGTACTGAGCTGCTCTTTATACTATGCCTTTTAAAGAACTGTGGTAAAATACACAAAGCATAAAATTCACCATCATAATCATTTTTAAGTGTACCATTCTGTAGCATTAAGCATATTAACACTGTCATGCAATCATTCACCCTCATAATTCTTTTCATTGTGCAAAACTAAAACTATACCCATCAAACAATAACCCCCCTTACCAATTTGCTCCTTACCTCAGCCCCTGGAAATCACCATTCTACCTTCTGTCTCAATGAATTTGACTGGTCTAGGTGTACCATATTAAGTACAATCACACGGTGTATGTCTTTTAGTGACTTCTTATTTCACATAGCATAACGTCCTGAAGGATTATCCACGTTGTAGCATGTATCAAAATTTTCTTCCTCTTTAAGACTGAATCATATTTCACAGTATGCATACACCACATTTTGCATCTGTTAATCTGTCAGGAGACACTTGGGTTGCTTCCACATTTTGTCTATTGTGAATAATGCTGCTATGAACATGGGTGTACAGAGACCCTGCCACAGATTCTTTTGGGTGAATTTTCTGGATCATAAGATAATTCTGTCTTAAACGTTTTAATTAACTGCCACACTGTTTTCCATAGCAGCTGCACATTTTACATTCCCACTAACAGAGCACAAGTTTTTCAATTTCTTCACATTCTCACCAACACTTGCTATTTTGTAGGTTTTTGTTTGTTTTATTTTTGTTTGATAATAGTCACCCTAATTGGTGTGAAGTTGTATCTCCTTGGGTTTTGGTTTGCATTTTTCTAATGATTAGTGACGTTGAGCATCTTGTCATGTGATTATAGCTCATTTGTATGTCTTTTTCTGAGAAATATCTATTCAAGTCCTCTGCCCATTTTAAAATCAGATTGCTTGTTTTCCTGTTGTTGCTTTGTAGGAGTTCATCATATATTCTAGATACTAATCTTTCATCAGATATATGGTTTGCAAATATCTTCTTTCATCCTAAGAGCTGCATTTTCACTCTGTTGATTACACCCTTTGATGCACAGTTTATTATTTTGATTTAGTCCAATTTACCTATTTTTACTTTTGTTATCTGTGTTTTGGTGTCTTATCTGAGAAATTACTGCCAAATCCAATGTCATAAAACTTTTGTCCTATGTTTTCTTTTAATAGTTGTATAGTTTTAGCTCTTATGATTTGGTCTTTGATTCATTTTGAGTTAATTTTTATATACGGTGTTAAGCAAGGGTCCGGCTTCATTCTTTTGCATATGGACACCCAGTTTTCCCAACATCATTTGTTGAAAAGACACTATTACTTTTTAAAATCTTTTCAATCCTTAAAAACAAGATTGTCTCTTCAAGCAGAGAGCATTAATGCTATACAAGATGGGACCGACTATAGGGTAGGCATTACTGAGCACCTGCAGTGCTTAATAATCTGTAAGACATAGACACTGGCTAGTCTCCATTTCTCCCCGCCCCTTTGGTTTCCTTCCCATTTCTGTATCCTTGGAATGGCTGATTCCTGCAGACACTATCACCTGGATCCCTTGTCCTTTGTCTTTTCACGGATTTTGGCCAATGGAAGGTAGAGGATGGGGGGGATAAGCAACAAACTGGTCAGAATTTCCCTCACAGCTGCAGCTCTCTGTAATTGTGGTTCCTGTCTGAAGGTCCCCTTCCATAGCTTCAACTAAGGCACTGTTTATATACTATTCAGCATAGAGCTACATTTACAATTTGGGCATAAGAAGTAAACCCAGGGATGGATTACCTTCAGTCCAGTTCAGTTGCTCAGTCATGTCCGACTCTTTGCGACCCCATGGACTGCGGCATGCCAGGCATTCCTGTCCATCACCAACTCGTGGAGCTTGCTCAAACTCATGAGTCGGTGATGTCATCCAATCATCTCATCCTCTGTCGTCCCTTTCTCCTCCTGCCTTCAATCTTTCCCAGCATCAGGGTCTTTTCCAATGAGTCAGTTCTTCGCATCAGGTGGCCAAAGTATTGGAGCTTCAGCTTCAGCATCAGTCTGGATTATCTTAATCAATAATATACATCAGAGGTTAATGAGAGACGGTACAAATATAAGACTATCCAAGTATTCTATTCCTTTTGATCTTGCTCCTTCAGTTGCCTCTCAAAGGAACTGTATCGTCCCTTGTCTCACTTCTCTTCTATGCATTTGAATCTAATGGGCAAACTCAACCCACACCCAAGCCTGCTTTAGTTAGTGAACTAACCTGAATGTGTCCAGAAGGGGCCTCCACTATCTAGCTATCTGCTTGAATCAAATCATTCTGTAAACTACACCTAGAATTTTGTATCTTAGGGATGAATCCTGGGCACACCCATAGAATGACAGCACTTTCCACACCTACCATCTACTGTCACTGCTGATTCAATTCATAAGATGGTCCTTCTGCACTTACAAATATCCCCAGCTACCTCCAGGCAGCAGCTATCAGAGATGCAGGTTTACACCTCAGAGGAGAGTAATCAGTGCACCACCTGTGAGATAGTTTGTAAATCCAATCCCTTCCAAGGATGGCAATATTCACAACTTATCAGGTTACATGGCTAATTCTCAGTACTTTGCCACCTCAAAAATTCCTCTTTATGTTAATATTTTCAAGAAATAAATGGATATGGATTGCAGTTATAACTATAGGTGGAGAAAACTTCTCCATGCCCAATCAGTTCATATTGATTCAAATAATGACTAAGAAGCTGGGAGAGAGGACTTTCAAATTTGATTCATATCTCCCCATCCAACCATTTCTCACAGAAGCTGCCAAGCCTTCTTAGATAAATCCTAAACAATATTTTATATTTTCATTAGGCTTGTTTTAAAAAATGAGAGTAAAAAGACGAAGTATTTTTCACCCTGGCAATAAACCTGCACAGGCCGAGAATTGGATGCCAGAATCTTTAGTAGCAGCTTCATTATTTAGCTGATGAATTAATAGGAATTTGTAGAAGAGGAGGTAGGATTTAAAGTTAAAGCTGAATAATAATTAGGTTTTAGTGTCATTGAAATTCTACTTTCAGCTGCTACTAATTCTCTTTTTGACCACAAAAGACATTAGTTTTTCTGAGTAAAGAAGGGGGGGAAAATCTGTACTGTTTTACAACACTACCCACTGAAGAGGCTGCCACTGTAGTAAGAGGCAGTCATTTGAATTACGTAGACAGGAATAGATGAACAGAAGAGAGGGCGATTGGGAAAGGAAAGAATGCACTGGGATGTCTGAGAATCTAAAAGGCATGAGCAAAACAGCATTACTATTTCCAGCAGTAGGAAGACAGGTGAAGGAGAGTAAGAAGAAACAGCATCCAGATCCCTACCTTGACACAGAGGGCAGAGAACACTGGACACCACGGTGTCCATTACTGTGAAAAAGATCAGGTGCTTTCAAAGGGTAGGTTAGGAGCATCATGTAAGGCCAAAGACAAGTCCAGTTGATGCCAAATTACAATGTGGCTATTAGTTTTAAGTCTTTAGGAAAGTTCCATCACTGAAATACTGGTGGTATTTAGAACTTACCTGGGGAGAAGGACTTGGATTTATAGCATAGTTATGTTTACCACCCTTCCTTCCCCTCCACCAAACAAATGCTGGTCTACTACCCATGTTGCCAGGACTAGCCACCCATCTAATTCCTGACTAGCAATATTAAATACAAAAATGAAATACATTTCATTGTTCAGCAAGTCCATTAATGTATTTATTGAGAGCAAAAGAGCATAAGCATTTTAATTAGTTGACTGTAGAATCTGAGCTGTAGGCTGTCAAAGTTATAATTCTGAGCTCAACCATTCAAAAACCAAACCATCTAAGAAGGGGAAATACCACAGCATGAGAAATGTGTGGAAATCCCAATAGGGACTACGCTACCACTTGCCAAACCTCAATCAAGACTGTATAAAAAACTGGACATACTTCTTGAAGGAAGTCTGAAAAACACAAGCTCTTGGAGAAAAGCAGCAAATCGAAGAGAGTTGATTCCATAAATGTTGAGCCGCTCTTCTAGAATAGAGGAACAAGAACTTGCTTTCAAGGAGCAACTGTTAAAAAGACAGCTTTCGAGAGAGGCTGAGATAAGAAAGAAACGACTCAGCAAGAAGATGGCAGCCCATTCAAAATGAAATGTGGGTGAGAGCAGCAGCCCTCCTAGCCTTCCTAATGGCTCCTCCGAGGGCCGATCTGTTGGCTTTGCAATCTCCCCTTAAAGACAAAAATGAACATCCCATGACCTCATCAGGGCACTAAAAGGGGTCACAATTTAGTTCACAAATGGCAGTCTCTCTTAGAATTTACATACTAAACGGAAGCTTCTATTCCTGGAATTTCTCTTAGGGAGACCAGATAAGTAAGAAAAGGTGCCTATGCTAACCCTTGATCTAGTAGGAGAAACTGAACTAAGTACAGATCAACATGGGTGGGTTCTGTAATACAATGTGAGAGATACAAACGACGGAGCCATGGGCCAAGAGCTAAGGGAAAGCAGAGGGGGCTATTAGCCACCACAGTGTCAACTCTAGTGAGGAGACAAAGGGCATGCCAATGTTTCCCTTTTGTTTGGGTCCCCTAATTCGCTAGACTGGCCTGAGATGCCTCCCTTCCTCAGTGTTTATTAAAAAACAACAAAACAAAACAAAAACCTCACTGTCACTGTTTCCCAGAAGACTGTGGAACTGTAAATTATTTTGTGTGTTTCCCTTGAAAAGAAACAGTGGATGTCAACCCTAGCAAATTAAGGAGCAGCTGTCCCCCTATATTGCCACCATTTCTAACAAAGATAAAGGGATTTCACAATAAGGGCCCTTGGTATATGGTAGGCATTATGCTAGGTTCTTTACATACTCTGTTTCTTCATATTCACAACAATGGGAATTATTATTTCCACTTTACAAGCCAGACGACAGAGTTTAAGAGGTTAGGTGACTTGCCTAAGAGTGCACACTGCCAGTGGGTGGTACAGCAAAAAAAAAAAAAAAATAAGGTCTCTGACCTCTGACCTAGGTCTCTGACCCCAAAGTCCACACTCTTTCCACCGCATTCTGTGCATCCTATGGAAAACTGAAATATAATCAAGTACCATTGAAATCTCTTAGAGGAAAAGAGCTGATCAGTTTAATAAGTAAAAATAGAAACTGATACACAGGCTAAAGCATTTCTTGCCACTTGCAGACCTAACATCTGTTCCCTTAACCTCCACTGCACCCTCTCCTTCCCAAAAGAACTTCAACCTCTCCCAGGAACCCTGCCTTCCAGCAGCCAAGTGCTGCTTCCAGGAGGCTGGCCCTATCCAGCTGCAGCCTTTGCTGACTGAGGGCCTTGACTCATTTCAATCAATCAGAGTCCTATTGCTTGCTAGTGACTGGTTTAGGATGATCACATGACACTTGTCTGGCCAATGGTATGTCTCCAGGGGAGGGGCGTCTGGGTTTCCTTTAAAAAAAAAATGGCTCAAAAGCAGATATGGTCTCTTCTTCCATGGATTGGTGACACTCTCACACAGTGCTCTTTGAACGGTGTTAGCATGAAATCACCAATCTTTATAGTGGCAGGATGGGGTCAGAGGGAGCCTGGATTTCCTAAAATGGCCACCTTCTGCCCAGATCAAGGACCACCTTGTGTCTTTCATTATTTTCCTTGATGATGGAACTCACTCTTGAATGTTCCCAATGGTTAACCCATTACCGGAGCTATTTACTGCTATTTTTTTTTTTTTCCCTTTTGGTGGAGTCTGGGGTAGTTAATCACTTCACATTCATTTCTGTTTTGTAATTTAGAGAGATTTCTCTGTAAAATGCAGAGCAGTTTTGCAGAATCCATAGGAAACATCTCTCCCACATTCTTTTATAAGATCAAACAGATCTCTGTCCACAAAGGGCAGTCAACCGGAGCTCCTGCTCTTTAATGTGATAATGAGGTAACACCGGGTGTCTGATTTCTCTGGGGCTTTTCAAGGGTCTGCAGGCTGCACCCCACGTGTAACTCTTCCCCCAGTTCGATCCTCTCTTAGCATCCTCCTCCCTCTCTCAATCCAAATGAATCTCTCAGTATTCTCTGTGTTCTTTATACTCTTAACCTTTTCACGGTACAACTTTATGCTCACAGGATACCCCAGATTTTTATCCTTAAACTCCACAAGTGGTTCTGAAGGACCTACCATGCGCAAAGCACTAGGATAAGCACAGTACAAGATACAAGTCTGAGGGAAGCCCCTGACCTCAGGTAATGTATACTCTAGTAAGTGCCACAAAACACCTCAAAATTTTTAAATATTAATGAAATGTTTAAGTTAATAATAATATTTTGGATATATTAGATTAAATAAGATTTTTCATTAAAGTATTAATTTTATTAACATTGATTTCACCTCTTTCACCTTTTTAAATGTGGCTACTAGAATTACTTGTGGTTCACTATTGTGTATTGGTTTAGTAGGATTTCAGACCTACTTGTTTATGACAAATATAAAAAAAAAAGTTGTTTTAGAAGTAGTTTTAGAAGGATCTCTACTTTGTTGTTGGTGGTGTTGTTTGGTTGCTAAGTCATGTCCAACTCTTTTGTGATCCCATGGACTGCAGCCTGCCAGGCTCCCCTGAGCCTGCGATTTCCCAGGTAAGAAAACTGGAGTGGGTTGTCATTTCCTTCTCCAGGAGGTGATCTTCCCGACCCAGTGATTGAATCCACATCTCCTGCATTGGCAGGCGGATTCTATCCCACTGAGCCACCAGGGAAGTCAATTACTTATGGTTTCCTGTTGTGTATTAGTTTAACAGGATATCAAATCCACTTGTTTATGACAAAGATCAAAAAAAGTTGTTTTAGTAGTAGTTCTGATGTAAGAATGAAGTAAGCTGTGTCAAGATGTCATTGTCTCATCTGTTGTTGTTGATAAGCACTAGGAGCTCAGTCGCCCAAGGGGCCTGATGGGGGCTTATCAGTTAAAACATATGAAGAAGCAAATATGGTGAGGCGACATTTAGACTATAATCCAGAGATGTGAGGATTATCTCAGAATTTTGATCTAGGCAAGGAGACTCTTTGTTGACCTAAATAGCTTTCTAGGTCTCCTTGGGACCATGGTAAAGGTGATTCTTAGTGACAGGGGCAAAAGTCACGCAGCCACTCCTGGAGATCACCTTGCCTGCCATCACCAGGGACCATGTTCCATAGCAATATGCTCGAGCCACAAGGGACTTTGGCTTTTGTGCTAGCAGCTGGAGATCAGTTCTTGGTTGGTCAGCCATCTCTCCCAAGTACCAACTCATATAAAGGTACACAGTGAATGAAATTTGGATCTTATTCCTTTCATCTGATACTTTGGCCACCTGATGGGAAGAGCCAACTCATTGGAAAAGACCCCGATGCTGGGAAAGATTGAAGGCAAGAGGAGAAGGGGACAATGAGGATGGTATTGTTGAGGGAAGGGGGACCCTTTCCAGGGCCCGAAACTGGGCTCTTGTCTAACACTCGGAAATGAATTGTCCGAGGAGACACGTTCTGACAAAGCAAGAGATTTTATTGGAAATGGCGCCCAGGTGGAGAGCAGTAGTGAAGGGAACCCAGGAGAACTGCTCTGCCACGTGACTCGCAGTCTTGGGTTTTATGGTGATGGCATTAGTTTCCGGGTAGTCTTTGGACAATCATTCTAATTCAGAGTCTTTCCCGGTGGCGCACACATCGCTCAGCCAGGATGGATGCTAGTGAGAGGGATTCTGGGAAGTGGGCGGACACGCGGTGTCTCCTTTCGACCTTTCCCGAACTCTTCCAGTGGTGGTGGCTTATTATTCCTTATCAGGATCTCCTGTCATGAAACAACTCATGCAAATGGTTACTATGGTGCCTGGCCAGGGTGGGCGGTTTCAATCAGTGCGCTTCCCCTAACAGTATCACTGACTCAATAGATGTGATTATGAGAAAACTCCGGGAGATAGTGAAGGACTACAGGGAAGCCTGGCATGCTGCAGTCCATGGCTAACAGAGTCGGACATGGACCGAGTGACTGAACAATAAAACCCTTGCCTGAATTAACAGTGCAACTAATCTAACCTTGGATTGGGGTATGTTATTTCTTTATTGGCTCACTAAGAGACATTATCCTATATGCTACCGGCTTGTGAAATTATTATAATTCCTGTGGTGAACTTGTGTTACATAAAATATTGGCAAAGACAATCTCAGCCTTTGAGAATAATTTGTCCCCAAAAGAAAACACTCACATTGTATTTTTATTGGTGAGGTAATGAGGTAGTGAGTAGTTCGACATGCCACCATGGGAGTTCTTATTTACTTTTACTCAGTTTAATAAGTTTTGGTGATGAGATTGTATGAGCTTTGCTCATGATTACCAGGCTTCCTGAATACTTAAGTAAGCAAGGAGTTAAGTATGATCAGGTATGAGTTAAGCATATTCTTCTGCTACTTGCTTCACTGTTGAACTTAACTAAGGCTTTTCTTACCCTGCTTTAAAGAAAAGTGCTTTCTCATTCTGGTGCTAAAAGCATCCAAGGTCTTCTTCCCAGATGCTGCTGCTTTTGTCTCTTTCTCCCGATGCATCAATTAAGAATACTTTGATGACCGGAGCTTCCTCTGTCAGAGAGCTCAGTACTCATCAACTAATTAACTCTCCAAAGAAAGCTGAGCTGCTGTGTCTGTCTTTGCTTTCTTTCTCGGTGGCTCTTCTGCTTCCTGCTTCCTGCTGTGGCCCGAAGGGCAAAGCGGGAAGATCACCCTCGGGGGCTGCAGGGCCTCAGGCTTCAGTTCATGTTTTTGCTTTTCCATTTAGGACAGACCTTCCTTGATAAAAAGCTATTCATTTCATTACTACAGCCTTCCACAGAAGCAAGGTTCAAGCAGTTTTTTTCACCAAATGTTTTTCTTTGTTAACAGTACTTTAAAGAAAAACAAC
Source organism: Cervus elaphus (assembly GCF_910594005.1). Classification (NCBI taxonomy): domain Eukaryota; kingdom Metazoa; phylum Chordata; class Mammalia; order Artiodactyla; family Cervidae; genus Cervus; species Cervus elaphus. Next base: position 103,983,962 of record NC_057832.1, on the reverse strand, counting down.
CCATATTTGAATAGATTAGAACCTTCAAATGGATTAAGTGTTTTTCCCCATTTCATTTCTTGTATAGTAGAATTGTTATTTTTCAGCTGGCTTCAAAATGTCAAATCTCTTGTCTAGGTGAATAATACCATATTTTCTTCCAAGTTCAACTGCCTGCTGGACTCCTCTGCTTGGGGCCCTCATAGACACCTCATAGTCAAGTGTGTGTAGAAGAACTGAAGCCAAGCAGGACCCTGTATGGCTCCTGGACATGGAAGCCTTTTTGTGCCCCCTTTCTTGACTTCAACCTCTATGACCTTCCCTGAGTCTCAGAGGGTAGATTTGGAACAGCTGCTAATCTAGGAAGGAAAGGGATGCAAAGAAGGGAGGGGCAGCCAGGAAACAATCGTGCAGCCTTAGGACAGGGCCTCAAGGGATAGACATAACAGTGTGTTTATGCCCTTTACAAAATGAAAACCCAGCACAGGGAAGATGTCAGCATTCTTCATACCAGAGAAGACCACCTGAGGCTAGACTAGAGGAACCAGAGAAGCTCATCAAGATTACCTGGGACTGCATTTAAGGGATGCAGGCCCTGCACATACTCTAATCATATCAGCAACCCCATCCTTGAACTGTTGCCATAAAACCCCTCACCAAACTCCTCTGGGTGGGGAGACACAGTTTTCGAGGACAGGAGCCCACTGTGTCCCCCTCCTTGCCTGGCAAACCATAAAACAACTCTTTTCTACTGCACCAAAACGCTGTCTCTGAGATTTGATTTGGTATCAGTCTACAGAGGCTGAAACTTGGCATTAGAACTTCTCAACTCCCCCCACACCGGAGGGAGGTCCTCATTGAACGTGTTAATGGCACTATCCTCCTCCCAGTCACCAGGCTCAAAATGCTGTTAATTCCTCCCTTTCTCTTCCTCTCCACTCATGAACATTTACCAGGTCAACAAAGACTTTTTACCCTTTGTCTTCATCCCCTATTCTCTGTTCTGCTGCCATTTGCTTCTTTCAGTTCTGCTTTGCTTCTTTTTTCAGATTATCCTTGTGGCTTCTTACCATAGGCGCTGCTTGCCTCTCATATCCCTAAGGATGTTTGGCCAAGTTCATTGTCCTGTAGAGGCGCCGATCAAGTCACCTCCAGCCTCCAATCTGCTTTCCCATGACCCACAGACTAAAGGCAGACACCTCAAACCACTTCCTGCCCTAGTGGACATAAACAAATACAAACACAACACAAATCAGCTGAGAAGCAAACTCCCCCAGACAAATCTCTCTACGCCTGGCCCCAGTACAACTTCCCCCGGCTCCTGTTCAGACTCTTTCCAATAGAACTGAACTGCAGGGTCCTCCTGAGATGAGAGCACATTCTTAACTCCATTAGCTTGTGCTATTCTCTTTACCTGGGGTTCTCTTTTCCCATGTCTAAACATATAGTCCTACAAATCTGTATTAGTTTGCTGGGGCTGCTGTAACAAAGTGCTGCAAACTGGGTGGCTTCTTAGAACAACAGAAATTTATTGTGGCACAGTTCTGGAAGCGAGTCTGAAATCAAGGTGAAAGTAGGGCCATGTTACTTCTGAAGGCACTAGGAAAAGATTTGTTCCAGGCCTTTCTCTCAGCTTCTGGTTAAGTTCCTTGGCTCGTGGAAGCATAATTCCAATCTTCATATGGCATCTGTGAGTGTGTGTGTGCACGCACATGTGTGTGTCCAAATTTCCCCTTGAAAGACACCACTCACAGTGAACTTAAGGGTTCACCCTACTACAGTATGACCTTATCTTAACTACTAACATCTACAATGACCCTTTTCCAAATAATGTCATATTTTGCAGTACAGTGGGGTTAGGACTTCATCATATCAACTTTGATTTGATAAAATTCAATCCATAACATCAGCCTAAGAGCCAAGCTCAGATGTCACCTCCTTCTGGAAACATCCCAGGTGTAGTCTCCATCTCCTGACTCTGAGTTTGACATAATCTCTATTCCTCTTTGATGACCTTTGGCCTAAATAGCCCCATAACTTTTCTGTGCTTTGTGACAGAAGCACTAGCTTTGCATCTGATTCAGGTACTTGAATGGGCTCCAAGATGTTTTTTGAAGGGAATGTTGACCCTGCTTCTCTCATCTCCCTCAGAAGATGCAAGAGAAGCACACGTGGTTCAGAGAGGGCTCTCCGTGGCCTCGTGAACCTGCTGCGTGTGATGAAGGGGTGTCCCATTGACAACATCCTGCCATGACAATTGTGCCCAGACCAGTGCTGGAGTTCTGAAGACAGCTCCTGAGGCCTCCTTCACTTCCAACTAACTACTCAAAACTGTACTTCCAGCTGCTCATGAAAAACTGAGCTTGCTTTGAGCTACGCCCGCCTGCTCGCCTGTAGCAGGTGGACTGGAGCAGTTAATCTGCTGTTTAAGATGCAGATCTTGATTTCTCTCCACAGCCTGCCCAGGCAGATTTTGCAGTTTTGATTAGAAGATAGTGCCCTGTGTGTGAGAATTGGGTTGGGTCACACCATTTAATAAAGCTATCATGGCTGATGTGAGCACTATACACAAAAGCGAACAGGAGGCACATGGCTATACTCTCTGTGGCATGAAATCATGCAGCTTCCACTTGGGTAGGGACCTTTTTGATGTCACAGGGTGAGGGATTAAGTCATAATTATGTAGATCTAAATTACCTTCTAGCAAACCCACTGGTGCTTCTTCATTAACCTCCCAGCAGGCTTTAATTCCAGCATAAGACTGATCACCCTTCAGCTGCCCGACATCCAGCCTACAGAATATGTTTGGAATTAAGCAGAGACTTGGGTTGAAAAGAACATCAAGTGCCATTTCTCTACTTTGGTCTCAGACTTGATTTCGATTAGCAAGTATGTGTCCTCCTTTCATGATAGTGCTGGGGATGCATGATTGCCAGGTTCCATATATCTGATTTCACTGCCCAAAGCTCAGAGCACTGTAATCTGAGAATGCAGGAGTTATTAGGACCTTGGGTATGACTGATCATCTTGAGTTTTCATTGGAAGGCAGTACAATTCCAAGTTAGATTTCTTCCAAAAACTTTTATGGCTGAGGTGGCCAAATGATATGTTCATGATAATTTGGCCCAAGTCAGACTCAGAATTAGAGCTGTAACATCTTAGTGTCTTTTTCAGGAGCACTGAAATAACCAGGAGGAGAGGTTTAGGGATTAGAGGAATCTGTTAGGAACGTGGATGTTTCCATCCTATATCAGGATGTGGTGGTTGATCCCTGGTCAGAGTGCAGGATGCCTTGGGGCTGGTCCATTGACCCTTGTTTGGGGTTACTTAGGAGCTTGTTTCAGCGAGAATAGTCTATGAGCCCAAACCACCTCCTTCATACTCCATTGGAGTGAACCAAGGAGACTGCCTCCCAATGTCAGCAAGTTTAAATAGTTTGTTTTAGGAGACTTCAAGGCAGTCCCTGAAAGATATGGACAGTGAGATCTACTTTTTCCCGTTAAAGAGGGAGCTAGGTTTTCTCTTACCTTAAGGGATCAGTTGGAACTTCCCTGGTGGCTCAGAGGGTAAAGCGTCTGCCTTTAACGCAGGAGACCTGGGTTTGATCCCTGAGTGGGGAAGATCCCTTGGAGAAGGAAATGGCAACCCACTCCAGAATTCTTGCCTGGAAAACCCCATGGATGGAGAAGCCTAGAGTCGGACACGACTGAGTGACTTCACTTTAAGGGATCAGTTACAGTACAACAGCTTAAGACATTACAGAGATTTTTTTTTTTCCCTACTCTGTAACAGGGAATATTCTTCAGTTTTACTTAAACTGGGTAATGCTTAGCCCCTGAGAAAAGCATACAGGAGATAACAGAATTTGGAGGAACATTCTGGGCCAATAGATCCTCCAACCAGAATGTTAGTGGGCTTAAAAAAGGAACAAATGGCCAGGTCCCACTCTGTGCCTACGAGTCAACATCTCCAGCGGTTGGAAGTTGGATTTCTTCATCTTTAAGCTTCTATTAGGCTTATTTTTGGTTGCAATAGTTTTCCTAACTCGTCTATGTCATTTCTGATCTCTGCTTCTTGTTTTTATTTTAGCTTTTTTATGCATGTGGGTCATAATACCAGAGAACTTCAAATTGTTTCTGGAAAACAGATGGCAGTGCTAGTGGTATGTGTCAAATTATAAACAAAATCGAAAACAGAAGTCATTCTCAAAAATCATCTCTACCACAGGAGAAGGAAACCACATTCATCATCTATGATAAGTGGCCATCTATCTTTGGTTGAAACCTTTAAGTGACAAGCAGCTCACTACTTTAAAATGTGACCTGTTCCATTGTGGGCTGCTCTCATTACAGAAAGTTCTTCCCTCTTTTAAAACAAAATTAGCTCCCTGCTAACATTTCTCTAATGCTCTTAATTCTTTTCTTGGATTATTTTAAAGGCCTTTTCCCTCTCCACATGTATTATCAGTTACCATTAATATTTGCTGCATAACAAATGATCCCCAAACTTAGCTATTTAAACAACAATCTGTGTGAGATACACAGTTTCTGAGGGTCAGGAATCCAAGAGCAAATTACCTGCATGGTTCCAGCTCAGGGTTTCTCATGAGTTACTAAGACATCAGTAGATATGTTTACAGTCATCTCAAACCTTGATAGGCGTTGGAAGATTTGCACAAGGTAACCCATTCACACGGTTGCTGGCAGGAGGTCTCGGTTCCTTGCCATGTGGCTCTCCCCATAGGGCTGTTTTGAGTGTCCTCATAATGTGGCAGCTGGCTTCCCCAAGAGTAAGTGATCCAAGTGAGCAAGGCAAAGTTTCAGTACTTACAGGACATAATATGATCACACACCATCACTTCTGCCTTATTCTACTCAGTAGAATTGAGTTGTTTACTGCAGCCCAACTCAAGGGGAGTGGAATTAAATTCTGCCTCTTTAAAAAAAAATCTCTTTATTGTTGCCGTTGTTCAGTCATTCAGTCATTCCAACTTTTTGCGATCCCATGGACTATAGCACACCAGGCTTCCCTGTCCTTCAGCATCTCCTGAAGTTTGCTCAAACTCATGTGTATTGAGTCAGTGATGCCATCAAGCCATCTCATCCTCTGTTATCCCCTTCTCCTCCTGCCTTCAATCTTTCCCAGCATCAGGGTCTTTTCCAATGAGTCAGCTCTTCACATCAGATGGCCAAACATTGGAGCTTCAGCTTCAACATCAGTCCTTCCAATGAATATTCAGGACTGATTTCCTTCAGGATGGACTGGTTGGATCTCCTTGCAGTCTGAGGAACTCTCAAGAGTCTTCTCCAATACCACAGTTCAAAAGCATCAATTCTTTGGCGCTCAGCTTTCTTTATGGTCCAACTCTCACATCCATACATGACTACTGGAAAAACCATAGCTAGATGGACCTTTGTTGGCAAAGTGATGATGTCTCTGCTTTTTAACATGCTAAGTTTGTCATAGCTTTTCTTCCAAGGAGCAAGCGTCTTTTAATTTCATGGCTACAGTCACCATCCACAGTGATTTTGGAGTCCAAGAAAATAAAATCTGTCACTGTTTCCATTGTTTCCCCATCTATTTGCCATGAAGTGATGGGACCGGATGCCATGATCTTAGTTTTCTGAATGTTGAGCTTTAAGCCAGCTTTTTCACTCTCCTCTTTCACTTTCATCAAGAGGCCCTTTAGTTCTTCTTTTTCTGCCATAAGGTTGATGTCATCTGCATATCCGAGGTTATTGATATTTCTCCCGGCAATTCTGATTCCACCTTGTGCTTCATCCAGTCTGGCATTTTGCATGATGTACTCTGCATGTAAGTTAAATAAACAGGTAATATACAGTGTTGACGTACTCCTTTCTCAATTTTGAACCAGTCTATTGTTCCACATCCAGTTCTCTTTATTGATGTTTTCTATCTGGTGAGACATTATTCTTTTTCTTCCCTTTAATTCTTTACACAATTTTCTTAATTCTTCAAACATATTAATAGCTGACTGAAAGTCTTCATATAGTAAGTCCAACATCCAGGCTTTCTCAGGGATAATTTCTATTGACTGATTCTTTTCCTGAGTATGAGCCTGCTTCTCTGTATGTCTCATAATTTCTTTGTTGGAAAGTAGACACTTTTATCTTAAAAAAATTTTTTATTGATATATATACCAGAATATTCACACTTTTAAAGTGTATAATTTCAATGGATTTTAGCATATAGACATTCCTGGGAGATGTCGTAGGTTCAGTTCCAGACCACTGCAATAAAGTGAATACAGCAAGAAAGAGAGTCACAGTTTCTTTGATTTTTTCTGTGCACATAAAAGTTATGTCTACACTATTCTATAGTCTATTAAATATGAAATATTATTATGTCTAAAAATGTACATATCTTAATTTAAAAATACTTTACTGATAAAAAATGCTAACCATCATCTGAGTTGTAGTAATAACAGCAAAGATAATTGATCACAGATCACTATAATAATTTAAAAATTTTGAATATTTGAGAATTACCAAAATGTGACATAGAGACATGAAGTGAGCAAATGCTGTTAAAAAAATGGTACTGGTAGATCTGCTTGATGCAGAGTTGCCAGAAACCTTCCATTTGTGTAAAAAAAAAAGCAATATCTGACAAGAGCAATAAAGTGAAGCATCATTTTCCTCCTGGATTATATTAGTCTCCCTGTCATCCATCTTCCAGTTTATTATTCATCATCTTCCCAGGGTAATAGCTGTCAAGTCAAAACCTGATTCCATTCTACTGCTTAAAATCCTTAGTGGTTACCCTGCACTCCTCAAGGTAAACACTAACAGTTCATTAATATCTCCTGTGAACCCCAAGTCCTTCTCAGATTGTATGCCCCTCTTATCCCTGCTGACAACCATAGCTACTTCTCTGTCCTGAAGTAAGCATGGTGCTGAACTTTTTAAAACCTTCCTAAGCGCCTCTCTTCTTCCACAAAGAGAATAATGGGGTTTTAATTTTGTTGTTGGTTGGTTCCTCTTTATTTGGATTTGAGATGTATTTTAGAGAAATTGGCTCCCTTTAAAAAAGAGCCATTCATTCAGAAAGGGTAGGTTTGGGGACAGGATGAAACTTTCTAATCAGTAACGTAAGAGCTAATCATGCAAATGAGGGACGTCTGTAGCTTCACTAAGTCAGAGGCTGCAGTGATACATTATTAATAAGCTGGTGGCTGGTGGCGTGGCCTTGGATATTAACAGGGTAAGTTAACTGGACTATAAATCTTGGCGTGAGAAGGGTATAAAGCTCTGCCCTCTTGGACAGGGAGCAGTTTGCAACAGCAGTAGGGGTGAGGTTTGGGGGGCTCTCTGAGTCAGGCTCCCTGACTGCGTGTGGCTGGAGTGGAAGGTTTAGTGAAGCACACATCACTGGGGCTGGTCCAGCCTTGTTATCAGTGGACCAAGGAGTTAGTGTCCTTGTGCTCTGAGGCTGGTTGGGACTAAAGCCTGGGTCCTGCCCAGCAAAGTAGAGTTTCAGGTCCCAAGGTTACACGGACCTCTCAGTGCAGAGCTGTGTCCACAACTTGGAAAATGACAACCAGCAGATATCCTATTGTGGGGGATTAGAGACTGCTGCTAACGGGCGTCTGAAGGGCGGGCTATTCATGAGGGGTAGGATGCCTCTCTGAGAAATTCTGTCCCCAAAGAACAGACTCAGAAGCTTCCGTCCAGGAGCTAGTCTCTAGAGGTGGGCTGCGGCAAACAAGTCTTGCCATCTCAATCTGACCAGTACCAGAGGGTTGGTTAACTGCCAAGGAGAGGGGTTAGAAATGAGTGGTGAGATGTGTTCAAGACATGTGCTTGGCTGATAAAGACTTTACAGGCTTTACCACTTTCTCATGAATGAATTTAAAAATAGGTAAATCCAGTACTTGACAGCTATGGACTTTGGACCCAGTACTTTGGGTCTTTGATTTCCCCTTAATCATGGTGAACTCTGACTCCACATCTGACTAGAAGGTGAGTCTGGTGCTGCTGTCAAAATATTTTTGTGTTTGCCTTGTGTTTGCCTTTCAGTAATGGTGGTGGTCAGAGAGAAGGGACAGAAAGCGGGGACTCTGATAAACTTACAGAGCATTTTGGAAGGCAAATTTTGTCCTTGCTTGCTAAATGCTGTCTGTGGCCTGCTTTCTTTGTAGCATATTACCTGCTAGCAAAGTCATGGGAAAGAGGTATGTTGTTCCTACCTTATGGTTGAAGGCTAATAATGTTTACCAAAGGAACCTGACAAATAGAATTATCAAATTGGCTTACATACATGCTATGACCTAAATGTCTGTGTTTTCCCAAAATTAAAATCCCTCCTTGGGAGGTGCTTAGGTTGTGAGGGTACAGCCCTCGTAAACAGGATCAGTGACCTTAAAAAAGAGACCCTACAGAGCTTCCGAGCCCTCTTCACCATGTAAGGACAGAGCAAGAAGGCACCATCCATGAACCAGAAAGTGGGCCCTCACTAGACGTCAAATCTGCTGGTGCCTTGATCTTAGACTTTCCAGCCTCCAGAACTGTGACGAATAAATTTTCTGTTGCTTATAACCTATCCAGTCTACTGTATTTTGTTACACCTGCCAGTAGGACTAAACACACAGACCTCAATCAAGGGGCAAAATATAATGTGAATTAGATACTCTTTCTTGCCTTCTGACTCTGAGTAGGGTTTGGGACAGTGGAACCATCCTCAGGGGTCTACTGGGGCATGACCTGCACCACAACTAAGTGTATCCAGGAAACACAGAAATGAAAACTAAAACAAAAAAAAAAAGAAAAAAAAATATATATACAAGTTAATACAACTGCAAAACTTAAGGATTTCTATAACCTCTGTGAAAATACTTTAAACATTTGCTATATCGTAGATGAGTAAATTGCAGCTCTCTAAGTGTCAAAAGCCTAGTACCTTGTGCTTTATTAGTCTCTTAAAACTGGCTGAGTTAACAGCTTCTCAGGGTTATGTTTCTTCATTTGCAAATTGCAACTTCATTATCTCCTTCAAAGCCATTAACATTTACTTCCATTGGGACATCAGAGAAATATAAGGAACTCTGAGCTACTGGAGAAGAGTATAGAAAAACAGAAAGTGTTTTTTTTTTTTTTTTCTCTCAGTCTTCTTCTTGCTTTGGTGAATGGACCTGCACTGTCAGAGGATTAAAAACACAATTCTGGGGACTGGCATTGAATGGCCCTGTGTCAGAAAGCTTTCAAAGGAAAAAAGGGCTGGTCCAGTGAGATGATTAGACCTCAGTGAAAATGAGAGGTTTTAAGCTTTAATAACTTTAATTATCATAGGCATTAATTTTTTATGTATTGAATATAGAGGCTTTCCTATGAATATTTAGAAACACTGAGACCTTACTATTATTACATTATTGGTTACATAATTATTACATAATTACATAATCATTACATAATTATCACTACTATTATTATATAAGTTAAAGGATGGAGGCAGAAAAGCAAAAGACATAAATAAACTGGGGGCTCCAGGGTCCTTTCTTAGGTGAACAGCACATGCCTGTTGCCTCTCTCTAAGACAAATGTGCTGACGAAAAGCAGCAAAGCACCACTTCTTCTCCCTTGAGCCTCCAAATTTACCTCTTGTTCCCATCACTCCACTCAAATAGTTCTCTTTGATGTAATACTTCAACCTTCATTAAAACTCCCTTGGTCTTCCCATTCTCATGTTAGTTATGTGCATCAGTCAGGATATGCAAGGTTATGCTGCAGTAACAAACACCCTCTCCCCCCCCCCCCGCCCATTTCAATGGCTTAAAACAACAAAGATTCATTTCATGCTTACATCACATGTCCCCTGAAGGTCAGCTGGAACTCTGCATCTTCCTCCCTGTGGGACCCAAGCACAATGAGTGTTCGCTGCCTGGAACATTGCTAGATGGGGCAGAGTGGGCAGTGCTGTGGAGGGTTGTATAAAGGCAGTTAAATGCTTTGGCTGGGAAGTGACATACCTCTACCCAATTCATTGGCCACCTAATCATATGGTTTCAGCCAAACATGAAGCAGCCAGGAAATGCTATCTTACCACATTTCTGGAAGGTGAAAAACAGGACATATGGAGACTCCGATTTAAAGTTTGACTTTTATTTCTTATAATGCACTAACAAACCAGCCCTCCAAATGCTGCATCCATGTAATCCCAGGAGATTAAAAGATCCCCACATATCTACTGGCTCCCAGCAAGGTTTAGAACAAATGAAAAAACATTCAATGTGCTGGGCCTCCTCCCTTACTGGTGTTCCCTCTTGACAGTTTTCATAACTATACTTTGCTGATCCTTCTTATATTTCTGAAGGTTTTCTTTTTTGCTTAATTTCCTTTGCTTCCTTCCAAATGGCAACATTTGTCAAAATGCAGCCTTTCATCTCAAGTCCCCCTATTATGATCCTGGCTCTTTCTTCAAGATCATAGTCCAGTTCCTACCCCTCCATGAAGCTATATCCAGCTAACAGTAGCCTATAATATTATTCTTTTTTTCAGAATTCTTGAAGTGTTTAGTCTAAACCACACCATGAACTTTTAGCACCATATTGGCTGGCAGTTTTCCATAGCTGATACATGCGTGTTGCTTGGTTCTTTCCATGTGACGGTCATGTCTTTGAAGTCAGGTCCTTGCCTTCTGCTTCTACACCTGGCAGCCTAATACAGTGGGGGCACATTTGGGCTCTTAATGCAGCCTCCCTGGAATTTAAGTCAAGAGACCTAGGTGCTAGTCCTGCCTCAGTCACTAAGTGTCCCCATTCTGTTCTCTTGCAACTCCTCTCCTGACCCCTTAGAAGGCTTAGATGGTTGGAACAAAAGCTCTCCAAAGTTCTACCCGGGTCTTATGAATCCACAACAGGGTGGGTTACTGAGAAATTGCATGCATGCTTAGTTGTTCAGTGGTGTTAACTCTTTGTGACCCCATCGACTGTAGCCTGCCAGGCTCCTCTGTCCATGGGATTTCCCAGGCAAGAATACTGGAGTGGGTTGCCATTTCCTCCTCCAGAGAATCTTCCCCACCCAGGGATCGAACCCATGTCTCCTGTGTCTCCTGCATTGGGAGGTGGATTCTTTACCACTGTGTCACCTCGGAAGCCTCTACTGAGAAATTGATTGACGTCATCTCCTCACCCCCAATTAGAATAAACACCCCTTCCCTCTGCTGCCCAATGGGGAGGTCACCTGGGGACTGCTCCTGGAGCCCAGAGAGGCAGAAGAGAAGAAGGGAAGCAGAGGACTCCCTTTCAAGTTTTGAAAGGTCTAGACCTTGGGAAAGGACCTTGGATCACCCAGTGGCAGAAAGGAGAAGAGATTTTGGCATTTTGGAAGAAAGAGAACTGTCCAATCTAGAGTGTTGAGACCCCCAAAGTTCAGAAGAGAGACAGGGGCTATCGCTTCCATGGTGGTTCCCACCCACACCCCGCTCAGCGCCTCCCAGCAGGCAGGACCTTGGGTGGGGATGACTGGGAAAGGGGTCACCTCTGGAGGCTGGTCACTGATGCCTGCCAACACTGGAGAGGACCTCCGCATCCAGGGCCGCGGCACCTGAGGGCAGCTGGCGTCCACAGCGGAGGGGACGGAGAGATCAGGACACATGGATGAGCATACTGTCCTCAGGGACGCCTCCCCTCCCCACCCTGTCCCCCAGGAAGGAACCACAGAAAATGAATGAACTCGGACTTTTGCTCAGAATGGCAAGTGAGAGCTCAGAGTTAGATTCGATTCACAATTTTTTTTTTTTTTAAGTGACACTTTCCTCACCTCAATTTCCCAGAGCAATCTGTGAATTTGGAGATCCAGGATCCGACATTCCTCAGCACGGGTGTGAAGACTGACAGCAAAGTCAAAGTCCAGGCAGAGGCCACTTTGTCTGTTAAGGTCTGGTCCCTAAAGGGTACTGGAGCCTTCAGAGATTAATGAGATGTGCATAATACATTGGCAGACAATGAGATGCAAACTCACTAACAGCTAAAAGGGAAGCAAGTGTGAGAACCAGACACCAGGGCCAGTTGTCCTCTGTGGGAGAGGGGGCTCAAACAGTGCAGTTATAACGTCAGGAGTCGGGAGTGGGCGGGGGGGGAGGATTCAGGCTTCCAAGTCCTGGGCTCCACCCGGCAAAACCTAGGCTTTTCTAACAACAGGGCTGGTCAGGATGGCTGTACTCATATGTCATATCAAGAGGGCAGGTTTTCTAGATATTGGGTCAACAGCACCCTACAGAAACAGACAAGATAATATTATTAGCCTATTATTAATCCTACATATATATATATAAATACTTATTATGTGCCAGGCACTGAACACTCTCTTTGACTTTATAGAGCAACAGTGTTAGATAGGAGCTATTATCATCATCCCATTTCACAGATGAGGAAACTGAGGCCTAGGGCATTTAACAACTTGTACAGTAGCAAACCACTTGTAAAAGGCTGAGATGATCTTCTGCGCCAAGGCAGAGCAGATTTTAAAACCTGAGCATTTCACTCTCACCCTCCTGGCCACTCCATCACTTGGCCAAGGTGTGGGTCCTAAGTCTCCAGCTGGCTGGGCTCAGAGGCTGAGCCCAAGGTTTTGGCTTCCAAGAGTTATGCTGATGTACTGGCCACAGGGGTGGCCTCAGGCAGTTGGGGGCTGAGGAGAAGCAGAGGAGAGAGCCATGTAACTCCAAATTCAAGAATGGTTCCCGCTGGGGGCCACAGGAGAGGGCAGAGCAAATGGAGGGGTCAAACTACCAGAAAATGTCACTTGGAACTCAAATACAGGAGGTGAGTTACCCTCCCTTTACTTCATGGGATGAGGGGTTTTGGCTCACGATAGAGAACAGAGGGGATTTCAAACATGGACTCTGGCATCGGTATCTGTCTGGAGTCAAGTCTTTAATCTGAGCCTCTGTTTCCTTACCTCTGTAAGGGGCGCGGGTGGGGGTGAGTGGGAATGATCCTAACACCTGTCTCATAGGATTACTGCAAGGATTAAGTGGGAAAATGTTAATACATTGAGTGTAGCACCTGACACATATTCAACTTTCAATAAGTATTATTCAGTAATTGTCATTCAATAGGTGTTATTATTATCTAGAATAACAATAACAATCGTAAAATAAAAACAGTAACAAAAACCAGGTACTGAGAACTTCCTGCTCTCTCACAGTAAATAAATCCTTGTGAAAGAAAACTCAGCCTGGTAGGAAATTAAATAAGTTTGGGATGAGGAGATTGCCAATTTTTCTCCTCCTAGAGTATCTATTTTCGAAGTCAGCAGGAAGCAGAGGTCACGTTTCTAAATGAGTTTGAACATAATGGGAACTACACTCACCGAACAGCACCTGACTTTTATTTCTTTTCAGTTCTATGTACATAAATAAACTGTACATACATGAAAAAAAGTACATGTGCAACTTTTACAGGTCACTGCGTTCTCGGGTTCCCAGAGACTCCCGCTCCAGGTGTGTGAGTGCCCTGGTGATATTTTTAATTTCAGACATAATTCTGTGGCCCAGGTACTGGAAAGCGAGTCCTCAAATCGGGCACATTTCACTTTGAAAGAAATTTCCAGCTCAATTCCAGGGGCTTGTGCGTCTCATTACACTCTGGGTAATTAGTTCTCTCATTACACGCCAGCCCAGTTGGAAGAGGATGTGTTGTTTTCAGGGGTAGAGCTGTGGTGGGCCTCCCCCTACACCTCCTCAAAACTCCAGGCAGGCCTTGAGCCTCCGCCAAATCAGGACAACCACCTCCAGCTGTGTACACTTCATTACAACTTCCACCTCAGGAAGAATCTCCGTATTTCACATCTGGTCATCCGCTTATTAATTATGTACTTCTTAGGACAACTGTGCCTAATTAGGACAGAGTCAGACCTTTGCTGAGCCCAGTCATTCTTTGTTTTCTTGTTTGTGGTACCTCATTACCCTCCCTCCAAATTATGCTTGATTTGTTTTCCATCCCTGCCACGTTAAGACAATTGTTCTCAGGTGTGTATATTACAGCACACACTTGGCTTTTGCAAAGCTCCTCTTCACATCCTGCTAGAAGGATGGCCACTTGGCTGGTGGTCTTTATCATGTTTGACTCCACTGGAGGGAGTTTAGCTTGGGCTGGTGGGACCCTGGTTATCCTCTGTTGTTTACTATGAAATTTCTATGCCCTGGTACTGCGGAAGCAGCCATGCTATGTCTCAGAGCAAGAATCTTGAACACAATGGCCTTGGTACATTCATAGAGGCTGTGGAGCAGGAATTCATTTGTTCCATCAACTTCCAGGCTCTTTGCCAGTTAAGGAGTAAAGAGAGACTAGTGAGACATAGTACTGCCTTCCAGAAGAGCAAAGCTCAGAGTAGCAGAGGGTTAGGCTGAAGGTTTCAGGCCTCAATCCTACTGGACATCTTCCTAGATGAAAGGGTAGCCCTGGGAAATATGGAGTCTGGGGAAGGCCAGATGGGAGTAATGGGTTCCTGCTCCATGTCACTGGGACTGTCTCTTTTGCTTGCCATTACATTATTCCGTATCAGGATTTGTTATCGCTGTAACAGGCAATCATATCTTTTTTGACTGACAGTGAACACCTTAGCACTAAGACTTTCATGGATATGACTTGACAGTAAGAATGATCAGGCTTTGGTTGCCAATCAACTTGGCTGTTTTTGCGGTTTTCTTCCGAAGCTATTTGAAACACAAGTTAATGACTATCAGGCTAAGAAAATATTCAGGTAAGAATGATGTCCTGGAGAGAGGCTGGAGCTTCTACAGGTGAGGTTACTGTGCCCAGGGCAATGATTCCAGCTGGAGGGTCCCTACTAGATTCCCCATGACTGCCCATCTCAAGGGTATGAGCTGTGGGAGCTTAGGTCTGGTCCTACCACTGAATTTGAGCTGATTCACCTACTCAAAAATGAACTTGTCCTTCAGAGCCTGGACGCAGGGGTCCTCTTCAGCCAAGGGCTTCATGAGGAACCTATATCCTTGATTCTTATCTAACCAGCAGAGATGTAACCACCTGTGAGAGGGAAAAGTTCTTCTTGGGCAGTAAGATTCAAAAACATTTGTGAATCAGGAATAAAAACACTGTACAAGGATGAAAATCCCTGAGATAAATCGTAACCATAGTGCAGGTATAAATGAGTGCTCATGGGGTGAACGGCACAGCATTATCCAGAGTATTGTTTATAAATTAAGAGGTGCAATCACAAGTGATAATAAGATAGTCAAAAGTAACAAAACACCCCAGAAGAAACCACTGTCAGCAGTTCTGAGAATACAGCTGACCAAAATCTATCAAGGTTCAAAGGAACCTATCCTTTGAATGAGTACTTCTTCTTCAAAAAGTTTATTTTACGGGAGGCTGAGTTGGGAGAGATTCCATTTAGCATCTCCCAAGACCTGAAAGACCATAGTATTGATGGCATGGTTGTGGGACAGCATGTTAAGTGCCAGAGGGCAGATGACAGTGACGATAATAGAAGGAAGCTCTCCCTAGAGCTGCTCTGGCTTATGGAGTTGGTTCTCTCGTGACTGGGCTGGATCTCACCTCCCAGTTCTCCTTCCTTGGGCTCTTGTCTGTTGTCCACCTCCAGACCCTTCCTCATGAGCCTTCTCCATGGTGCTGACAGTGGTACAGACAGTAACCCACATGTGTCCATTCCATCTGTCACTTTGCAGAAGAGCAAGATGATAGTCTGCTTTGTTTTAATGCCCTTTCTGGGAGGCCTACTTTATTGGCCTTTATAACGGCAAAAACACATTTAGGGAGTGGTTTTCAAGGCTGGAAACAAACTCTTGTGGCCCTATATCAGTGTGAGTGGATGCTGGACCTTGCCCTTGGGAGACCCTGGCTCTCTCCAGTGATTTCTGATCATAGCTATGAACAGCACAAAAGCAGGTTCACAAAATATCCCCAAAGTAGGACCGTAACAAGTAGAAACCGTCACTGTGTTCCAGATGGAGGCAGATTTTGAGGTGGCTGTACCAGCTCTGTCTGCATCCACGGGATCATCACTGAGTAGCTATTCTTGATCTCTTAAAGAATAATGACTGATGCACCATCCTGCATAGTGATTTGGGACAAAGAATCATAGACTGCTTTTTCTGTGCAGAACTGACATTTTTCAAGCCTATCATTATTGCAAGCAAAGCAAGGATTTCACTTTTCTAAATGCTCCTCCAAAACAGTTCATTTGCTATTTGTCTGTCAGTTATCAAAGTTCTTGGTGGTCTATTCTGTCCAAACCCGTGTCCCTTTCTGCATCAATTAAATGATTCTAAGCACTCCCCCATCCCACCCTGGCTCTTCTGGTCTCCTTGTCACCACTCCAGGGCTCTTTGTCCAGAGTGGACAGGAAGGGGAAGAAAGGGAGGGCACAGAAGTGCTGAGGGCAGGCCACGGCCACCAAGAGGAGGCTTCCAAACCACAACAATCAGCTCTGACTCCCCTCGTCTCCCTCCCCTCACCCCCACTTCTTAGGGAGACTACTCCAATGATGTTGTTTAGGGACAGTACCTTCTTGCATGATCATCTCCCATGTAGATTCAACTTCTTCCT
This sequence comes from Cervus elaphus, assembly GCF_910594005.1. Classification (NCBI taxonomy): domain Eukaryota; kingdom Metazoa; phylum Chordata; class Mammalia; order Artiodactyla; family Cervidae; genus Cervus; species Cervus elaphus. Next base: position 103,967,431 of record NC_057832.1, on the reverse strand, counting down.
CGTTGGGCCTCTGAAGCTACAGAGATTTACAACATTCCTTTTAGAATCTCCTGGAAGACCATGCCCCAGTTGCCTGCTGAGTTCCCTTCACAGCCGCCCCACTGGCCTGATTTTGAACTCAGCCCTGAGTGTACATCTCTTAGGATTTTGGTTAGAGTCAAGCTTCTGTTCTTCTGTCTTCCAGGTAGGTAATACGGGAGCGCTCAACACTGCGGATCTGTGCCCCGCAGCGTTTGGCGCGAATTAGGGTCTCAGGGCATGTTTGTGGAATAAATACAAGAAAAACAAGACACAACATTTAGGCTTCTCGAAGCATTTTGTTTTAATTGTCTGCTTTTCCCACCAAGACCTAAGCTGTACAAACAGGTGTAAAATTCTGGACCATCAGGTCATGACACATGACCTCATGTAGTCCAAGTCCTTTCTGCTTTCTTTGCCACATGTTTTCAAGTTGGGTCCCAGTCAGTGCATTGTTTTCTTCTGTGACATATCAGCCATAGGTGGCAAGAGCACTTGGAGACACGGGACAGTGGGGAGGCAAGCATGCGGGGAGCAGCGGGCTCCCACCCCAGCTGAAAGCACTGCAGAAACAGCCTAGGCTGGAGGGTGCATGGAGGAGGAAGGTCATGGCTGTACCAGCTTCCTTGCACTCGGCTGCCACCTGGAGCTACCTTCTAAGATGAGGAAGGCCTAGGGACTCCCAAGGAGAGCGAGCATTTAAGAATAACTAACACCCAGGCATGGTGTCAAGTGAGATTAAAAATTCTCTAACCATTATTTTCTTTTGGAGAGTGGAGGAGAAAAAAAAAAAATCAAGAAGAATTGAATCACCTTTCATTCTTCTGTTTTTGTCATTAATTTGGTGGTGCTTGGTTTTGATACAGTAGAAATAAAAACAAAAAGGCATCAAACCAACAGATCACCTGGGTCCAGGCTACTGCATACAAAACTCTCCCAAGGATTGAGATAAAAGGACCTTATCCCCCAAGACCTGAAGAGGTGAAGAGGTCCTGTTTAGTTAGGAAAATTGGTTGAAAACTACAGTTAGCTGAGAAGCCATTGGTAATAGAGACAGAAAGCAATGCACGTTCACTTATTTTGTAGAACTGTAAACTGACAAGGTCAAGAGAATAAAAATCCTACTGCTTATGTAATAGAACCCCACTGAGCAGTTTTAGGAAGGGACTAGAACTTAGGTAACAATCTACTTACCAAAGATTGCTGGGTGTACTCATTAATGCAATATTTTTATTGCTTACAACCTTCCTCCCCATTGCATCCTAGACCCTCTGAAACTGACCACATCAAAGTAAATGTCCAACCCAAACACTCAGTACTGTGAAGTCCCTTTAGCATTTATACAAAAGCCAAAAAGAAAGAGAAAAGAAGCCTTATGCCTTCTTTCCGCCCAAGCATCAGTGTGGAGAAAACTACGTCAGCTCAGAATATACCAACCAACATACCAAAGAAGGGACTGTGACCAAGGAAACAAAAGTGACCCATCCCCTGGCTCCTTCCTGCCATGCGCCCCGTTACACTGTAGTTATTTTCTTATCCTTGGTGGCTTGCTTGATGGCTGCCTGCTCGCAGATGATCTCCTTGAGCCGCTGCAGCCGCATGTTCTGGGTGGTCTGGTCTCCCACCCCCGTCTGGCTGCGGTGCAGCAAGGTCAGGGCGTGAATGTATTCCAGCTCCGTGTACTTCACGCCCTGGTCCACCACCAGATTCAGGAGCTCGTCGGCCGTGTTGTACAGCATCTCATAGTACTGCCTGGGAAAGCAAGACACAACGCGGTTCACTGGCTGCACGGTCAGCGGTCTACGTGGTTTCAGTGGTAATGCACGTGCTGGTCATAAGCTACTGCGTTTACCTATTCAGTAAACATTTACTTATCACTGGGTGTTGTTCCAGGCTTCCCCGGTGGCTCAGCAGTAAAGAATCCACCTGCAGGAGAGGGGATTCAGGAGACTCAGGTTTGAGCCCTGGGTCGGGAAGATCCCCTGGAAGGAGGGCATGGCAACCCACTCCAGTATTCTTACTTGAAGAATCCCATGGACAGAGGAGCCCAGTGGGCTCTTGTCCAAGGGGCTGCAAAGAGTCAAACATAAGTGAAGTGACTTAGCATGCACGCTGATGTTCTTCCAGGTCCTGTGACTATGATGGAGAATAAGACAGATATGATGTCTGTCATCCTGGAATTCACTTCACAAGAAGTCTAAATGCAGACCCAGAGAGACCTCTCATCAGGGTCTCAGATCACTGAAGAGTTTCCCCTAATTTTGCATTTGCCTCAGGATATAAAAAAGAAAGAGAAGTTGGGATACAGAAGTGAGAGAAATAACCATCCGGCAGGCATTGCTAGTAGTTTCTGTCTCATTCAGTCCCTCATTCATCAACTTATTCATTGGAGGCTCTGTGAAATATACGGTTTTCTCCATAAAGTGGGATAATAAGAGTACCTCTTGAGGCGATAGTACCTCTTAGGGTCACTGGAAAAATCAGTTAATCCATATAAAGAACTTAGAATGGTGCCTGACATAATTCTACCTGCTCCATAAACATTAACTATTATTACTGGAAACAGATCTATAATAATACATTAATAGTAATGTAGTAATAAAAATAGTAGTATATAATGATGAGCAAAACACAGTCCCTTTCCTTAAATAGCTCAGAGACAAGTAGGAGAAGGCAATGAAAAGCAGAGAAAACTGCTGGCAAAGTTAATTTCCATGTACTGGGTCATGTAACCACTAGTAATACCTAGGGAGCTATTACTCCCTTTTCTCAGATAAGAAAATTAAAGCCCAGGGAAGCGACAGGACTTGCCCAATGTCACAGAGACATCTGTGACTGTGCTTGAATGAACTCAGGTTTTGGACTCTAAGTCCAGTACTCTTCTTCAAGGACACAGACATGACGCTCCAAGTGCCCTGAGTGAGGTCTCAATGCTATGAACTGACGGCAGAGGAAGGAGGAGCCAGGCCATGCTGCTGGGACGTGAGGGACCAAGGAAGACTTCCTATGGGGTAGGACATTGTCAGGTGTGGCTCCCAGGAAGGAGATTCTAGACTAAAGGAAAAGAAAAGAGATGAGCAAAGACAGGGAAGAGCAATCCGGCGGGCCTGGGAGTGCAGCTGAATAGAGGAGAGCCGTGGGAAAAGGCACGAAAGGGCAAGGGCACAGAGTCTGGCATCGGGTTAGTTGAGTCAATAGAGAACTTGAGGCCGAGGTACGTCAATAAAGCACTCCGCACTTGGGGTCCCAGGTTCTGCTGAGAAGAGAGGCAGCATTCGAAGCTTCTGGAAGATTAATGTGATGGCAGTATGCAAGCAGGAGGATCTGGGAAGGGACCAGGTATAATTCTAGCAAAAAGGAAGGGACTTGAGAGCCATTTGGCTCAAGGGCCCTAGAGGCACAGTTGAGGGAGACAGCTATCCATTTAGGGAACTACCGAAGAAAACACTGAAACAATTGTTTAAGGACACATGTTTGAAGCTAAATTTGTCCATGGAATAAAAGAGGATTGGGAACTCAGGGTTCTTTCAAAGCTAGAGAACGGGACTTTCCTGGCAGTCCAGGGGTTAAGACTTCGCCTTCCAGTGTGGGTTTGATCCCTGGTCAGGGAGCTAAGATTTCATATGCCTTGGGTCCAAAACACCAAAACATAAAACAGAAGCAATGTAGCAAATTCAATGAAGACTTTAAAAATGGTCCACATCAAAAAATCTTAAAAAAAAAAAAGCTAGAAGGGACTTGAGAGCTGAAGTTCTAGAATGGTGCTTCGCCAGCTGTAGAGTTACTAGGGAACTTAGGAAAAGCACAGGTCCCCAAGACCTCCATCCCCAGAGATTGTGATCCCCAAAAGTTTAGAGCTAGGCAAGACTCTGAGCCAATGTCTGTTTGGTAAGGGAATAGTTACAGACCCATTCCCACCTCCCTGAGCCAAGGATCTCAAAGCATTAGGGAAAGAGACAGAAGTAGTAGGTGGGTTGTGATGCTTTTCACTGAGATCAAACCAAAAGAATTGGGTTTCTTTGTACTATGATGTTGATATTTTCATCATTTATCTTAAGAAGTAACACTGAACCTACCAGACCAAGTGAAATTGGATTTCTTTTGAAAAATCCAATGAATTGTTTCCAGGGATACTGGCTGGTTTTTTACAGAGACCACGGTTTCATGCTGGGAGCAGACAACAAAACAAAGATGCCTGGATTTCTAGTCCTGGAGCCTCCAGTGTGATAAGTGATAAAGAGCATGCTACTTAAGCCCTTAATGTTTCAATATCCTCTGTGCGATGAAGACCTTTATAAATCCCAGAATGACACTGCGAAGTGGACTGAGAGACTAAAAGAGTCCTCAGGAGCCTCGGATGAACAGTGCCTCAGAACTGCAAAGCTGAGTTATTAAACAAAATTGACAGGTAACTGATGGTGTATTTTCCATAGTTAAGGGGAAGAAATTCCCCATAACTACGATGATATATTAGATCATAAAGAAACATAAATATTTAAAGACAGAATGAAATTCATTCATCTTTCAGAATAGTACCCAGGAGCAAAGGGTATACTAAATCAGCATAGCAACAGTTCTACTTGGAGGTGGAGAAAGGGTGCTACAAGGTGCCCTAAGGAGAAAACAGGAAAATGCCTTGAACTATACAATTAGGATGAGCCTCCATGCCAAACACTGACACCCTGAAATGAACATGCAATCCGAGTGGGATAAATAATTTATCAGTGCTTATTGAGGCCCCAGGAAAATGAAAGCTAGATCTTTATCATCACAAATTAAAATAGCAGCATGGCTTCCAGGGCCCCACGTTTTATACAAGATGGTACTCTACTTGACTGCCTAGATGGGACCAGTGGAATAGACATTTGATTTAGACTTTTTCTGGTTCATGACTTGTAGAGCAAGTTTCTTCACAGCTGATGATATTTAGAGTCCAATTGCTAGACATGGACCAAATATCCCATTCTGGTAACCAGAGATCCATGTACTGCTTAGGGGTGGAACGTTCTGTGTGGAGGTGGTTCCTCCCTGCGGTTTTTCTCTCGCATTGCTGAGTGTCTTTGGGCAGAGTTCCCAACTTTAATGAGTGAAGAGGGAGAGAGAGCAAAGATAGAAAAGTGACATCATATAGACGGGTCTCACAGTCTATAACATGACAACATTTGCATTTTGCTCGGATCCAAGCAGATTATTTTTTCATATCTTCCTTATCTCTCCTTTATCCACAGACCTTTCTTCCTTACTTTTCCCCTTATTTTATTTTAATGGTATGGCACTGCAACTTTTTCTCCCCAGTAATTCTGTCTGAAAACATTCATAACAGTAAGCATATGAAGAACATTTTGGTAAGTTGGGCAAATCTTCTTTTTCAAGTGTAAAAATAAAGTTTGTTTTTCTGTGACTGGATATTAATACATGTGTCATAGTTGTCCCTGTGGCTCAGCTAGTAAAGAATCCACCTGCAATGGGGGAGACCTGGGTTTGATCCCTGAGCTGGGAAGATTCCCTGGAGAAGGGAAAGGCTACCCACTCTAGTATTCTGGCCTGGAGAATTCCAGGACTATACATACAGTCCATGGGGTTGCAAAGAGTCAGACACGACTGAGTGACTTTCACTTTCACTTTCATATAGGACACAGATTATACAGAAAGATTAAGCTGAAAAAAAATTACTCATATCATTCCATCATAAAGACACACCATATTTAGCATTTCCTTCCAGATTTTTGCCCCCACATGTAGAAGTCTATTGTTTCTTTCTTATAGTTGAAAAGTTTAGGTTGACACACTATTGGATACTTGGGTTGTTTCCATTTTAAGAAACTTTCTTTCCTGAGTTCAGATTTCCAAAACAGAGTTAGTCAAAAAATAAGTATATACTTTTTAGGACTTTGGCAATGCTGTCAAATTGCTTTCTAAAAAAGCTGTATCAAAATCTTCCTACCAACAGCATATGACAGCCCCCAGCTCCTCATTTTCTTTTAATTTACATGAGGTTTAACAATTTTTTTACCTACGTATATATATTTTTTTAATGTGCATGCATGCATACTAAGTTGCTTCAGTTGTATCCGACTCTAGGTGACCCTATGGACTGTAGCCCACCAGGCTCCTCTGCCCACGAGATTCTCAAGGTAAGTGGGATGCCATGCACTCCTCCACTGGGAAAGCCCTTTTAAAGTACATGGGTATGTGTATATGTATAAGCAAACTGTTGATATCTTTGTATCTTTTGCGCATTAGTGCTTTTCTTACTTCTCTTTAAGAGAGCTTCCTAAGTTTTCACAGACATGAAGCAAGGAGAGTTCTAGTCTCTCATCCCTGGTTCTCCTTCCCACTTCACCAAACTCAAAATTATCACTGTATCTCTGAGAGCTTCGGGAAAGAGTTTCCATTCTCTTCTTTGTCAAGGGAGGGAAGAAAGCCCTAATAAGACCAGTTATTTTCAACCCAGTGCCCCCTCATCCCTGTTCTTGCGGGCGGTCCATAACGTTTGGGTGTGGGGGTGAAAGGAAGGCACCACCTGGGGGCCTCCCCATAGTCTCTGGAGAAAGCTCTGCCCTCTGCCTCCCTCCACTGTTGGGGTTCAGATTCCTGGACCTCCAAATGGAGACTATATTTTCCACAGATACACAGCTATGTCTCAGACTGGGTTTTATAATCCATCATGATCACTGCAGTAGTTAATAGTGATGTAAAAATTTTAGTTACATTAACACATTCAACCAGAGAAGGCAATGGCACCCCACTCCAGTACTCTTGCCTGGAAAATCCCATGGATGGAGGAGCCTGGTGGGCTGCAGTCCATGGGGAAGTGAAGAGTCAGACACGACTGAGCGACTTCACTTTCACTTTTCACTTTCATGCATTGGAGAAGGAAATAGCAACCCATTCCAGTGTTCTTGCCTGGAGAATCCCAGGGACGGGGGAGCCTGGTGGGCTGCCGTCTATGGGGTCACATGGAGTTGGACATGACTGAAGTGACTTAGCAGCAGCAGCAACACATTCAACCCTTTGAAGTAACTCCTGCAATCATCCACGTTTTATAAATGAGCAAACTGAGCTATAGAGAGTGTGGGTGATTTGTCCAGGGCCTCAAAATGAAGGACCCTGAACTCTATACCTGCTCCAAAGTCACCCCTAATACAGAAACTATAAAAAGCAAAAGTACTAATTGCACAGGATACTTGTAGAGCTTAATCATTTTTAGTCATGATTTAGGAAATATGAATTAAATAAAATTCGCATACTAACTCAACCCTCTGCCTTCCATTGTAATACACAAAATTAATACTGTGACAATTCAAAATTCATTTATACACTTCACAGTAATATTTGAATAACACTGGATTTGATTTGGGAATTCACTCTAAACCAAATAATGAAGTCATGTTGTATATTCAGCATTCAAGAGTCACAGGAAAGACTTCTGGCTTTTCATTGTGAAGACTTTCTCATTGAATCCTTTCTGCCATAATGACAGTATTAATATCAATAAAAGAATTAGGCTCTGGAGCTGGCTTCTTAAATGTAAGTTTCTAAGGAGGAAAAATTTACCTGAATATGATTTAGTATTGACTGTCGCTCCCAAATTCTTTTTAGCCAATACTTACAGCATTATGAGCAATTTAATAAAAAACAAGTAGTTGATAGGTAACTAAATTGTCAGGTAAAATACTCAACTCCTGTTTTCTCTGCTCACTCAATGGTATATAAGGTAATAAGCAGGGAAATGGGAAGAGAAAAGAAAGAAATGGAATAATCCATAAACTAGATAATCACCCCATAAATCATTGAGAGGTAGCTATAGCAGAAAGGCCTGGAGAAGTAGATACTCAAGAGATCAACTGAGCTTAGACTCTGGTTAAGTATTTCATTCCTTCCTCACTAGTTATGTGAACTTGTATAACTGCTGTCAGTTTTTTGAACCTCTGCCTCTGACATAAAAAACAAAGAGGTTTCAGCAGATGCTATACAAGCACTGGTAATTTTGGATTTTAAAACCTTTACAACTAAAGCCTTTGACTATGTAGATCACAACAAACTGTGGAAAACTCTTCAAGAGATGGGGATACCAGACCACCTGACCTGCCTCCTGTGAAACCTGAACACAGGTCAAGGAGCAACAGTTAGAGCTGGACATGGAACAACAGACTGGTTCAAGACTGGGAAAGGAGTACGTCAAGGCTGTATATTGTCACCCTGCTTATTTAACTGATATGCAGAGTACATCATGCGAAATGCCAGGCTGGATGAAACACAAATTGGAATCAAGATTCCCAGGAGAAATATCAATAACCTCAGATATGCAGATGATACCACTCTTATGGCAGAAAGCAAAGAGGAACTAAAGAGCCTCTTGATGAAGGTGAAAGAGGAGAGTCAAAAAGCTGGCTGAAAACTCGACATTCAAAAAACTAAGATCATGGCATCCAGTTCCATCAGTCCACGGCAAATAGATGGGGAAACAAAGGAAACAGTTACAGACTTTATTTTCTTGGGCTCCAAAATCACTTCAGATGGTGACTGCAGCCATGAAATTAAAAGATGCTTGCTCCTTGGAAGAAAAGCTATGACCAACCTAGACAGCATATTAAAAAGCAGAGACATTACTTTGGTGACAAAGGCCTGTCTAGTCAGAGCAATGGTTTTTCCAGTAGTTATGTATGGATGTGAGAGTTGGAGCATAAAGATGACTGAGAGCCAAAGAATTGATGCTTTTGAACTGTGGTGTTGGAGAAGACTCTTGAGAGCCCTTGGATTGCAAGGAGATCCAACCAGTCAATCCTAAAGGAAATCAACACTGAATATTCTTTGGATGATCTGATGCTGAAGCTGAAACTCCAATACTTTGGCCACCTGATACAAAGAGCCGACTCATTAGAAAAGACCCTGATGCTGGGAAAGATTGAAGGCAGGAGGAGAAGGGGACAACAGAGGACAGAACCATTGTATGGCATCCCTGACTCAATGGACATGAGTTTGAGCAAGCTCTGGGAGATGGGGAAAGACAGGGAGGCCTGGTGTGCTGCAGTCCATGGGGTCACAGAGTCAGACATGACTGAGCGAATGAGCAACAACGACAGCATCCTCTGCTTGGTCCTTTAAAATCATGGGCTTCCGGGACTTCTCTGTTGGAGTGCAGGGGTACCGGGTTCAATCCCTGGTCAGGGAATTAATTATAGATTCCCACATGTGACAACTAAGAGTTTTTGTGCCTCCACTAAAAGATCCTGCATGCTGCAAAGAAGATCAAAGATCTCATGTGCAGCAACCAAGACCTGGCACAGCCAGATAAATAAATAATAAACACTGAAAAAAATCACACTGGGCCTCCATTAGAATTAGCTGATGCTGATTTTCCCTAAGCTCTGGGAAGCAAGATGCAGTACTGATTGATCTGAAAACATTCTGAACACGTGTAAACTTAGCTCAGATATACTTTCCAGACCAATAATAAAATGGATGGTAATTCTGTGTGTCAGAAAAAGAAATTACTTTATTAAAAATATAAATATAATTGCTCTCATTTGTCTTCCCCTTCAAACAGCTCAGAGTTTATTACAGACAGGATTGAAAATTCTAATTTGAAAGAGCTGAAGTTATTTCCATTTCAGGAATGAGAAAACTAAGGTAGAGAAAAGCTAAATAATTTTCTGAGAGTTCGTGGCAGAATTACATTTGTATTCTACATCGGGATAGTTATTAACACTCTTTACAACAAGTTGTGCAGTTTTTGTTCTGACCAGGATAATCCAGAAGAGAAGTGAAGAATGGTCTTTAGGAAAAAAAAAAAAACAGTGCAGAAATTCCTTCAGCTGATGGCAGCTGAAAACTGTTCAAGAGGTAGAGGCTACCTAGAGGCTACCGCTACAAGGCTTGCAGAAATTGGATGGGTCATCCACCTACATTTTCTTTATATAATGTGGTACATACACCACAGATCCCATCAACGGCACTTATGCTTAAACGATGGTCATCCATTGGTCCTTTAAACCTTAAAGTCATCTGCATGCATTCCTCTCAGTAACGGACCCTGGTATTTCTGATAGCAGTGGCCAGCGCCTTGTTTTCTCTTTAAAAAATACAACTACTCTGAGGAACTTCTCTGAGATCCAGCCCTTTTGAGATGAGGATCCTCTCCTAAGCTCAGTTAATGGTTGTCGAAACGGGAAGAAAATGTCTTTTTGTTCCTTTAGTTGGAAGTTTTGCTCCCCACCTTTGGAACACATTCTAAATTATAAATATCTATGGTTAAAATTTCTTCCTCAACGACTTAAGGATTCACATGTCACCCTCTGCTGCATCAGATAATTTTTTAAATTAAGTTTTCTGCAACAGGGCTGGAGGAAGATCTGCATTTTTAAATTCAGTACAATTAAAACTGTGTCTCTTTGGTCGGGCACTGCCTTTGGTCAAACCCCACTGGTATGAATAATTATTCAGTCCATTAAGAAGTCTGCTCGACTCCTTCTCCCATTTTGAAGGTTTTAATAAATATTGATCAGGCACATTTCTGTTTGCACTTGCCAAAGCAATTCTGATGGATTCATCTTCTGATGTTATCAAATAATGAAATATGAAAGAGTGAATAGAATTACCCTCTTGTTCTGTGATTTTTTATTTAGGTCCTTCATTTTACTTTCATAATTGTGTTTGTCTCATACTCCTGTAAATGCTCTTTTGATTATCAAAAGGTGAGTTCAGGTTAAGGCGAGCTATGCTGTGCTGACTATCACTTAAGAGAGTCTTCTCCATTAAAAAAGTATAATTTATTGAGTATCACTTTAGAGAGTCTTTTCAATTAAAAAATATCTAATATCATGGGTTGATAAGAGGACATAGCATTATGCACTTTGGTGGCCTCAACACTATAAATTGTTTACCAATTAGCACAAGGCCCTTGTATTGGATATTGTCTCTATTTCTCAGATTAGCAATCCAGGAGACAGCTGTTGAGATATGCTGAATAAAAATCATTCCAAAGTCCTATGGCTTTTTCAGTTTTAAGTAATGAAATGGACTGATCAACTTTTCAATAAATAATGCAAAGGATTTCTTCAAAGGAAAACCTAGTATTATTATTACTAATGCTTAGGAAGCTCTAATAACATTTTAAATGCTAATATAATATACAAAGGTAGAGTCCTTGGCTTCAAGAAGCTTTTTTTTTTTTAATCTACACTTAAAAAAAAATCCAATCTAGGCCCAGATCAAAGATCACTAAGACACCAGGGAAATGTTTTAATAATCGACTACTCTCTTTCAGATCATGAGAAAAAGAGTTGAAGGGCCCAAGAAAAGGTACAGAAACCAAGGTTTCTACTTCAGGTGATGAGAAGGAGAAGTGAAGGGGTAACAGGTGTTGGGTTCCTATATTTATAACATGGAGATTCTTCTCTACCTGCAGTGCTTGGGGAGAAAGGTCCGTGAGGATAGGCAGAGACTGCATGGTTTGATGGTAGAACATGTTCATTAGAATATTAAGCCAATGAGAAAAGGATGATGGATTGACTCTGGTAGGTGCCAGTTAGTTGCATCCAACAGACTCTGCCCCAGCCAGCTTCCTCATCAGTATGTTAAGACAAAAACTGGACAAGGTTGAATGGACAGTTCAAGCAAGCCATTATTCCTGCTGGGGGTTTAAGATACAAAAATTGCTATTCAGCCAACAGTTGGCTGAGTTACTCAAACACTGACTCCTTCCTTACCTTTCAGTCCTAGTCAAGGACCCTCCCATGCTTTTCAATAGTGTTTAGGAAACTTCTCTACTTTGCCAAGACAAAAGACTGTATCTTTTAGGACTGAAGGGCCAGAAAGGAAAACAGTCTGGGCAGAGAGACCAAAAAATCAGGGGATTATTTGTAAAGTATGAGCATATGGAAATCAGCAGGTCCCAAGGACAAAAATTCAAGGGTGTGTTTACTAAACCCTTAGATTATTTATGAAAGACAGAGAAAAAAACAACAACAACTACATAAGCCGAAACTACAAACTGGGCCACCTGAGATTCCAGGACACGTGACTCAGAATGGATGTCAATTAGAAAAACAATTGATGAAATCAGAAGGAGCTAATGAAATGTGTACAATACCCAGCAGGGTTTAATTAAAGATCCAAATATTCTGACAAACGTGATGGATAGCTTTGGATAGCAGTATGAATTTGGTGGATGTAAAGACCACTGTGGCTGATACATAGTTGGATGTCAGTGAGCCATTTTATACAGTGCCTCTCAAAAAATGCAACTAGCAAAATGAATTTATTCTGAATGGCTACCCCGATAGGACACAGACTGAAAAATAAACAAAGGGTAATGACGAAGGCAAATCAAATTCAGAAGTGAAAGCATCTGCTGAATGCTAAGGACACTTCCTTCTAACTGATCTCACCTAACATTTTAATTAATGTGCAAGAACATATAAAAACAGTGTGGAAAAGGTCAAATGCTACCAAATGGGGAAAGGCTGGGAAGAGCAACGAAGGAATAGAAATAATGTAAAGGAAGCCAGAGAATTTAGAATCGTGGGTGGCAAATAATGGAATGAGATTTTTTTTTTTTAGAAAAACCCAGGTGAATGTGTCTAGAAGAAATTCTGATCTCCTATAGTGGGGCTCCCCAGGTGGCATAGTGGTAAAAAAAAAAAAACAACCCAGCTGCCAATGCAGGAGACATAGGAGATGCTGGGTTTGATCTCTGGATCAGGAAGATCCCCTGGAGGAGGAAATGGCAAGCCACTACAGTATTCTTGCTTGGAGAATCCCATGGACAGAGGAGCCTGGTGGGCTAAAGTCCATGGGGTCACAAAGAGTTGGACACAACTTAGCTACTAAACCACAACAACATATTCAATAGTTGGGAGAAACTTAGAACAGCACTAGTAAAAAAAAAAAAAAAATATCCATGAGGGTGTGTTGCGTTAAGGGCATTAAATCAGGGCTTTTTTTTTTTTTTTTTTTAAACTTACTATTAATAAAGTATCAGTTGCAGGACAAGAAGGTGATGATAACCCCTGTCTTCGTTTAACTTCATAGCTCTATACTGCTTTATGCTATAAGCCAATTGAAATAAAATAAGAAAAGAGCATCAAATGGGATTAAAGGGGCAGAAGGCCAGAGGAAAATAGAAGATTCAAAGAAATTTAGTCCAATTTTTGCTCAAACGTCAGCTTATCAATAGGTGAGGTTTCCCCTGACCACCTTAACCTAAATGATACCTGCCCATCCTCATTAAGCTTTATCCTTTTCCTGAGCTTGTTTTCTTTCTAGCTTTCACCCTCATCAAAAATGTGTATTTTTTCCAAGATATATTTTAATATGTGTTATATATTTTAAAAATATGTGTGTGCGCATACACACAATTAGACACAGCATGATACAGTGGTTAAGATCATGGACTCAGGAGTCAGGAACCTGGGTTCAAATCTCAATTCTGCCTTGTGCTCTTGGGCAATTTATGACTCTCTGGGCCTTATTTTCTTCATCTGAGAAAGGCAAAAGTAAATGAGGTTGTTACAAGGATCAAATGATGAAGAACCGTGGCTGGAACAGAGTTGTGTAAGTATTGATTACATAAATGTCTGTCTCCCATCCTCAAATGCAGGCTGTATGAAAGCAGGGTTGAATTCTGCACCATTTGTTGTTGCCCATGGGGCTGAGTACAGGGCATCCAATGAGTGGTGAATAAAGGAAAAGGAAAGAAGGAATGAGAGAGCCAACAGTCGGTAAAGCTCATTAAGTGACCGAACAGAAGATAAAAGCACAGTCGATGAGTCTTTGACCCCAGCCGGTAGGTGGGGGAAGCAGAGACAGGTGGCTCTGTGTAACAGGGTAAACGGTATTCTAATGCAATTCTAGGACAGTGACATGGATGTCTGGGATAAATGGTTGCAAATGAAAAAGGGGAGGGCACAGAGGGAAGATGTATGTTTTTGGTTAGTGATGTGCAATCCTCTCAACTTTTCTTTCATTCTTTGGCAGAATTAGACATCAATCTCATATTCACTTAATCTCTTTGACCTCAGCAATTTCTTAGCCTATTCGAACTTCGGTTTCTTCATTTATGCAATGAGGTAGGATAATATAACGTCTCCTGGGCGATTTGAAGATTAAATCAAATGACATGGTAGGACACCCACTATGTAAAATGGTAACGAAACATCCACACACAAAAGTAAAAAAACACAGCTAACTTTTACTGTACTGGCCACATGTATATTATCTCTTTGGATCTTACTTTATCGTAACTGTGTCAGGCATCATACCTTCCACACTGAAATGATTTCTTACTAATCTTTCCCCTTTCAACTTTGGGCTCAAAAGATGGGCTTCTTTTCTAGCCTTTCCCACTCCTTTCTTTCTAAGATTGGTTTTATGCCTTTAATCCCCATCCCTCCCATTGCTTTTAGGATCCTGCTGGGGTTTTGTTTTGCTGTTTTGTTTTTAACTCTATCTACTATCTACTACTACTACTACCTATTATCTACTACTATCTACTATCTATTGCTTTCATGGGTTCTTTTACGTCCACTTCAAGCATCCTTGTTTCTCATATTTTGAAAAAAACAAACCAAACAACAAACTCCAAGCCCTTCACGCAATCCTGTGTCCACTCTGTTTCATTGCGTCTCTTTTCTCCCTGTTATTGTCAAATTTCTCAAAAAATAAAAAAATCATTTGTATTCACTATCCTTCAAAGGCCTCCATTTTGTTTGAAACTAAAAGGTCACTGATGACATCGTAGTGGACAAACACAGTGGTCTTCCCCGCAGCAGTTTCCATCTTTGAGCCACATCATCAAGCTCTTCTCCCAGCAACCCTTTATCAGCTCCTATCCCTTCTGCCCACTGCAGGCACATGCCCTTTGCTCTTTCTCTGCTTGCAAAAGTCTTATCTGTACATGAGATGGTCTCTCCTCGCGATCTTGTCTTTGAAATAGATCAGAGCTGCATTTTCAGGCATGATGACAATTGGGTTTTAGAAAGACCTCTCAAGGTGGTTCTGCAGTGGAGGACAGATGGTCTGAGAAGCCAGAGAATCTTCAGGCTGTGGGACTACCCAGCTTCTTGTTTTGCTCCAATCTCCACTATTAGGCCATATCCATCTTCTAGGTTTCCTCACAACTCTTGTTTCCAAGCTTGTAACGGAACAAAATCAACCTCAAAGAGAGAGAAGGGCACCAACACCTTGATAGAAAAGCCGGGAAAATTTAGGCCCTCACTTCTAGTAGCTTTTGTTCAGGTCACCATTGGAATCAACTATTACAGTACCCACTATGGACTGAGATGAGGTGGAGAGGAAAGGGAAGGCTGGCAGTAAGAACAGGAGAAAGCTGGAGAGATACCTTTCACCAGAAGCTACTGTGAAATGAAACATTTCCTGCCATATTGGTAAACAAGGATGTCACAGCCATGGAGGTGGCGGGTGGGGGGGATTTGAGGAAGCACAAAAGGCAGGCATCCCACATCTGCTACTCCCAGTGTGAATGAGGAATTAAGAATGTGAATAATTAAGAAGCAGGATTTGGCCCCACAGCTGAGATGCATATGAAAGGAATGAATTCAGTGAGCCCACATGCTTACACTTCCCATACATAAAACAGCACCACTAAATTCCTTAATTTGAGATATCTGGACTTGAAGTCCTAATAATTCCCAGAGAATAAACATAACTCTCAACTTTTAGGTTGGGCATATATATATATATATATATATATATATATATATTTAGTTGACACTACTTTCTACTTTTTATATATATTTAGTTGACACCACTGGTCTAGGGAGCTCACCATTGAGGGAGCTCAATGTGACGGAGGATAGATTTAAGATGCTCGCAATTATGTATAAAGTTATAAATTAGGAGGAAAGTCACTATCTTGTTTAATATCTTGATAACCACATACAATAGGCTTAATAACCTTAGTTTGGCAGGTAGGCTCTGAGAGGAAGGTCAAGTTCTTCTTGTGACTGACGCTAGATTCAGACCCTGGCCCTTTGGGTCCTCTACACAGTTATGGGGAGGTTCTGCGAGCACTGGTACTGGGAGTGGCGTGTTACATGGCAAAGGCTGGCACCAGATTCTTAGAACTGGGGTTTGAGTTCCCAGAGGAGGTCTAAGGGAAATGAGACATAACAGGATAAAATTAACCACAGGAAAATTAATTTTTAGAGTTAGCAGAGAATATCAGGCATTGAGGGATGGAATAGCAATTTTTTTAAACTGACTCTTTCCATATAAAAAGACTAAGAGTGAGACTGCTCAATGACGCCTTTCTCCTAAGTCTGTTTAAAGAGAAAAGGGCCTTTGATGGGGAAAATATATATAGCATTTGCATTCTTTTTTTAGGAAGAGAAAGTATCAGATTTGAGAAACCTCTCAGAAAGGGCAACGTTATGAGAGAAAGGTCTTTGAGTACGCTTAATACCTCTATTTAAATGCTAATGCTAACCTATAGCTCCGGACCACACAGAAACTAAAGTTTTCAAAGAGCAGAAAGTGAATTTAAAATGAAAACTTAATTTCTGGAATAATAGATCTTATTTTTCTTATTTCTGCAGTGAGGCTAACACACAGAATTTCATGAGAGGAATACATTTTTTGCTCAGAGTAAAAACCAGACGGTGACACAGCAGGTGAGTTTGAAGGCAGAGCAGGGGCTGCCTTCATTGCAAGTAGGAGTCACCCCTCAAAAGACCGGCCTTTGGAGGTCAACGTTGGTCACAAATTGTACCTGCCTGGAAGGGAATACTTTTTTCCCCTCCGCTGTAATGACCCACGCCGAGGGAGTGCTAATGTTTGGAAGGAAAGCTGCCTGGGGTCAGGAGGACACAGTGCGCAGTGAGGGGCTCTGGGAAGACTGGGTGTTGCTTTACTTCCCTTGGAACCAGCCGTAATGAACGCAGTGACTGAGACCCCTGAGCGCTAGGGAAACATCTGGTCAGAGTTCGTGGAGGCTGGGACACCCACTTGTGCAGGGAATCAAATTCAGAAAAATCAAACCAAACAAAAGCAGGAAATATCTGTGCTGGGGGTAATGACTAAGAAGTGGACACAAGGAAGTTTCTGGGCTGATTCTGATATTCTCTGTTTTTATCTGGGTGATGGTTATCTTTAGCTGAGTGTATTCACTTTGAAAAAAGTAATCAAGCTGTGAGGACTTCCCTGGTGGTCCAGTGGCTAAGACTGCAAGCACCCACCCAATGCAGGGAGTCTGGGTTCCATCTCTGGTCAGGGAATTAGATCCCACACACCCCAACTAAAAGATTCCATGTGCCACAACTAAGACCTGGTGCAGCCAAACAAGCAAATAAATAGAAGTAAATATTAAAAAAGTAATCAAGCTGTATAGTTAAGATTTGTACAGTTTACGGTACGTATATTATACTTCAATAAAAACACATTACCTTCCTTTTCCCACTTCCTACTCTGAATAAAAAAGAAAGAGAGAGAAGGCAACAGGCCAGGTGTTGGGGTGGGTACCTGGATTTTTAAATTCAGTCTCATATCCTAACATTAAGACAACTGCGAACTTCATGAACCTTGAAAACATACTAACTAAAAGGAGCTCATCACAAAAGATCACATGCTATTATTTACATGCTATAACCAGCACAGGCAAATCCACAGGGACAAAGTAGATGAGTGGTTGTCAGGGTGGGGTGGAAGGATGAGGAGTGACTGCTAGTGGCTACTGGGTTTGTTTGGGGGGTAATAAAAAATGCTCCAAAAATAGCCAGTGATGATGGCTATGCAACTCTACGGCTACACAAAGAAAAGTGAACTGCACACTTTAAGAGGGTTAATGTTTATGGTATGTAAATTATACCTCAATAAAGCTGTTATAAAAATGCTAATTTTATGAGCTAGAACTCCATCTTAACTATACAGAAGACGCATACCCACAGCCAATACTGTTGTGAAGACTGATCCATTAATCAAGACATTTGCTGCAGTTCCATGTTCTTCTGTGACATTTGCAGAAAAGATTCTGTAAGCTGACAGATACAGAAACATTTTCACCAGCTCACATTTTCACTGAGTGCCCTGAATGAACTAAAGCCATTTCTCAGGGTTCTACATTTTTGTAGTTTCTGTGACTTTCCAGCATCTTTGCACCAAATGCCTTTGAACTCCCTCCATGCTTATAGTCTATTCTCAGGAAAAATTTATGACAACTCATGGTGAATAACCTCCACTAGGAAAATAGGATAAGGCTGGGCACAATTCCAGGTATATGATTACAGAGTAACAGAAATATAATTGAGTAGAAGATCCACTAATGATTATACTGATTTTTTATTAAGAGAAACAATGACCATTTATTACTATTGAACAGTTGGTGTGCATGCTTAGTCATGTCTGATTCTGTGACCCCATAGATGTTAGCTTGCCAGGCTCCTCTATTCATGGGATTTTCCAGGCAAGAATACTGGAGTGGGCTGCCATTTCCTACTTCAGGGGATCTTCTTGACCAAGGGATCGAACCTGCATCTCTCACGTTTCTAACACTGGCAGGTGGATTCTTGACCACTGGCACCACTAAATGCTTTAAGGTTCACCTGATGTCATCCTCACAATTCAGCATCACAAAGGCTAAGTACCTGAGATTGGCAGCCTGGTTAACAATAGCCAGATCCCTAGCCTACCTCCTCCAGATCATTCCAGAAAAGCTCTGATTTGGGCCATGAGAAAACAATTCCCACCCCGAATCAAGCCTGGGGAGACAAAAGTGTTTATTCATAATCAAGAGACTTATTATGATCATATATGTGACAGCACTGTAAAGGGCTAATGCAAATATACATATGTGGCAAGACTATGTGAATATTATTTCAAACTGGGTATCAGATGGGGGAAAATGAGAATCTGAGGTGTAGACACAGAAGCTGACTGCTCTATGAAATAAAATTCATATTTTTATGGAAAGACAGGAAAAATTTTAAACACAGAAATTCTCTACCTTTTGGTTTCCTTTCTCTCACCCACTGCGCATTATATATCTGTATTATGCATCGACCAGATCACGGCCATCAGGCAGGAAGACCTGCTCAACCACAAAGAGCAACATTCTTTTAGCATCAACAAGACAATCCATTAAAAGATAACATTCCTTCTTGAGCTTGTACAGGGTCACACGACCCACTATGACGACAGTTAAATTTGGGTTATGTAAACCTCAGTAGTACATTACTTGATGCACAGCCCTCTGTTTCAAGAAAACTTACGTGACTGTACCTTGACTTCTAATGGATGGAACAGTTCTTAGAGCTTTCTGAGATGCTCTTTGCCAATTACAATCCTTAAATTTGGCTTAAATAAAAACTTCTGTCTCGTTTTCAGATCTACAGATTCACTTTTCGTCTACAGCTTAAAGTGTGACTGTTGTACTCAGTTCAGTCACTCGGTCGTGTCTGACTCTGCGACCCCATGAATCGCAGCACGCCAGGCTTCCCTGTCCATCACCAACTCCCGGAGTCCACCCAAACCCATGTCCAATGAGTCGGTGATGCCATCCAGCCATCTCATCCTCTGTCGTCCCCTTCTCCTCCTGCCCCCAATCCTTCCCAACATCAGGGTCTTTTCCAATGAGTCAACTCTTCGCATGAGGTGGCCAAAGTATTGGAGTTTCAGCTTCAGCATCAGTCCTTCCAATGAACACCCAGGACTGATCTCTTTTAGGATGGACTGGTTGGATCTCCTTGCAGTCCAAGGGACTCTCAAAAGTCTTCTCCAACACCATTACCTTATGCTAAATTAAAATGAAAGTTGAGACTTCTCATAATCATCTGCTCTTTCACACAGCTGACCTTCAGATCTTTATTCCTGGCAGCTAGTGATTCTTTACGGTTGAACTGAGACTGTAACTAGAGGAAGGTGTAGTGTGGGATGGGTAAAGATTTTACAGAAAAATATGCTGATCCTTGGTGAGAAAAGTTATTTTAAAAAACAGCAAAAATAACCTGGGCTCCTGAACCCAATTTTCCACAAATCCTGCAGAAGAAGGTAGTAGGAAAGAGTGAGAGAGCTTACACCATTTCCTCATACCTGCTACCTTCAGAATTAGCGTCTCATAATTTCCAGGGCTTTCAAAAGTCTAATGAATTTCCATAGTGCTTCATATATAGTCTAGTGGAGCTCTGTTGGCAAGCAGGACAGGGCTTATGACAGGTCTCCTGTGGCCCCAGAGAAATGCTGCTCTTGAGACCTGGGACCAGGAAATGGGAAGAAAATGGTAGAGGGGAATTAAATCAAGTCCCCCTAAAATGGAAACAGTGACAGACTTTATTTCCTTGGGCTCCAAAATCACTGCGGATGGTGACTGCAGCCATGAAATTAAAAGACGCTTGCTCCTTGGAAGAAAAGCTATGACAAACTTAGCATATTAAAAAGCAGAGACATCATCACTTTGCCAACAAAGGTCCATCTAGTCAAAGATACAGTTTTTCCAGTAGTCATGTACGGATGTGAGAGTTGGACCATAAATAAGGCTGAACACCAAAGAATTGATGCTTTTGAACTGTGGTGCTAGAGAAGTCTCTTGAGAGTCCCCTGGACAGCAAGGAGATCAAATCAATCAGTCCTAAAGGAAATCAGTCCTGAATATTCATTGGAGGGACTGACGCTGAAGCTGAAGTTCCGATATTGTGGCCACCTGATACGATAAGCCAACTCATTGGAAGAGACCCTGATGCTGGGAAAGATTGAGGGTAGGAGAAGGGGGGGAAAAGGACGAGATGGTTGGATGGCATCATTGACTCAACGGACACGAGTTTGAGCAAGCTCTGGGAGATTGTGAAGGACAGGGAAGCCTGGTGCACTGCAGTCCACAGGATGGCAAAGAGTCAGACACGACTTAGTGACTGAACAACAACAACAAATCTGTAGCTTCTTCATGTACCTTAGTTCACGTACCTATTATAGTTCAAAGAATGTCACAGTCTAAGGTCATCCTGGGAGATGCTGCACCTTCCTTCTAGGCAAGGAAGGAACTGCTGTGCCTGGAGCTGCCTGAAGTCCCCAAGCAGGTAGCTGGGGGTGTCCCTCCCACTCCAGTCTTATACTTCTGTTGAGAATCTGCTTTACTGGCAAACATTTCTAATGTTTTGTAAGAGAAACATTTCAAGCGTGGTGGTGAAACAAACATTGGTTTGTGACCCAAATGTTCCTGCAAATGTTTTCTCAGACTATGGGGTGCAAATGTTTACAAACCATTTGGGCAGGAAAACTGAAGTGACGTGTTTCAGAAATAGTTGCTTGGGGAAAAAAAAATCCCAGTGCTACCAAGTGCTGCTAGGATGTCACTAAGAAGATGCCCACGTGTTCTTTT
Source organism: Cervus elaphus (assembly GCF_910594005.1). NCBI lineage: Eukaryota > Metazoa > Chordata > Mammalia > Artiodactyla > Cervidae > Cervus > Cervus elaphus. Next base: position 103,946,085 of record NC_057832.1, on the reverse strand, counting down.
ACACTCCGCGCGATGGTGCAGACTGAGCTCAGAAGCACCTACTCCAGTTCTGGCCCTGCCTCTAGTTCAATCAGCGACAATGATCGTACCACTCCATCCCACTGTACCTCAGTTTCTGCATCTGGAAAAGTAAATGGGATTAAAACTAGAATGAATGACACTTAAAAACCATGCCCACCCATGAGGCAGACTGACGTAGGCAGGAGGGGCATCATTATTGATATTATTTCCATTTTCCAGGAAAAGAAACTTAGAGAGATTAGGCTTAGGTCACACAGCTAATCAACAGCAGAGCTTTCAATCTGTTTCTCCTAAGCCCAAGGCCTGGAACTTTTCAATTACACCACATAGACTCTCAACAGTTTTTCTGGCTGGCTGGCTTTCTGGGTGCCTATGTACTGAACAACAATGTACCCGGTCATATCATAGATGGCCTACATTTGTTATTTGTCCTTTCACTTTCTTTCTTTTTTCTTTTTTTAACCATGCATTGTGTCACTCAATCTGCACTGAAAAAAAAAAAAATGTGCTTTTTGACAAGAGCACTAAGCACCCTGAAGTACAGTAGATGCAGCTTTATTTCAGGGCATAATCAATGGAAAGTAAGAGTGGCTTCATTGTAATAAAAGGCTTTATTGTGCTTTGTAATGAAGACACAAAGCACTTAGTTGAAATCAGTCTTTTAAATAATCCGCTTTATATTCTATAGCGGAGTCACAGATACAAGGGAATTCAAAGTGATTTCTACAAAATGACTGACTCAAAGAAGCCACACTCAGAACCTCAGGCTTGCCCAGGTGCTCTCTCTTGGGTCAGGGTTTCTTATCTTCTCCCTTTTCCTACTGTGTTCATGGCCGGCATGCTCTGATCTTTCTGTGTTTATCCTGCTTGTGAGGACTGGGAGATTTCCCCATAAAAACCATTACATACTGTATGATCTCAATCAGGATGTAAAAATCCTGTACCACCTACCTCTACACACACGCACACCAGAATACAGGACATTTAGTTCAGTGGGAGGAGAACATTTTAAAGCCTTTAAATACAGATTATAACTGTTGTTGAACTGCACAAAGATACAGAGTAATTAAAAAGCTCTTCAAAGAATGGAATAAGTCCATTAAATCCAGTTAAATAATTTTTCAGAAACACTGCAAGAAACACTTCTTGCTGTTTCATTCTCTCACAATGAACTGAAGGAAGAATATCTCATTTTCCAAATGGAACTTTATGGAGTTTTCAATAAGACCCCTCAGCACTTATCTAAATCTTTAATTAGTTCTATAATATACTGATGATATCAAGCCTAATTAAATTTATATAGATAAGGCGCAATGAAATTCTAACCAAGCGAGCTGGAAAGCATATATTAAATAGTAAATTTAATGGTTCAAGCTGATAACTACAATTTTATATCAAAAAATTAAATTCAATTTACTTGTTGTATTCAAATTGATTTCGAGTGTGCAAATTATTGGAAAAATCTCTTGACTATATCAGTAAAATTGCTAATCCAGCCTGTTTAAATATCAGTTATTAATGTCTGCATTTGCAAATAAGCCACACACATTTGCATTTTTACTGCATATAGTAAAAAATTATCTAAACCTTATGTCATTTTATTAAGAATACTAAGTGATTCTTCTTTTGGCTTCATGCATAAATTAAGGAGGCAAAGAAATGACTACTGGGTCTAAAGAAGAGAGAGTCAGCAATTTAATATATAGCAAGGCAAAGATGTTATATATATATTTTGCTGACTAACGCAGTTTATGCTACCCTTTAGGAGCAGCAATTACAATGGTTAAATTCTTCCTTATTTGGGATCAACTGGAATAGAACTGTACACAATATCTGGTGCCATAATCACAGGGAAGAAGGGTGCATACAAATTTAGTGGTGTTTTCTACCAGTTGGGAGATGGGAAATGCCTTCTTACGTTTATCAGAGGGTAATGGTATACACCAGCTGACTTCATTTCACAGTTCAGTCACGGAATATACTTGGGAAGCTGTGTTGAACATTCACTTGCCTAGTCAAAGACAAGGCCCAGTTGCCTACACCATATAAGGTGATTGATGACAGCACCATTCCTGGTTTCCATGGGTGACGGGCTACACCTTAGAGTCACCAGCATTAAACATGCAGAAGACATACAGGAATACTGAAGACATGACAAATATTGTAATTGAGGCTCAGTGACCTCAGAATTTGCTGTATATTTGTAAAACCTTGTGCAGTGACTACTCTGGTCCAGCCATTATCTGCTTTCCCCCCAAACATACCTTGATTATTCTTAAGATTCCATTGGTTAGAAAGCTATCTTTGAAATAATCAAATATTTACTAAGTATCGATTATATGTCATGTACTTGCATTATGGGAGATACAAATAAGATGCCAATATCTGTAGACAATGGAAAAACAAGTGCCAACTGGAGTAGTCAGTCATTTCAGAAAAGGGGTGGGAGTGTGATGCATTTTGAAGAGGAGGAAGTTTAAGAATAAGTAACAAGAGGGACTTCCCTGGTGGTTCAGTGGTTAAGAAGCTGCCTTTCAATGCAGGGGACATGACTTCAATCCCTGGTTGGGGAACTAGGATCCCACATGCCTGGAGGCAACTAAAACTGTGCGCTACAATTAGAGAAAGCCCGAGGGCTGCAACAAAGACCAAGTGCAGTCAAAAAAAATAAAAAGAAGAAGAAAATGAACAACAGCCAGAACAAAGTGGAGACTGGACTATACATCACGTGTAAGGAGGACTGTGAGATCACTGGGAATGGAAGATTCTGGAACAAATAATGGGAGAAGCTGGCTAGTTAAGAAAGGACAGTGATTAGCAGAATTTTTACTCAGGCCTAACGAGTTTGGCTGGATAGAGTGTTTGCAAAAAGTCATTCTAAGTATTGAGCATAAAATTAAGGGAAGCAGTATCACAAAGGCTGACCAAAGGGAAGAGACTAAAGGAGAAACATCAGCTTCAGGACCGTCGCTTTAGTCCAGATGTGAGAAGGTAGTGATGGTAGGGATAGCAAAACAGAAATCAAACTGAGTGCCATTTAGAGGGAGAGTCAACAAGGACGTAAGAGGTTGATAGGATAGATGGAAGAGCTGTGGAGAGGTGTTAGAACTTTCTGTGATGTAAATTCTAAGGTTAAGGGGTGGGGAACAGAATTAAGGTTCAAATTTGGCACATCTTGAGCCTGCTCTTACAGAGAACCAAAACTAAAGTGAATGAACCAACGATTAATATCTGAAAACTTGAAGGAAGAACTGCGAGAACTAGAAAAGTGTAATGAAAGAGAATTAGGAGTCAGTGACTATCCAAATTCTCTCCTGAGTGGAGAATGCTGTCAGATTTAGGTGTGGGAACTTGCTTTATGAAAGAAGATGAGCTCTTTCCAAATGTAAATGCTTCAATGAAGTGAAAGCCTGTGTATTCTGAGACTCTATGCCCATGATCATCCATTCTATTGAAACAGTTAAGCAAAGCAATATGAGTATCTGGGGAGGGGTAGTCAGTTCTAAATGGAGGACCATGACGGTGGGCAGTGAAGAGGGCAACAACATTGTCAGGCCTGGCAAGATTATATAATTTCATCACTGGCATGATATTCTGTTCTGATCCCTAATTTTCTGTTCAGAATGTTCCAAGGATCATAGAGGGCTGAAGAGAAAGGATTTAGAATTTCACAGTATCTTTTGAAAACTTGGTGAAATTAGGGATTATCTTGCCAGAGAAAATTAACATCCCATAAACTAGATTTTGCACATAATTTGAGGGTGTTTATGGAGCTCCTGAAGCTCCATCATGCACTTCAAGTTAGGATTATATGGTTTACATTCTGAATACCATACTCCCAGACACACACAAACACTTACACACAAATTGTTGTTGTTGTTCATTTGCTAAGTCATGTCCAAACCTTTGCAACCTAATGAACCGTAGCCTACCAGGCTCCTCTGTCCATAGGATTTCCCAGGCAATACTAGAGTGGGTTGCCATTTCCTTCTACAGGGGATCTTCCTGGAACAGGAATCAAACCTGTGTCTCCTGCGTTGGCAGGCGGATATTGTGAGCCCCACAAATATCTATATTGAAAGACACATCTTTTCTACACAAACATACTCCATACTCATATGCATGTATCTATTTATGTATCTACTAATGCATCTGCATGTTGCAATCTTTTACCCACTTCCATTTCGGATTAATCAGGATCTCTATTTAGACCATATAGAAGCAAGAGAGTGGGACAACGGAAAGGAAGGTGGATCTTTTCACATTGCAGCAAAGAAAATGAAGGAAGAAATCTCAGTATCACCAGAAGTGGCAACTTGAGCTATGGGATTTATTGTATGGGATTAGGAACACATAGATGGGTGGGATTCCCAGGTGGCACTAGTGGTAAGGAATGTGACTGCCAATGCAGAAGATGCAAGAGACGTGGGTTCGATCCCTGGGTCAAGAAGATCCCCTGGAGGAGGAAATGGCAGTCAACTCTAGTATTCTAGACTGGAAAATTCCATGGGCAGATGAACTTGGTGGGCTATAGTCCACGGGGCCACAAAGAGTCGGACACGACTGAGCGCACACACACACACACACACGGATTATCTTTCCATGTGCACTTGGAGTACTTTGAGGATCCGGGGTATGCAAATGTTCACTTATCTTGACTGTCAGGATCCTGAGCTAGAGCCAGTCAAGCTCTAGAAAGACCCTGGTTCAAACATCTTGCCTAGGGGTCTTACAAAAGCTCCTTGTTATCACTGCTGGTGACATACACAGGTTGGCAGCATCCCGTACTATGCCTACTCTGCTTGGTACGGGCCTCACCTTATACTACCGGGGAAGATGAGGGTCTGGAGGCCCTGGAGGACAGCACAGGAACATAAGGCAAGGAACAGTGAAATAAGTAAAACAGAGATGAAAAGGTAGAGACAGGGAGAGATGCAGAATCAGAATGTTTTGCAACTGGTTTCTCAAAAAAAGGATTAATTTACCCACACAATTTAGCTCAGCACTCTAAGACAACCGAAAAGATATGGAAGACAAATTAGAGAGGCCAACCACATCTGAAGAGCTGACCACAGGCAGCAGTTCCCAAAGAGCAGAAATGCAAATACAAATGCCTACAGTATCAACAGAGCCCTTGGGGAAAATACTTTGATGCCGCAGTGCTAGAATTAATAAAGGTGGAAATCTTCTAATGTGTTCACCGGATCTCCATGGGAAAAATCTCAGGCTGCTACATCTCGGGCAGCACGTTAAAATCCTAAATCAGACGCGTGAAAGTTGAGCAATGCCAGTCCACCTGGTCCAGATGCCTCACAGTTGAGTGAGTTCAGACAGTCCCCATCTGCCAGATATGCTAATTCTTACACAATCAGTACTGCAACCCCTTAGCCTCATGCTTCTCAGACAGGCCTCAGAGAATGCGATGTCTGTTCCACTGTGGGTGAAGGAGGCCGATACCGGATTACTGGATTTTGTTTTCATCTTGACCTTTTAAAAGCAGGCAGTGGAAAGACAAGTTAACCTATTTCAGTTCCTTGCCATTCACGGTGCTAGGCGTTTTGAAAAGAACTCCCTAGGTTCAGAATCAGCTGGTTGGTCGTGAGATGCTGCGGATTACTCTTTTATAATTGGAATACTGGAAACAAAAATATGTGCTTTTTCAAGAATTCCTGGGCTACAGATGCAGACTAACAACTTGTAGAAAGTCATGGGAGATCTTTTATTTTGTTGTGGCATTTTGTTCAACCAGAGCAACTGCTTTAAGGGCATCCAGAGATGAGACAAGAAAGATAATATCTCCATTCAGCACCAACAAAGCCCTTGAGGAGGAATGGGGATAACCTACTTCTTCATTGTGCCTAAAATATTCACGGCAAAGTGTCTAAAGCCAGGATGCTAAAACTACAGCTATGATCATTGTTCTGCCTCGGTGCCCTGGTCTAGGATGTGAAGAGCAAAAAGTCTAACTCCAGGCCCTCTTCGCCATCAACTGATAACTGACACATGCTGTAATTCATTGAGATGATGTTTGAACTTCTTTGAGCTTCTCCGCCAGGGAAAAACACTCCAGACATTCAATTATTATTGAATTTATAATCCTATAACATATTTTATCCATCATCTCGTGCTTTTTGATTATCTGAACCCGATTTCTTTTTATAATTCAAAGTGTTTCCGTGAAGAAATCAAGTTGCCCTGGTCTCCTTCTGTGAGGAACCATTCTACTGAAATCCCTTTCAATGGCGCTCCCTAGGATCCAGCTCAGGGCAATGTGGGAGCAGCTTGTGGTCTTTGATTGAGAAAACTTAGTCGGAACCACTGATATCTCCTTCCTTTGGTCTTTATCGTTGCTGCCTTTCATCTCTCCCCTTGTTACTATATTCACGTTTCAAATGAGAATTAAATTCCGCTGCCATGCCCCCTAATTTGACTCACTTTTCAATAATGTCAACCAACTATCAAACATAAAAACAGGGAAACCAGGCACTGGGTGTCCTTTTGCGTGTTACACTAAGAAGAAATAGAATTAACAATTGCCCGCGTCCTCTTTATGTTTATATTAGGTACTTCTATTGGCAGTTCAATCATCCTAAAATGTAAGCAGATCATTTCTATTTAGAGATAGGACAACTAAGGTATCCAAAGATCAAGAAATGACTGGAGGTTATACAGGTCCTAGTGAGTGGTGTAGAATTGGGATTCAAGCCCCGGTTTGCACTTTGGTTCCACTTTATCAAGGTACAAAACACGGAGGTTTTGAGAGGAGACATAGGAGCCTTCTCTTTATACAATCTACACAATATGGAGAAGCTAAGGACTATCTAAATAGAGGAAGGATCTTACAGGATCTATGAATTATATAAAGCTGTTTAATAAAGAAAAAAACACTCAGCAGTTCTGAGGATTCAGATTTGATGCATCAACCAGAAAGAAGGAATCTATATTTCTATATTTTAAAGAAAGATTACCAAAGAAGGAAACTAGATCATCACTCTGGTCTTTTTTTCTGAATTATGTCTGTAATTAAATCGAGTACAGGGATGCCAAAGACCACTTTTCTTTAATAGGTCCATTGGTAGGAATGAACACTTAGCAAGAGAAAGATGAGATTGACAGTTGCTGTGTTCAAGTCTTAGGTTCATGTTGAGATACAAATTGCCATTTCCAGGGACACTCTGCCAAGTCAAGTTGCCTGAGGACTGGCTGCAGGAAGGCAGCTTTCCATTTTTTATTGCCACTGACTGGTTTAGGGGAGGGTGTATGATACAGCTGGGGCCAATAAGACATGAGAGGAAGTCTGCTGAGGGACTGCGGGAACTGCTTCCTTCTTGACACATCTAAAGCAGAGGAAGGAAAACACTCTTTTGCCACTGGTCACTTCTATGGTGCTTAGAAATGCAGGAACCAGCCTAGGGCCACTTAAGGGGCTGTGGACCATGAAGCCAACACACCCTGAGGAAGGAAGAGCAGAGAGATGGCAAGAACCCAGGTTCGCTACAACATCAATGGGCCGCTGAATTAGCCGACCCTCAAGCCACCCTGTCGTGGTACTTCTTGTGATGGGAGATCAAACGTTTCTTAAAATAAACATTTTAAGTGACTTCAGTCAAGGTTTTCTGCTATATGCAGTCAAAAGTATCCTAATAAGTCTCTTGATGTGAAAGATAAAGATATAGCTCACCTATAATCCTTCTCTCCTCTTCCTATATTATATTTTAGTGTGAAAATGCTATTTTGAGTAATTTAAATATAAACTACCTAAACCATTATTTGTACCTCTACTAGTCTCCTGCCTGTCCCCACTTTCTGAGATGAAGCTATTATCTTTTTTTTTTTAAGGTTTAACTATCTAATATTTTTTAAATGGTTCTATCAGCTTCTTTATTTTATTTATTATTTATTTTTAATTTTGGCTACATCATGAGGCATGTGGGATCTCACTCAGTTCCCTGATCAGGGATTGAACCTGCGCCCTCAAGCACTGAAGTGCAGAGTCTTTAACCACGGGACTGCCAGGGAAGTCCCTAATGACCCTTTTTAAAACGTTCCTCCCTCTACTATCCCTGGACCACCTTTCGCTCTGCCCCCTTCTTCCAGTTTCTCGCAGCTACATTTTACCTTTGGCCTGTACTGTGCTGCAAACACAATCAAGTCTTTCATGCTCTGTGTTAGTCATGAAAAACTATAAAAAGCATTTACACTATTGTGTATTCTCAGTACTCTTCTGTGCAGTTAGGTAAAATATTTCCTGCTCCATCAATCAGTTACAGCCCCAGGGCCTTTCAGAGAGGATGCTCTAGAAGTTTACTTTGTATTTGGACCACAAATGTCTTGCATGGTTCCCCACCCCCGCCCCCGCCCTGCGATTTCCAGTTGACTTTCCTTTTTCTTGCATTACTTGTATTTATCATACTTCAATTCCACCCTCCCCCCAACTTCTCAATCCTACCATCTATTTTCTTGAGTCTTTCCCCTCCCCGGAGACCTTCTTGAGTAGCTGTATCTTATTACTCCAACTTGGACTGCTTCTCTGAGCTTGCTTTGTGGATGCCCTTGCGCTGTTTTTCTAAGTGGGAGCAAGTGTTTTTAAACACTACATTTTTCTACTTTTTCGGTTTATTTACTCTCTTTGCTCAGGCACACACTTAATTAGTTCCCTAGGAAGAAGAACATGAGAAGCAAACTTTCTGAATCCTTATAAATCTGAAAATGTCTTTATCTTGCCCTCAGAATTGACTGAAACACTCTTTGGATATGTACTTCTAGGTTGAGATCATTCTTTCTCAGAGCTGAGAAGCTAGCTACCAGTTCATTATTTTCTAGCACTAAGTGCTATTGATTGCAAGTCTGACGCCAGCTGACTTTTGTTCCCCTCCCTCTCTCCCTGTCACTTTTAGGGAGTTTACTTTAGACATTCTGATCATTCAGGAGGCGGGGTATAGGTGAGGCTGTTTTTTCCACTCACTGTACTGGGATCCCAATACGCTTCTTTACTATGAAGATTTGTGCCCTTCCTTAGTTTTAAGAAGGGCTTCCCTCATAGCTCGGCTGGTAAAGAATCTGCCTACAGTGCAGGAGACCTCGGTTCGATTCCTGGGTTGGGTAGATCCCCTGGAGAAGGGCTAGGCTACCCACTCCAGTATTCTTGGGCTTCCCTTGTGGCTCAGCTGGTAAAAGAACCCTGCCTGCAATGTGGGAGACCTGGGTTCGATCCCTGGGTTCGGAAGATCCCCTGGAGAAGGGAAAGGCTACCCACTCCAGTATTCTGGCCTGGAGAATTCCATGGACTGTATAGTCCATGGGGTCACAAAGAGTCAGACATGACTGAGCTAAATTTCACTTTTTAGTTTTAAGAAAGGCATTTCTCCTAATTCTGCAGTACTTTCCCTTCCCCTTCATTTTCTGATCTTTCCCTGGGACTCCAATTAGCTGGATAGTAGGCCTGTATGTATGGGGCTTCTCTGACTCAGTGGTAAAGAATCCACCTGCCAATGAAGGAGACACAGGTTCAATTCCCTGGTCTGGGAAGGTCCCCTGGAGAAGGAAATGGCAACCCACTCCAGCATTCTCGCCTGGGAAATCCCATGGACAGAGGAGCCTGGCGGGCTACAGTCCATGAAGTTGCAGAGAGTTGGACATGACTTAGTGACTAAACAACAAGGTCTCTAAGTATAGGTTTCTAAAAAGCCTCTACTCTGAGTGAGAGGGAGTTCTGCCTGGAAGGATCCTGTGGGTGGTACAGAAATAATGCTAACAAGTAGGTTTCTCCTTTAGGGTGAGAAGGTAGGGTGTCAGCTGTCAGGCTGGGAACCTCTTTCTCTGGTGCCACTATGAGGAGGGTTTATCCTGGGGCTCAGCATCCACGCCAAGAAGCCTTGACTTTCCTTAACTACTGGGGTGGCCAAAAAGTTTGTTCAGGTTTTTGGTAAGATGTTATGGAAATGCCCAAACAAACTTTTTGACCAACACAGTATTTCCTAAGATGCCTTTCAGGAATAAATTTTATATGTCACCATGTTGAAGGGGTGAACAAAATAGTGCTATATATTTTCTCATTTATAAAGTTCTCACTAATCCCTCTGCTTTCAGTTTCTCTTGACACTCTCACTTTTTGGGGGGGGGGGGGGGTGGGGAATAGTGTTGATTATGAGTTTAGAACTTCTCCAGAGCACTCACTTGCATTTCTCAAACGAGGTTTCCCCCCTCCCCCATCAGCTAGTTTATCCATTAACTGTGTCCCATTTTCTTCTCATCTTCCAGAAATCTGTTGACCTCATTTGTTCCTTGGTAAATCCCTTCCTATTCTTTCTCAATTGTGGATTTATTCCTTTTTGTTTCTCCATGAAAGGACAGAAGTTGGTCTGCCATCTCGAATCTTACCTATTATTTTAAACCTCACAAGCTTTGTTAAAAATATTCGTGGGACTTCCCTTAGCAGTCCAGTGGGTAAGACTGTGCTTCCGATGCATGGGGCATAGGTTCAATCTCTGGATGGAGAACTAAAATCCTGTATGCCATGAAGCCAAAAAGAAAAAAAAAAAAATTTCTTGAACTGAACAGAAATAAAAATACAATGCATCAACTTAAAATACTGGCGATGATGGAGAACATTTTAAAGTAACTTCTAACAGAGGCATTGAAATTTACAGGGTACAGTGAGGGAGGAGCACGGTACTGCTTAAGTTTTCAAGTTGCTCACATCTCCAGAAACAAATAAGGAAGAGAGATGCTGGGCTGTGATGTGCCGATTTTAAAGCGCAAAGATTCTTTGAGTGCCCAGGGCTGGCCTCACTGAGAGGCTGCTTCCATGGGTTCGGAAGGGGACTGTCACACCCCCTGCGCCAGTGAACTGATGGTCGCAGCTGGCATCGTGGCTGGGAGGGTGGTGATGGGCAGTGGCAGCAAGGGGTGTCAGATGGCTCTGTGCCTGCGGTTGGGGAACAGCTTCTGCCCCTTGATGTGGCATGGCGAGGTGCCAGTCACTCCCATTAGCAGCAGGATGACAGTCACAAGGGCATCAGCTTGTATGTGCTGGTGAGGACAGCAGCCGTGGTGAGAACAGGCTGGCAGCTGCCATGACACCCTGGGAGTCGCCACTGGACAGAGACAGCAGCTCCCGCTGCAGGAGGAAGGGGGACAGACGGAGGGCGACGCATGCCTCCCACTTGGATGTAACAGATTGACAATCACTTTCAATACATAAAAAATCGCTTTATCGGTAACACGGTTATGAGAAAAGACCTCAATCTGCTTCAAGATTCCTCTGACAAAAGATGCCTCTGTTAGAAAGATCTCTAACACCAAGGTCAGAAGACCTTATATAGGACCTTGGTCACCATCAAAGATTCTGATTTTCAGCTTGCAAGGGGTTAATTTTGTTTCTAAAAAGGCTTGCTTTTTCTAGAAGGGCTGTACTCTTTGTTGTTATCAGGTGGCAACTGTTGGTGTTGTTCAGTCGGTAAGTCTTGTCTGACTCTTTGTGACCCCGCGGACTGCAGCACGCCAAGCTTCCCTGTCCTTTCACCATCTCCCAGAGTTTGCTCAAACTCACGTCCACTGAGTTGGTGATGCCATCCAACCATCTCATCCTCTGTCGCCCCCTTCTCCTCTGCCCTCCATCTTTCCCAGCATCAGGGTCTTTTCCAAGGTGGCAAAAAAGAGTTGCAATTTATAATCTCAGAGGGCTTGGGTTACCAGGGAAATTGGACATTTGTTATCCTAATCATGACTTTGTAACTAAACTCACTGTCTGCTTGTTAGAACAACCTTAATTGAAAGATGGAGTGAGAAATAAAAACTTAAAAAAGACAAAACTTCATTGCAAACACAAAAACAAAAGAATTCCCTGATATTTCTTTAGTTGTGCTTAACTTAGTGGATCTATAATGGAGTCTTATCTTCATCTGCACAGAAGTTTCTTTCTCTTCGTTAGATGCATCTGTTTTAACTTCTGAGTTATTTCTTCTATAGCTTCTTACAGCCCAGCTCTTTTGCTATAATAAGTAAGTCTTCTCCCAGCTGGGATGGAAGCACGTGTCAGATCTGAAACAGGTAATACCTGTCTCTTCCCTCCAAGTGCAATCTACCTCTTTCTCTGCCTGAAAGGTTTTTAGTCATAATTACCTTCATAACCAACTCTATAATAATTACAAAAAATCACCAGGACTAATAAAAGTATCCGCTTGCTACCAGAGGCAGCGTTACAAACAGTGTATTTCTTTCCTTAGAGAGAGGGAGGGAAATGAGAAGGAGAGAGGAAAAGAAACATAAATGGGGTTGGGGAGGGCTCCCTATCATTCTATTACCACTATTCTCAATTTTTGTTCTTAATGGAGTTTTTTGGAAAAAGATTTATTGAAATATAATCCACATACTACATAATTAACCCATTTAAAGAGTACACTGGTCAGAGATATATAGATCCTCCCTGTCTACTTGTCTACCTGGCATTTTACGGCTATTTCTCAACATAAGCATCATGAACTCTGGGGCTCAGGAGGGAAACCTCTGGAGAATCTTCATTGGAGGTGGAAGACTAGTACCATAACAAGACAGCAATGACATTCAACTCAAGAGTCTAGCTATCTTCCACATTGGGATGACCCCAGAAGACCAGGACTTGCCTTTCCACTCCTTACTAACAAGTGAAATAGACTTGTTACACTATCTCTCCTACACTATCCTCCTACACTCTCTCTCTCTCACATAATCACAGTTCTAATATTTTGTTTTGACTTAAGAGTTTATCAGGGGATTCCCTGGTGGCAGTGGTTAAGAATCTGTCTTGCAATGCAAGGGACAGACATGGGTTTCATCCCTGGTCTGGGAAGAGCCTACGTGCCGTGGAACTACTAAGCCCGGGAGCCATAACTACTGAGCCTGAGCACCCCTGGAGCCCGTGCTCTGCAACAAGAGAAGCCAGCACCATGGGAAGTCTGTGCACCCCAAAGAAGAGTAGCCCCCACTCTCTGCAACTAGAGACAGTCTGCAAGCAGCCAAGATCCACCAGAGCCAAACAAAAAATATGACTCTTAAAGAGTTTACTGAAATTCAAATAGTAACTAATCACATTATCATTTCTACTTTAATTTACTTGAGAAAAAAAAGATTCAAATTGACGTGGGCAGAACAGATATTTATAGGTTAGGAAGAACATGGCGATATCAATACTAAAAGCTAATAAAGCTAATAATCTCTCTGTGCTCCCTTAATAACAAGGACATGCACATGGGTAGATAGGGAACAGAAGCTGTAATTGTTATCACATAGTAATTTCTGTTTATAAAGACGTGGCCAGCAGCCATATTACCCTGTTAGCCTCAGAGAAGGCAAATACAAGGGGAATGAGGTTAGCATAACACCCTGAGAGTTTTATCAGAAACTAGGTGGGGGTTTCAAACCCAGGATGATGTATCTTCTCCCCAGGGTGCCTGTCAACTGCCCTGGGGAGTCATGGCTTCTGATGTGAACGTGAATTTGTAAGCCACTTTGACATAAACCTGCAGGAGGCATCAAGGTCTCTGGGAGGGAGAGCTGAATGAGGAGTCAAGAAGTCTGGGCTCTCTTCCTATAAGGATCCTTCACTGGCCTGTTACTCCATGTCCGTGAGTGTCAAAGGAAGGGACCAGGTGATACCATTTCGAAGTCTTATCCAACAAGGGTTTCTGGGAAGACAATATGATCCAAGACATCTGGGAGTGATCAGAACTCTTCTTACCAAATTCCATTTCTATTTTCTTTTTCACTTGAAATATAGTTAATTTACAATGTTGTGTTTGCTTCAAGTATACAGCAAAGTGATTTAGTTATACATACATACATATATATATATATATGTATGGAAAAGAATCTGAAAAAGAATACATACATATATATGTATATCCTTTTTCAGATTCTTTTCCACTCTAGGTTACCACAAGATGTTGGGTATAGTTCTCTATGCTATACAGTAGGTCCTTGTTGTTCATCCATTTTATATATAGTGCATTTATGTTAAACCCAACTCCTAGTTTATCTTTCCCTCCCCAAACTCACCAAATTCTAAACCCCTCTCTGCCCTCTGCTGCTTTCTCTTTTCACCAATCTCATTAAAACTGCAGCCAGTTTAGACAGTTCATATCCTGTTACTCTCTCTTCATACTCTGTTATGTTTGACTTTGAGACCAAGAGGAAGAGATGGAGCTGGGCTTGTTTTCTTTTCTCCTTTTTGCACAGGAGCTAAATCAATTCACATTCATGGAAACTTTCAACTTCACAAGAGGACTATACATGCAGAAATGCAGATTACTATTATTTCTGATAATTTTGGCATCTGTTGTTAATCAAAGTTACAGAAGACACAAATTGAATATATATTTTGAAAGATTTTCTTTTCTTTTGATTGTGATCACCTTGGAAGCTTTATTTTTCTATGAGTCCCTTAAACATGTAAAATACGCACTTGTCATATTCAGGGTTAAAAAAACAATCTTCCTTAGAACTAACTAAATTTGAAACTACACAGTACAAACACTATAGTAACCAGCCTCTGAATTTTCTTGAGGGTATAGTTTAAGGAGAACAGTAGCACCCCAGAATTAAACTTCATAATCTTCTTTTTATTTATTTATTTTTTTTCATAATCTTCTTTTTAATAGCTTTTTGATTCTTGAGAAAGTAATCCTTTGGCTAAAATATCATCCATTCCTTCCATATCTCACCTCTTCAAAGGACAGCTCAAAAATTGCTTCTTTTGCATTTTTCTCTAATTATTCCAGTCTACTCTGAATAATGTCCCAGCAGCACCTCTCTCTCCATAAAATAATTTTTTAATTGTCTGTCTTCTTTGGCACATGATAAACTCCAAATGTTATTGGCTGTGCCACAATTAAATTTCATCCAGCAAATGGTTATAAGATGTAATATTAATAATACAGCATTTTATCCAGCATTCACCCCACTTCTTTTGATAACAGAAACTTCCCCTTTCTCTGGAACCTATTCTAAGAGGTCCAGTTTGGCTGGATCAACCCTTCACAATAGGGCCACAGCAACTGGCTCAGAGATGGACAGGGTCCACCATAATCTCTTCAGGAGATCTGTTATATGGATTTTAGAAGATAGAATTATCTCTTTCGCTAAGATTTCTAGCTATGAGTATGATGTAACTTCAGGGATAATATTTTGCCACATGGGGAGTTAAGCTATACAATAATAAAGTCTAGTAGATATGAACAGAAGCAAGAGTTTGACAGGAAAAAACAGAAAGATTGAGACCTGCTGATATGGCTTGAACCCTTGGATAAAAATCAAGTCTAAAACCAATCACCCTTTGAATATTCAAATTTCATGATTCAATACATTCTCTTTTTTGGCTTAAGCTAGTTTGGATTTGGTTTCTGCTCCTTATAACTGAAAGAATCCTGACAAACATGAGATATTTACTGTACCAAACACTGAACATCTCATCTAGGGCCTCAAGTTTAGACAGAATGGCAGTTACATTCCAAAGATAGCCCCTAATAAGTGAGACCTTCCCTTATTTATGTCTTTGTGTTTTCTTCTCCTATACTAAGTCCAGGCTAGCCTAGTGACTTGCTTTAACTAATAGAATGTGGTAAAAGAGATAATGGCACCAGTCCTGGGGGTAGGCCTTAAAAAGGCCTGGAAGCTTCTACTTGCATGCTTTTGGGAGCCCTAGGTCGTTGTGTAAGAAGCAGGACCACCCTGATGGAGAAAGCACTTGGCAAAGTTATATGAAAGGGAGGAATCTTTGAGACTATGGGGAGAAGGGGGAAGGAGGGATCCAATCATCTGAGTGTCCCAGCTGAGTCCAGCCTTCCAGTGACTCCCACCAGACACATGAGGCAAACCATCTTGGATGTTCCAGCCCCATTTGCCATCAGATTACAGTCATGCAAGAAACCCCAAGATGCTTCAGGAGAAGAACTGTACAGCTGGGACCTAATCTTCTAAATCAGGAGAATCAATATAACGGTTGTTGCTCTTGGTACTAAGTTTTGGGATGATTTATTATATAGCAAAGGATAATGGAAATATATGTATACATCCAAAAATTAAGTTTTCTCAGCTCCAGAAAGAGCCAAGCTTCAGGGCATGCAATCCAGCCAATTTTGCTGTCTCTATTTTTTTTTTAAAGCAAAATTCTTGATATGAATTAAAGTATTCTCTATAATTAATTGATCAAGGTAAAAAGATATGATGTAACTTTATATCAAAACTTCAACAGTGGTGAGTAATAATTTAAGACTCCAAGCTTTACTGAGGATTAACAGGATTAAAGGCTAAATTTTACCAGATTCACTAGATTTTACAATGTCTGTAAGGAATAGTCTTGGTTTTAAGTTGCAGAGAAGAAATTATTGAAAGGATTCTGGGTAAGTCATAGATGATTCAGAAAGACAGAAGAATCAGACTTGGAAAGTGAGCAGGAATTAACAACGTTCGGGATCAAGGCCCAAGTCACTCCGGAATCACTCTTCAAGGACAGTTTTCTGAAAAGACCACTATCGCTGGTAAACACAGAACCCCACGTCTTGCTCTGCTGCCGGCAGAAATGGATGTTGACCATGTCACGGCCACCGCCACTGACCCAGGTGACTGACAGCTGCCACTACTGCTGATGCCACTCCCCATCACCCCTGCACTCGTCCTGGGCACCCTGATTAGTTTTGAGTAGGTGCATCCGAATGGCTCAGCTGAGGTTGGGTCACCACAGAGTAAGCAAGCCTGGCCTTTGTGTTTTTATAATGGGAAATGGGCCCTGCCCCCCTCCAAGGCCACATTGTGGGGAATTCCCTAAACACAGGAAGAGACGTAGAAGCTAGGTGGACAAAACATGACACGTGTCACTCATACATCACTATTGTATTTTCCTTTAACAGTGACTGGGTTTTCTACCAATACAACAAAAAGACAAAGCTTCTTGTGTCCCTTCCTTTCTTAATATATTAAATTCATTTGAAAAAATCAAAGTAGCTTCTTAAAAGCTATTTTAGACAACTTCATCAGTCACTGTATTACCACCTAAAGAGCTTCTTGATGAAAGTGAAAGAGGAGAGTGAAAAAGTGGGCTTAAAGCTCAACATTCAGAAAACTAAGATCATGGCATCCGGTCCCATCACTTCATGGCAAATACATGGGGAAACAGTGGAAACAGAGGCTGACTTTATTTTTCTGGGCTCCATCATCACTGCAGATGGTGATTGCAGCCATAAAATTAAAAGACGCTTACTCCTTGGAAGGAAAGTTATGACCAACCTAGATAGCATATTAAAAAGCAGAGACAGTACTTTGCCAACAAGGGTCCGTCTAGTCAAGGCTATGGTTTTTCCAGTGGTCATGTATGGATGTGAGAGTTGGACTATAAAGAAAGCTGAGTGCCGAAGAATTGATGCTTTTGAACTGTGGTGTTGGAGAAGACTCTTGAGAGTCCCTTGGACTGCAAGGAGATCCAACCAGTCCATCCTAAAGGAGATCAGTCCTGAGTGTTCATTAGTAGGTCTGATGTTGAAGCTGAAACTCCAATACTTAGCCACCTGATGCAAAGAGCTGATTTATTTGAAAAGACCCTGATGCTGGGAAAGATTGAGGGCAGGAGGAGAAGGGGATGACAGAGGATGAGATGGTTGGATGGCGTCACTGGCTCCATGGACATGGGTTTGGGTGGACTCCGGGAGTTGGTGATGGACAGGGAGGCATGGCGTGCTGCGGTTCATGGGGTCGCAAAGAGTCGGACATGACTGAGCAACTGAACTGAACTGGAAAATTGAGGTGTACACTTGACAGTGAGCCCTCTCTCCCTGGGAGTCTAGCCTTCCTCCGTGACCTGGACACCCTCTAATGCTGCTGCTGCTAGGCCAGGTCCCTTGGATGTCCCACCCCCATCCTGGCCTTATTGGGCTCAACAATGACTATTGAGCATTCCTAGACAGGACCTTGGTGTTGCTAAAACCCACTCTCATCACCTTTTTGATTTTCTTTTGTTTATCCCTACAGGCCTACAAAACAATCTCTCCTTTCTTTTTCCCTGAAGGAAGATTAAAAAAATATTACCCCTCCTTTAAAAGCCCTTTCAACTAGGAACACCCCACCATCATTGTTTTAATAGAGTCTATAAAATCATCGAGGCCCTGGTCTATCTTCTTGAAATACTAACACATTACATTGTCATGAGCTGTATAGCACAATAGCTAAAATGCAACCACACCTGGCTTTGAATCATGGTTCTGTCATTTATCAGTTGTGTAGACCTTGGGTTACTTAATCTTTCAGAGACTCAATTTTCCCATTTGTAGAATGAAAATGCTAATAGATGGGCACACTAAGTTATCGTAAGGATTAAATAAGATAATGTGTGTAAATCACGTAAGCAGAGTGCCTTACACAAAGTAAGTACTCAATACAGTAGTTGTTATTAATAATATGAATAAAAATTAAAAAAAATTTATTTTAAGCAATTTGCTGTTACTATCTGTAGAAAAATGAAATGCCGTGACAGAATTACAGAGCTATAAAAACTTCATGATGTGGCATCAAAAGAAAATCAGGGGTTACAGTTAATCAGATATTCTGGCCTATACTGAGATATCATATTGAGTCATCAATTTTTAAAAGACAGAATACAGGAAAATACATGTAATGCTAAAACTATGCTGAATGCAGTAATCTTCTTTGACAGTGGACAGGATCTTCCATTCTCAGGGGCAAACATCATGAACCCCAATTATCATTGCAATGAAAAAACACAGAAGTACCATTCTGTATGATTTTTTTGTGCAGAAGAATTATTAGTAACCAATTCTTGCTGCTCTTCTATTTGGTTCTAAATGTAAACACTATTTCAAAGGAAGAGATTCATATGGGAAAAAGAAAAACAAACTTATTGTTCTAAGAAAAGGACAGTCTGAAGGAGATTTAAGAAAACCTTTGAAGTTAGGATTTATAATGGCTCGCCGATCAGGAAAGGGCAAGACAGATTAGACGGAATAGAAAAACTTAATATTAATATTAATTGAGTTAAAAAGAACTGTGGACATGTATAATGTATCGTTCATGTCTTTAGGGGTGAGCCAGCCTTCATGCCAACAGCAGGATACCCGTGTGTGATGGTTGTCACGCCAGCCAGTATCTAGTCCTGCCTACTGTATCTGTCTGGGTGAGGGTCCCTTTTAAGACAGTTGCCAAAAGGAAATTTCCCTCTCATTTTCCAGGTGAGCTAACAAAGGGGTGGATATTATCCAAGCAGATCTGCACAGGTGCTGTCAGAAGAAAAGGACCTCAGGAAAGCAACTGAAGGTTTTACTGAAAAAACTGCATTTTTCTCCCATAATTTAAAAAAACGAAAAAGAGTTATTAGAATCTCTCTGGCTTCGGGGCCCATAATTTAAACATATGCCATTGATGAGGAGCCTCAAAATGCCTGAGAGCAGGTTCTTTCCTTCCACACAACAAAAAAGTAAATATTTAAGGCTCATTAGAGGAACTGGCAAATAGCTGATAGCCAATAGCTACAGAATTTAACGAAGGCAATCAGTTCCCTGGCAGACATATGCTTCCCTTGTTCAAATGTTAGTTATGTGTCATTATCACTTCAGTACTTTCATCCCTGGAGAACCAGGAAACCAAAAAAGGGAGAAAGAAAGCAAAATTTCTGAAAACCGAAAAGTAAAAATTCTTCAGTGCTATATAATTAAAGTTAACAACAGAAACAAACCTACCACCACATATATGGAGCCGAGAGAAGTCGAAACTTCAAATGACTGATTTATCGCAGCAAGTAATTACTTTATGTTTTTCACAAACATTTGAAACCTATTATTACTTTCACAGCGGCACACATCAACAGAAGACTGTCACCTAAGGGAGAAATGGGGAACTGGGCTGTAATTAATTTCTGGTCGAATATATTATGAAGCCTTTAATGTTGTCAATAAAATGCTTGAGCTGCTAAAAATCACCAGCCTCTCCCTCCTTCCTCTGTCCCTGGTACCCCGAAAGGTTTAATCAGCGTCTTTGTGAAACAGATCGCCAAAAGGAGCATGAGACACGGTGTTAACGCCGGCTGCAAAGTAAAGAACCATTGATCCACTCCTTTCCTTGACCCAGGTATCAAGAGAGAGATGTCAATCAAGAACCGGGCCTCTCCGACCCCCACTTGTTTTTCCCCTCATTTGACTCCGTCTCCAATCGACAAAAAACGGAAGGTGTGCAATTCTTTGGAGAAATTTAAACATGTAGATGCCAGGCAATGGAAATCATTATAGCAGCAACCGAAGCCTATATCCTTAAAGGTTAGAACACAAAGATTAAGAGTACCTCCAGGAAAAAGTGAAATGGCTGATCTGAATAAAACCTTTCCATCAATTGGAAAACCACAGTGCAGCAAAGGAGATAAAGAGCTGTAGCTGATGTGACATTTATATTTTTGAGTACCTACATGTTTATTTTTTGAATTGCTGTTCAGAGCCTTATGAGACCTTTATAGGTCATGCAAAAAACAGTAGCCAGCTTCTCTATCTGTCTCACTCCCCAGTACATGGGGTGAGCAATGCTACAGCCATGATCTCGACTGTGAAAGAAGCAGGCCCACACTACTTCTTTCTCCATTCATTCATCCATTCATCCAGTCATACACACATGCATTCATTTGTTCATCCTATCAACAAATACTAAAGTGCCTGTTACAAGCTGTATATCTCAGAAATCTTTACAGTGTCTTTGTGGAATTAGACTGAAGTTCACTTCCCTCCTTTTAAAAGCCTTTCCTGGGATGGTCTCTTTTAAGAGCTAGGGGTTGGGGTGGAGCTCTAGACCCCTGAATCCCATCTCTGACTGCACAAGTCTAATCTACAAGATACCCTTGAGTTGATTTCCTAGTCAAATATTGTTTTATAGATGAGGAAACTTCAGCCAAGAGAGCTCAAGTGATGGGCACAAGATTATGCAAAAATCATGGGTTGAATTTGTTTACCAGCCTCCCACTAGATAACAAAACAGTACTTTGTTCACTCCCAAACTTCCAAGAACACAACTTGACTCTTCCTCAAAACAATAATGGTGACTCCATAAGGGGTTTTAAATGATGGAAAGTGCTTTCATATAATTTTTACTTTCATTGCCTGCAGCAGGAGAAAAAAAGGGTAAAGAGGAAGAAAGGAGAATAAGAGGTAAAAGAAAAATGGCCTGGATATTGTGGAGTCTCAAAGAACATGAGGTTAGACCAGTACTTCACCAAAGGAGTCCAAAAACTACCTGCGTCAGGATCCCTGGGCACCTGTTAAACAAACTGCAGATGCCCAGGCCCCACCCTCAGCTGTCGAAATCAGAATTTTTATGGATGGAGTCAGAGAATTCCACCAAAAGCAAATTCCCTGGGAAATTCTTACACCCTCTGGCTTTTGAGGGCCATTTGGCACAGCGTTTTTAAAGCAAAGGCATATGTACTTGGGACTAATCAAAGAGTTTGCTGGAAAGATGAATCGTGCAGTGGTTCTAATTTGTGCTATGATTCCAAGAGCATGGTCTTGGGCGTCCAGCACTGTTGCTCCTGGACAGTTGTTTGGAAAAGTGGGCAGGTGACCAGCAAGCAGCACCGGTACCGACTGGCTGAGCAAAAGCAGCGCCAACATGTTCATGAAAGAGGAGTCTGCAGTCCTCCAGGGATACTGCTAATTAAAGCTAACCACAGCTGCCAAGACCAGAGCTCGATGGAGACACACAACCAGAACCAATAAAGGAATGAAAAAGAGAAGAGCCTAATTGAAAAATAAAATCATATTTTAATTAAACAAAGCAAAACAGAAACCTAGGATTTACCAAACGACAGCCCTGGTTTCGCATGGTTAAGGACAGTCAGAGACTTTGGGGTTGGACTGACCTAAGTTTGAATCCTGAAGCTCATTATTGCGTAAACTGGGAATTTACTTGGCCTCCTCAAGCTTTAGCTTTTGTTTTATTTTCGACTAGAAAATGGGGTGGTAAGAGCCACATATGGAGTTTCAGGAAGGATTCAGTGAACCAATGTAGATAAAACACTTCCTAAGGTTCATGTCATTCATTGAGTTCAGTTATATAATAGTAACAATAACTACTCTTTTATTAAAATGGAAATATATCATCATCATCACTGGGAGAAAGTAAATAATTAGGCCTCTAGGTGATCTACATTAAAGTTACTTGACTGCTAGATGCTGTCTTTGCTTTAGTGAAAGCAGTCTGCAGCTACAGGTCAATCAGGCACATGTTTATTTCTTGGTAACCTATCTATAATTAGCTATGGATGCTCTCTGAAACATGCAAGGAAATTCATATTCAGCAAGCATGCTTGGAAACTCACATTATCTTCATGAACACTTTAGGTTGTTGACTATTACAGAGAAGAAAAGGAAAACAAAAGACAAATTTCAGAAACCAAAAGAAAGCAAAACACAATCATGGTAACTAGTCATAAGAACTTTATAGTGAGGTGGGGAGGAAGAACATGTTAGTAAGAATCAGAGCAATAAAGTAATTACACAATAGGTACAAATGAAGATAGCTGGATGGCATCACTGACTCAATGGATCTGAGTTTGAGCAAACTCCGGGAGGTTGATGTTTGGGTGAAGTTCAGGTGAAGGACGGGGAAGCCTGGTGTGCTGTAGTCCATGGGGTCACAAAGAGTAGGACACTTTGAGTAGTCACACTTTGTGACTGAACAACAACAACAAATGAAGAACCATATGGATATAGTAAGGTATTATTTAATAATTACAGAGGGTAGAAAATTGAGGTGGAGAGGAAAGAGATGATAAGGTGAGAAATGGATATGGACCTGACTGTTAGGGGGGTTGAGTGAGCAAGATGGTCTGGCTGGGTGCTGACCAGTGAGCTCATTGCAGCCACTTGGCCTCCCTTCAGCACTGTTCTCTTAGACCGGCAAGTGGTGTCAGGCCAAGCAGTGGGTGGGAAAGGAGAGACGGGCTTTCTGTACAAAAATGGAACAAGAGAGGGAGTGCAGAGGAAGTCTGGCCTCCATGTGATTTGTAAAGGGTTGTAGCTCTGTTTATATCACTACAGCCAATTGTGCCTGTTTCTTCCTTTTAAGCATCAAAATTAAACCCTCTATCTTTATTTATAAGACAAGAAAGGTGTCAGCTTCCAGTCTCAAGTTTTTCAGTAAGGATTCTAATAAAGTGATCATTAGAATTATCTCTCCTGGGCTTTAGTCACAGAATAAGCGTAATGTCTTTCTAGAATGATACAATCCTTTCCTGGCAGAAAAATGGCCTCACTGGGTGAATTAATTTAATTTCCGCACTATGGTGACTACAGAGGCCATGCAGGGGATATAAATAGCACAACTTGATGAGAGATTTTGGACAAGTCACTTCTGATTTCTGTTTCATAGGATCTTTATTGGATATAATAACACCTGCCATCTATGCTAATCTCTGAATCATTCCAATTCTAGCACATGTGCAACAAAGGGAAGACGACGACTATGGCTGCCAATAATCTCGGGGAACCCTAAATTATACATTGACATTATATATGTACAAGGTATGGTGACATTAATTGAGCATAATCAAAAGAAATCTTACTTAATCAAAGCTCACACACTGGATAGGTTTATAAGGAATCAAACACCAGTACTGACAGGTATTATTTTTTGAGAGCCTTCTGAGTGCTCATTGTTCTGCTGTACTCTTGGGGGATATGAAGACCAGTAGGCATACTCACCTAATTAATAAAGCAATTAATTACCAATTAGTTGGTAGAATGTATGGAACCTACTATAAGTGCAGTAAACAGAAAAAGGAGATCAGTAGAAAGTGGTATGGTTAGAAACAGGTATGGTCAGAAACAAAGTCAAATACAAGTTTAATTAGGGGGAATGTAATGATATTTAAATCTACTCATAATAATACTTACAAAAATTACCTCAGAGGTCATGCCATACAAAGTTTTCTTTTGTTACTAAATTTTAATAACTGGCATATTTCCTTCTTCCAGGGAGCAAAAGCCATGTAGCCTCTTATATTTCCCCAATGACTTGGGTACCTAGGAAAGTCAGGGTTAGCTTGGCATCACTAGGAAACTCAGGAGAATGTAACAGAATTTTTAGTGGCATCATCATTAAAAGAATTTTGATAGCAGACTAATTTCTCCTGCAAAATTAATCACAAATTCATACAGTTAGTAATCTTGAGCCACAGATCTGGAATATATGACAGGTAAAGGTTGGAAAAAGGATGCATTACTCCAGAATCAGAAAGGCAGATAAGACTAATAGCACAATAAAGTTGGGGGAAAATGTGAAAATAATGGGAAAATACATATATATATTTTAGGAATAGAGTTGCTCTTTAAGCAAGGCAGTCTAAGGAAATTTCATGTGATAGGTGAGGACATTTTATTATTTTCACCTCTGAAGCCTACCACTGAGGCAGCCCCGTCCTGACTCATCAGAGTGACGGGGAGTTAAGAGACCACAGGTCTGTCTGGATGTCTGTGGGTGTTTCCAGTAGATGGCAGCATGTCATTGCTAATCCCTACCTATCAAACAGCTCCCTGGTCACTTCAGATAGGAAAACCCATGATAACCTTTTCGGCAGAAATCCAAAGTAATGTTCCCGGGACAATAGGTTTGTAGGAATCATGTCTACCAAAGCAGCTCCCCTGGAAGGAATTCAACATTCTCAGCTACGCCAGAGGTCATCACTGGCCTCAGAGAAAGCACAAGGTCAAGGATAAAGCAGAAGCCCAAGTGGATATGCTTAGGCTGGCTTTGTCACTTGTTCTGCCGCCTTGAGGAAAGCATTTAAACAGTCTACCTCGAAGAGGAGTTGGGAGAAATTGAAATGAGAAGATGTGTTCATTGATTGGGAAGAAAGATGCTGGCTCCGTTTGTGGGGAAAGTACCATGTCAGTGCAGGTAGCAATTCCATGTGCTGCTCTTTTCTGGCCCTTGTACTGTGGGGTGATTCCTTCCCTGTCCTCTTCTGGGGTCCCTCTTCCTTCTCATGCCCATTTTCATGCTGGTGTTCCCCATCTCCTCTCATTTTTTTTCCCCCTTTTGGGTGTGCCATGCAGCTTGTGGGATATTAGTTCCCTGACCAGGGACCAAACCCATGACCCCTGCAGTGGAAGCACGGAGGGGTTCCACTAGTCTAAACACTGGGCTGCCAGAGAAGTCCTGTCCTCCAATGGTTTGAAATAACAACCTCAAGCTGATGATTCCCCAAACTGTTCAAACCAGGCCCCTCCCCTCCTCCACTCTTCTCCAAGCTTTCAGCTTACACACCCAGTTGCACATGAGCCATCTCCACTGGAAATCTGACACACATCTTATACTTGTCACGTCCACTGATGGTCTTCCTTCTGCCAAGCCGACTCCTCCCTCTTCCTATAGGCTTATCTGATTTAACAGTGTGGGGACCCACTTAGACATCCACGTCAGAGTGGAGGGTCAAACCGGACCCATTTTTCTTTATCCTCAACATTCAATTACTCTTTACATCCTGCACATTTCAGCTCATTTACACATCTCAAATCTGTCGCCTCCATCTCCACCAGGACTAACCTAGTTCAGGCTCTACACACCTCTCTCTCTACAATTACCTTCCAGTTGGTCTGCACGGCCTCTAGGGTTATTGCCCTCAAGGCCATTTTCTATACAGTTGCTGAAATAATCTTCTTAGAAAACAAATCTGACCATCTCACTTTTCTGCTTAAAGCTCTTTAGGCCACAACAAGGTTAAAGTTATCACGCCACAAATATTTACTGAATGCCTACTACAGACTCCTGAGAGTCCCTTGGATTGCAAGGAGATCAAACCAGTTGATCCTAAAAGGAATCAACCCCGAATACTCATGGGAAGGACTGACGCTGAAGCTCTGATACTTCGGGCAACTGATGTGAAGAGCATACTTACTGGAAAAGATCCTGATGCTGGGAGATACTGAAGGCAAAAGAAGAAGGCGGCAGCAGAGGATGAGAGGGTTAGATAGCATCACAGGCTCAACGGACATGAGTCTGAGCGAGCTCCTGGAGATAGTGGAGGACAGAGGAGCCTGCGTGCTGCTGTTCATGGGGTTGCAAAGAGTTGGACACAATTTAGTGGCTGAACAACAACACTATATGCCAGGTATTGTTCTTAGCCCTGGAGATACAGAAACGAACAAGAGTTTTTGCTTTCTAGAGTTCATAGACAAGGAACAAAGAAACAAGTATATATTAAATACATCGGATGGTGATATGTGCTAAAAAACAAATCAGGGCAAGGAATACGGGGAGTGCTGATAGGAAAAGCAGGCATGTCTTGGAACTGTAGAGAGAAGGTCTCTGATAGGGCGGGGCTTATCTTGAGCCAGCTCTGGTCTCCCCTCAGGTCTTACATTTCACCACCGCCTTCCTTGAGCATCTGCTCCAGTCACCCTGAACTGCCCTTTCTGTTCCAAATGGCTCTCTCCCTATCCTGGATAATTTCAGTTAAGATTAGTATTGAGATTTTTCCTGGTGGTCCAGTGGCTGACTTCATGCTCCCAGTGCAGGGGACCCAGGTTCGATCCCTGGTCAGGGAACTAGATCCCACATGCTGTAACTCAGTGAGCATGCCACAGCTATGGCCCAGCACAGCCAAACAAACAGATATGTTTAAAAAAGATTAGTATTAAGTATTATCTCCTCCAAAACTCTGTCTTGATCTCTCTCAGATGGGTTAGGAAAACTCAAAAAGTGTTAGATATTTCCTTTACAAAGCTCCCTATTAATGTGAGCACAAAACTTGGGCTACTTATTTCCTATAACATTTAGGACTTTAAAAATCTTTAAAGTTCAACCTTTTAAAAAAATTGAAGTATAACTGCCATATAACATTGTGTCAGTTTTTCTTTTCTAAAAAAAAAAAATCAGCTTTATTGAGAGGTAATTCCCATGCCATACAATTCATTCATTAAAAGTGCACAATTAAATGTCTTTTAATGTATCTGTAAGGCTGTACAACTGTCAACACAATCTATCTTAGGACCACCCCAAAAGGAGACCTTGTACCCATGTCCCATTTTCTTCCAATCCACTAGCTCTAAGTAACCACTATGCATTCTACTTCTATAACATTGGTTATTTTGAACATTTCATATCAATGGAGTTAAAGAACATATGATCTTTTGTGACTAGCTCCTTTCACTTAAAGTTTACAAGGTTTATCCATGTTGTATCATATATTGGTACTTTTGTATTTATAGCTGAATAAATCTATTGTACGTATGGATTGATCATATTTTATTTCTTAGTTGATGGTTACCTCAGCAGTTTCCACTTTTTGGCTTTTATGAATAATGCTGCTCTGAACATTTATGTACAAATTTCTGTGGAGATATAAATTTTCATTTCTCTTGGGTATATACCTAGGAGTGGAATTTCTAGATCATATGGATGCCAAGCGACGTGGGTTCGATCCCTGGGTCAGGGAGATACCCTGGAGGAGGAAATGGTAACACACTCCAGAATTCTTTTTTTTTTTTTTTTTTAAGTTTTATTTATTTGGCTGCACCAGGTCTCAGTTGCAGCATGTGGGATCTAGTTTTCTGACCAGGAATGGAACCCCAGCTGTCTGCATTAAGAGTACAGAGTCTTAGCCACTAGACTACTGGGAAGTCCCCCACTCCAGTATTCTTGCCTGGAAAATTCCATGAACAGAGGAGCCTAGGTGAGCTATATTCCATCAGGTCCCAAAGAGATGGACACGACTGAGCACACCCATGCGCATGCGTGCACACACACACACACACACAGTAACTCTATGGCTAACTTTTTGAGGAATTTATGAATTGTTTTCCAAAGCGGTTGCACCATTTTATATTCCCATCAGCAATGTACTGATATGAGTATTCTAGTTTCTCCACATTCTCTCCAACACTTGCTATTGTCTATCTTTTTGCTTACAGTAATCCAACACTTGCTATTGTCTTTTTGATTATAGTAATCCTAGTAGCTGTGGTGTGGTATCTTATTGTGATTTTGGTTTGCATTTCCCTAGTAACAAATAGTGTTGAGCATCTTTTCATATGTATACTGGCCATCTATATGTCTTGTTAGACAAATGTTTATTAAAATTTTTTGCCCAGTTTTTTATTAATAGATTTTATTTTTTCCCAACAGTTTTAGACTAATACAAAAATTGGGAAGATAGAACTAGAACAGAGATTTCCTGTTTGACTTATACCCAAATTTAACATCTTACATTAGTATGATACATTTAGCACAACTGATGAACCTATATTGATACATTATTAACTGAAGTCCATAGTTTATTCACATTTCCTTAGTTTTTTTTTTTTTTTTTTTTTAACACATTTCCTTAGTTTTTACCTAATGTCTGTTCTCTGTTTCAGAATCCTACCCAGTTTACCACATCACATGTACTTATTATGTCTTCTTAGGTTCCTCTCGGCTATTATAGCTTCCTAGATTTTCCTTGATTTTAATAAACTTGACAGTTTTGAGGAGAACTGGATGGGTATTTTGCAGGATCTTCATGTACTGGAACTTATTTGATACTTTTTCTCTTTATTATATGGGTCACAATTTACGCATATTGATGCTGACCTTGATCACGGGGCTGAAATACTATTTGTCAGGTTTTTCCACTATAAAGTTAGTCCCCCACATTCCATATGTACTCTTTGGAGGGAAGTCATTATGTGCAACAGTCTTAAAAAGTGGGTCTCTACCTTCAGATTAGCTTCATAATCTATCTGGAATGCCTCTGCACAGATTTTTCTCTTCCTCCTTGTTTATTACTGTATTCAACCATTTACATCAGTATGGACTTGATAGTTTGGGTTAATATTCAGCAGTACTTTGCTTATTCTGTTGCTCAAATGGTCCCCTCTTTGCCATTGGGAGCTATTCCCGTTGGTTCCTGTGCCTCTTTGACACCTGTGTTATGTGTGTGCGTGTGTCCAGTACTTCCTTACTTTCTGGTGCTATAGTGAAGTCGCTCAGTCATGTCTGACTCTTTGCAACCCCACAGACTGTGGTCTGCCCAGGCTCCTACGTCCACGGGATTTTCCAGGCAAGAATACTGGGGTGGGTTGCTATTTCCTTTTCCAGGAGATCTTCAGAAAGTATTAATACTACAGGCTCATCTTGTCTATTTCCTGCTCCAGTCCTGCAATCAGTCGTTTCCTTCAGGAGCCCTGCTTCCTTTTATAGAAGAACAGTACTTAGAATCAGATTGGGGTACTAGGTATGCACATTGCTACTGGGATATCTTTACCTAATCTTTAATTAAGATTATTTGCTTTTGTATTATTGAGTTGTAAGAGTTCTATATATTCTGGATATAAATCCCTATGAGCTATGTGATATCCAAATATTTTCTCCCATTCTACTGGTGGTCTTTTCACTTTCTTGATTCAACCTCTTATTGAGTCAAACAAATACGATGTACTGTACTTCTCCATATAAACCTATGTCCAGAGGAGGCAGTTCAGGCAAGATTTTTTTCTCCTTTTGTTACCAGGTACCAAATGGTTTACTCTCGTCAGTAAGATTTTTCTGTTGTCTTCTGTGGAGTAGATGTTCCCACTCCATAGTATGGGTACTATATACAAGAGATAAAGGACTTGGTTAAGTCAACATGTACAGAACAGCTTCAAAGCTAACTTGGAGATTCTGGAAGAGGAACTGGGGCTAAAGAGGGGTGGGGCACCTAGGAGCAGAGACTGCCATTATTAAAAGCAAATTCACTTAGTTGGGTGCTCTGCTTAGTCACTCAGTCATATCTGACTCTTTGCAACCCCATGGACTGTAGCCCCCCAGACTCCTCTGTCCATGGGGATTCTCCAGGCAAGAATACTGGAGTGGATTGTCATGCCCTCCTCCAAAGGATCTTCCCAACCCAAGGATCGAACCCAGGTCTCCCATATGGCAGGTGGATTCTTTATAATCTGAGCCACCAGGGAAGTCACCATTGGTTAGTACCTCTCTAAGAGTGATCACAACTCTGCTTCATCATGGGAGGTCGATGAGTACATATGCTGGGAAGAGCAGGGCTTTCCTTCAAACTCTTCAATGAGAAAAAAGAGGTTGCCAATTTGGTCTTTCATATATCACACTAGAATCACACTAATTGCACTTCTGTTTGCCCTGAATGCTTCAGACCCTACCATGGAATTGAGGAGTGAGCAGCCTTCCCTAAATATGTTCCAAGTTTGTTGCTACACTAGGTAAGTTGTAGGGCAGATAAAGGAATGCAAACCAAAGCATTTCAGATATCTGATCAAGTCTACTTGTGGCTGATTCTCTATCCTGAGCTCATTTAACCTACTGGCAGCATTTAACACAGATGAAGACACTCTCCTCTTCAAACATTCTCTTCACTTCTAGGACACAAACCTCTCCTGGCTATTTTCCTACTTTATAAGCTGGTCCTTTTCAGGTTCCCTTGCTGGTTCTTTTCCAGTATTCCAACATCTAAGCAGTGGAGGACCCAAGGACCAATTCTTGGTCAGCCTTTCTTTCTGCTCTACTCATTCTCATTGCAGTCTCACTTCTCACTCTGTCTCATGGCTTTAACATCACATTTATAAGCTAATGAACCCCAAACTCCCATTTCCAGCGTATATGTCTTTCCTGAAAAAGCAGAGACATCACTTTGCCAACAAAGGTCCGTATAGTCAACACCATGGTTTTCCCAGTAGTCACGTACAGATGTGAGATTGGACCATAAAGAAGCCTGAGCACCGAATAATTGATGCTTTCAAACTGTGGTGCTAGAGAAGACTCTTGAGAGGCCCTTGGACAGCAAGGAGAGCAAACTAATTAATCCTAAAGGAGATCAGTCCTGAATATTCAGTGGACGGACTGATGCTGAAGCTGAAGCTCCAATACTTGGGCCACCTGATGAGAAGAGCGGATTCACTGGAAAAGACCATGATGCTGGGAAAGAGTGAGGGCAGGAGGAGAAGGGGGAGACAGAGGATGAAATGGTTGGATGGCATTATCAACTCAATGGACGTGAGTTTGAGTGAACTCCAGGAGGTAGTGAAGGATGTGGAAGCCTGGCATGCTGCAGTCCATGGGGTCATAAAGAGTCAGACACGACTGAGAGACAACAACCACCTCTTTCCTGAACTCTAGATTTGTGTATCCAGGTCTCTCTTCTTTACCTCTATTTAGACATCTAATCAGCATCTCAAATTTCATACTTCTAAATCCAAACTCTTGATAGCCTCTTTGTATTTGCCTGCCCCCTCAACTCAATCCGCCTTTCCTGTCGCCTGGCTCATTTTCATTTCAATAAATGAAAATACCATCCTTTGAATTTCTCAGAACAAAAATCTTGGGGCCACTTCCAATCCCTTAACAAATCCTGTTATCTCTACTTTTAAAATATATCCTGATCTGTCCATTTCTCATCCTCTCCATTGCTACAACTGTGGTTTGAATCACCACTATTTTTCACCCAGATTATTGCAATAGTTTTCTAACAGATCCTTCTGTTTTTGCCCTTGTCTGTAATTTCCCCTCCTCAGGAAAAATAGAAAATCATCTATTTTCCACATAGCAGCCAGAGTGACTCTTTTATAACATAAGTCAGATCATGGCATTCTTCTGTTCCAATTCTTCTAATAGCTTTGAACCTCAAAGTAAAGGCCAATGTTGTTACACTGGTCTTCAAGATCTCAGCCTCTTTGATTAAATCTCTGACTCATCTCTTACTCTTTTCTTGTTTATTTACTTCAGCCTTACTGGCCTTTCTTCTGTTCTTTAAATGCTAAATACATGCCTCTTTCTAGTTCTCTGCTCCTAGTGCTCCCTTCCTCAGAAGCTCCTCTAGATATTTACATGACCTACTCTTCCTTTAGGTCTTTCCTCAAATGTTACCATCTCATTAAGAACTTCCCTAAACACTCAAAATCACAAATTACCTTCATTATATCTGAATACACTCTATTCTTCTTAACATCTAATTTTGCACCATAGCACGTACCATCATCTGACATACTTTGTATTTTACTTGTTTATTAGTTTGTCTCTCTTGCCCATAACAATGTAAATTCTACAAGGGCAGGACCTAGAGAGGATGCACACTCAGTAAATATTTGTTGAATGAATGAGTGAACAGATGAGGACACTTCCGTGTGGGTTAGGGCCTCACCACTTCCTGAACTCTAGCTTTCATTTCCTTACCTGTGCCAGATTAAGGAATGAGAGCGATCTAAAGAAAACCAAAAAGACCACAGAACCAAGGAGAGATAATAGAGGCAACAGGAGAAAGAAAGGAGAAAAGAGAGGCAACTGTAATGAGAGAGACCAATACAAAAGGGAAATGTGGGAAGGGATGGAAGTACTAGGAGGAAAATTCTGGGATTTTTTCTTCCCCAACAATGGCTTCACTTCAACTATAAAGACTGCCAGATTCACCCTGGGGATGGAAGTACTCATTCAGACCTCTCCTTTTACTCCTGACTAGTGGGTTGCTTCAAAGCACATGAAGTTCAGGGTAAGATGATCTTTGATGAAGGTAACTAAAGAGCACACTCATAGAGGCCTTCCACTTTCTAGCTAGTCTGTAGTGATTTTCGAGGACAAGGCCTCTTTTTGAGCTTGAAAATCAACGGTTGGGTCAAAAGGGTCAAAATCATAGCAGAGATCATTACCATAGGTGACAGGGTCTCTTAGCAGTTCTGGTCATTTTATAGATTATTTTGAGCCTTTGCTCACTCAAGATTTATTCCTATTAGAGATCAGTTGGACCAAAGGTGTGTACAAAGAAAGAGACAACTTAACAATACCTTGAGCAGAAGAGTTATCATAAATGGAATGAGTCCAGATCTTCTCATTTCTTTATTGTGGAAGAGTGTTCTATTTTCCACTGGCTAGGAAGGCTATGAAAGTGAAAAGCTACAGGAGCCTTGCAACTTCTTTTTAAGTAAGTTTTCTGACACATGGCAACTAGTGATTAATTACTGCATTAGAAGATAACATTCCTAGAAAGGTTTGCTGGAAATACAGATGTTGTCCATGCTTGATTAGACATTGCTTAAGGAATGCTGAGACACACTGTTGCAGTCTATTATTTCTGGCTATTTTGGTATCACTCATGTTTATTTTACATCCCTTCACATTCAGTAGAATTGATGGAGCCCATTTCACAAAACCTGTCCCTACCAAAATCAAGAACAGAAAAAACAAACAAAAAATAACTATAAAAAACTATAAAAAAAAAAAACAACAACCAAGGCTAGAAAGTGTGTTTAGTATATGTGTATGTAGGAGAGCAAGAGAAAATGAAGGAGAAAGAGCCTATGAATAGTTAGGGATGTAGTATTCTTTCTTGTAACACTTTCTAGAAAGAATGAATTGCAAAGGAGATGCTCTGTTTCTCAACAGCCTATAAGAAAATGATCTCACGTCAGCTGGTTAAAATGTTTGGGATGTTAAAGATAAACTAGACTTTGCATTGGCCAAGCTCCTTACCACAAAAAGAAGCCTTGGTTTGATACCTAGTCATTCATCCAGTATAGAAAGTGAGCACTTACTCTGGTTTACACACCGAGGAAGCAGAGAATCTAGGCTTCCTGGAGCTTACAAGTCTAGTAAAGATGTGTCTTTCTGAACTGTGATCACGACTGAATCATCTAATGCTATATACTTGGGCTAGCCTATCTCCTCTCAAAATCCATGAAGAGTAATAAGAGCAGTACCTCTCCCAAGTGGTCATCTCTTAGCTTATAACCACTTCCTCGGATATCACTCCCAAATCCAACCGTGACAGGCATGGCCTCACTGAAGAAATGCTTTGCTGGTACACGGCCCATCAATGTCAACCTCAATACTGCCCAGTCATCATTTCATTATTCAGATGCTAGGGTTATTAGTATGTGTGCAGGCCCCATAGTATCTGTCAAAAGCTGTGTTAATTTACTTACTACAGCAAAATAAAAAAAAAAATCATTTAAAAAAGGATGATTGAATTTAGGAATTATATTCCTCAGAGAATTAGTAATGCTTCTCTGTATCCCTCAGGCCTCTGTGTTCTTAACTTCCATTTTCAATGTTATTATGAATAGACTAATTCAATAATGAGATCATTCCCCATAAGGGAGGCCAAATAAATGCAGCATTCAGTCACACCTGGTTTCCCTAATCTGAGCAAGGAACACTTTCCACTGAATTTAGCTTAAGATAGGGAATTTAAGGAACACACACACTCAAACAGAAAGAAAATGATAGAGGAGGAGGACAGAAAAGCAGAACAACAGGGTAGCAATGGAACAAACGAGTGACAGCTTGGAGAAGAAGGTTGGAAGTGAAGATGTATGGCTATGTGATTTCAAGACAAAGATCCTAGCATGGATGTCTTAATAACTGTCAAAGTGATACAGCATATTATTATCCCCAGAAATTTCTCAAGAATTGTTTCAAATTTTATTAAACTTCTTCAGAAATCAAAAAGTCAAGTGAAAAGACACAGAAATACTTAAATAATAGGCAGGAGCATGCTGGACTATTAAAAACACAATACTCCCCAGCCATAAAGGGGTTCATGGAAAAATTCATCCAGGTATAATCAGCAATAAAACAACAACACCATAATCGTCATCCATTCTCTTCAAAACTTCTAAAGTTTTCATTAAAGCCCCAAAGATCCATTGACTTAAGAAAGGTATGGGTAGTGTTGAGACCACATAAAGAGAGAAGAAGATTAACTCTTACATTTGAAAAAGAGTATTACAAGGAAACCCTAAAAACTGAGATCAGCAAACCTTGAAAAGAGAAAGTCCAAATGCTGTTTTTAAAAAATAACCTCAGTTACATGAAAGAATAGCATGGAGAGTGATGAGTAACCATTTTCTCCCCAAAGAAAGGAAGAAGCGGGGATGGATTTCAATTGGGAGAGAAGAGATGAGGAAATAGATTCATGTAAAAATACATTCAATACATACTATTTATAATGAGAGAATATGTAAAAAATCCCAGTGTCTACAAATCTGCAAATATTAATAATCAGATAAATAAATTATGACTTACTTACCCCATGAAACATTTGTTCAGGCATTAAAAAGAATATTTTCAAGGGACATTAATGGATATGGGAAAAACCATGTTTTCAAAGGTTACTGATGATATAGGAAAACACAAATGAAATGAATAAAAAACCCATTAACAATTTTGTAAAAAGAAATGATACACATGCCCATGAATGAGACTCACTTGTACACACAGCACATGCATAAAAACTGGAGAAAGTATATAAAATATCGCATTTTTAGATTAAAAGTTTATGAGTAATGTTTATATTCTTCTTTGTACTTCATGTTACATATTTTATGCAATGAGCACACATTACTTTTACAATTAGAAAACAAAGTTACTGAAGTTCTGTAGTAAAAGAACTTAAGTTAGACAATAGGAAAAATTACCTGTTTTACAGTCATTGAACATTCAACAATTTTATAGACTTACTTCTCTATTACCAAAGGACATCTGTTAGTTCCATTTTTTTTCCTTTTCTAAAACTGAGGTATAATTGACATATTAGTTTCAGATGTACAGTGTAATAATTCAATATATGGATATATTGTGAAAAGATCATTGCAATAAGTTTAATTAACATCCATCACTTCTGTTTCATGTTTTAAACTAGCTTTTTAATGATTAAGAATCCATTTTTATTAATGATTTGGTAGAATGCTTTGGAACACGAACTGAGTCCAATCTACCATCTCTTACCTTGCGAAGTCCAGGTCTGCCTCCCGTGACATGGTGATGTTGGTTAAATTCTGCTGCAGGACAAAAATGTTCCTGCACATTTTCTTGATGCCAGACTCACTGATGCGCCGGAAGTACTGGGCCCCATTAATAAGGATGCAGGAGATCAGGTGTCCCAGGCCTGAGGGATCAGCACGGGGCGATGGGGAGGGAGGGGACAGATTAATGCCATCTTGAAGAAACAGACACACAGGATTCCTCTCTCTACTCCTCAGAAACTGTAAATGACCAAAGAAAACTTAGCTCTGATGGTTGGACCACCTGATCTTACCATGATTTCGGAGTAGTTAAATACTGCCCAAGGAGTTACAAGTGGGGAGGCTTTATGCTGAGAAAAAACCTGGTACATCCACAGTTTCTGCACTGCCATATACAGCTAAAGCCACATGCCAAGGCTTAAGAGTATATGCTAGATTGTTTTACATTACTGCATAAAACTTGTTTTTCCTGTTGAGTTATTTTAAAGCAGAGAACACCACATGTAAATACTATCATCTGTTTAGCTTCCTTTTCCTCCTACAAAACAGGTGGGGGTTGTACTTTTGGCTCAAAAGTTGATTGGGAACCTATGTAAATAAAAACAAATCAATAGGAAATTGGACTCTTGGCATTAATGCTAACATAGCTCAACACTGATAATGGGGTATATTTCTAAAGGAGTAAGGGGAGAGAATGTAATTAGAGACAAAGCAGATCATACATTGACTGCTGAGTTCCCACAAGACTCCTGTGTAGTTTTCAGGGTGTCGTTAAGTGATTTGTTCTCATTGCCAAAGTCTTAAGGTCTGTGAAACTCGACAAATTGCTGGTTAGGATGTCAACAAACTAGGAGATCCCATTTCAGGTTATCTTAGGTAATGAAGTTGAGGAATGTTGGTTCAGAACAAGCCAAGGAACATGTGGGTTACCATTTTTAGAAGTTAGATTTTAATTCTAAATACTTGGAACTAAGTAAACCTCTCTTCCTCCTTCTTCCCGCATTCTTACAAAGTTGGACTCTGGCAAGGTATTTTCCCAGAAATTTAGTCTGACTAGTTGAGAATAGTCTACTATTTTTGTCTCAGGGTGTAACTTCAGGTTCAAAGGCTCCTTCTGTCTTCAAAACAAGTTTTCCCTTGATTAGGATACATGGAGGAAAAGGACAGAAGGCATCATCTCTTGCTTCAGCTACACTCACCCAATGTTGCTTCAAGATGACAAATAAGCTACTCTTCTAAGGTGAAGTAAAAAGCTTTTCACTCAAAGGAACAGAAACACACACACGGATTTTACATTTAAAGCTAGACAATTTATGTGAAAAATCTCTGTAGGTTCTTTTGCTATGATGCCCTTGAGCCCATAATTTCAGGCAGAATTTTGTTCTGCAGTGGTTTAGGATGGTCTGCCCTAAGTACACTGGTTATAGAGAATAAAAAGCAGATTACAGAAATAAATGTATATAATAATTAAGCATGATAAATTATAATAATAAACCAACTGAATGTTGGTCTGCTTTGTATTATCACTATACACCAGGAATTTTAAACAATATCTGTGATTAAGTACACTCCTTAAAAAAATAATAAAATATTTCTCCTTGCCACATCAAGAAGACCGAGACAGCTGTCGCCTCCTCCACTTGGGAAATTCAATAACATGCCCTTGAATTTAGAAAGTGATATGACAGGGGGATAGCCAGCTTTTTAAATAGGAAATTTCCAATTTATGATTTTTTTT
Source organism: Cervus elaphus (assembly GCF_910594005.1). Taxonomy (NCBI): domain Eukaryota; kingdom Metazoa; phylum Chordata; class Mammalia; order Artiodactyla; family Cervidae; genus Cervus; species Cervus elaphus. The sequence continues at coordinate 103,908,582 of NC_057832.1, read as the reverse complement.
TTTTTTTAGTTAAAATCTCTTCTGTGTCTGAGGATTATATCTCTATTGTTTCCCAGAAGGATTAGCTGTCAAGAAGTATCTGGTCCAAATGAGAGGAAAACTCTGGGATGTGAATGGTGATATGTGGGACTTGGAAGAGCCAGTGTCAAAAGATAGAAAGTATGACTTCAGCCCCCAGCACACAGAGTCATGGGGCTGACGAGCCTTTTTTTTTTTTTATCACTTATACGTCTGGCTAAAGTCTTTCAGGAATATTCCCTTTCAGAACACATCTTCATCACTACAACATAATTTAATGGGAAAATAGGATTTTTTGGGGGGTGGGGGTGGGTCCTGCATTTGCTAGAACAGAATCATTTCAGAAAGCAAGACATGGTCAGGCATTGACACTTTCTTTCCATCTTCAGACTGCCACAATCCTTTGCACTAAGTACCTTCGTACTTAGTTTAAGTAATATTGGCTCAATTCTGTGAGACATCATAGATACTTTTGGCCCTGGGGTCTATGTACAAACCAACCAAAACAAGAAAAAAGGGGGTATAATTGGAAGTCTTAAAAAATGGTATTTTGGAGGAATTCATCACACAAATGATTTGGCTGGCCGCTCATTTTTTAAATGTTGAAGGCAAACACCTTTGGATAGTGCTGTTGTTCACACCCTTCCTTGCTTCCTTGACTCTGAAGGCATTTATGGATGTAGACTTCTCAGAACTGCTGCTCACCAGCGGTTTCTGTTTTCTCTTCAGACAAGAATTCATTCTCTGAAAGAAAACTTCCCCTTCCAGTGATAATTTTAGCCAATTAGGGGATCTCTCAGGGTCCTCTCCTTATTGCGTGTGTTTCTTTTTCCTTTATGAGCTCCTCTTGAGTTAATCTGTGGTCCACTCCACACACTTACCCAGCTCTCATGAGTGGTGTGTCAAGGAGGCAGCCAGGCCGCCATCTGCCTCATCTTGGATTAAATCTCCTCATCAAGAAGGAGCAGATGGCAGCCATATTGTTGCCTACCTAGCCATACACAGAGAGGCTAGGTATTGCTGCTTTAATCCAAAAAGCAAAAAACAAACAGAAAAAAATCAGAAACCTTTTTCTACAAGTTTTGAGCTTTAGTAATAGAGAAAATCAGGAAAACCTTCACCCTTCTCTCCTCCCAAACTCTCAGGGACAGGGGCAGGGTCTGACCTTCAAATATGTACTGGAACTTGTGCTGCTGGAGGCTGGCACTCATGGCTTCTTCAATGGCGCTGATATCTTTGTTCAGCTTCACCACCAGAGGGTCATAATCCATACTTTCCACATTCGCGACAATGGCGTAGTTCCCCTCCTTCGCAAGAGGGATGAGATAGTGGAAACAGTGAACTCTGGAAGAGAGAGAGAGAGACGGGGAAAGAAGTTAGTAATGATTCTTCCTGATGAAAATAACCCTCTTCTTGTGACAGAGCACCCAAATATTTAAGACAGCAGTGGCCCTTTAAATTTTTATGTATCCTTCCCCCTATTCACCAGAAAGCTATCTTAGTTATCTTATAGAAAAATTGAGTGATCTTGAGTAGGTCAGCTTCTGTGATCCTCCCTTGTTTAATCCACACATTGGGGGGTGATGAATAGATAAGAAAAAAATCTTGCCGGTGACAGGTTGCTTGCACAGAGTGAAAAGTATTATCTCTTTCAAGGAACACTGTTGCAGTGAAAATGAGAGGCAGAGGTCACAGATCTCTGAAGCTTTGGTTTCCATTGCCATTTGCTAGCTGTGTGACTTTAGGCAAGTTACTTTTTAATCTCTCCGCACCTCAGTTATCTTATCTGTGAAATGGGGATGATAACAACACATGCCTCCTAGGGTGCTTTGAGGAACCACTACATAGAAAGGCACAGGATGTAGCACTATTATTATATTTATTACTGTTACTCTATTACTTAAGCAAAATGCTTACTGAACATGTGTGAATCTGTTAGAAGGTGTGAAAATACAGGACACAGTTTGTGCCATTAAAGACGCCATGGCTTAATGGGGACAACCAAGAAAAAACAACCAAAAGAGGATGGTTTTTTACTCAGAAGCACGTGTACCCAGGTGTCATGGGAGTGTGCAGAGGGTATTAGGAAAGGTTCAGGACAGGAGGTGATACTTGTCTTAGAAGACACATCTGAGTGAGCTTGAGGAAACAGCGCATTCCTATGTTGAAATCAGTCAGTCTGAACATGCGCAACTCTTAGGTTCTTTTTGGTAGATATCACTAACTGTCAAGGAAGTCTGAGCCGGGGAAGGATTGGCTACTCCATAACCTTTCTATTAAGCTGCAATGAAAGCACATTTCAGGCCAGATTGTTCTACCACACATACAGGTATTTACTAAAAACAAACATACAACCACCCCATCCCTCCCCCACCCCCTGGCAGGTATAGATCAAACAGGTTCTGTAAGTTTAGGGACTGTTTTATGTATTCTGTCTGCTCTTGACAGGAAAGGTTCACTAGAAGTAGACAGGATGATAATCCAGAGTCGGGATTCTGTTATGCTTGGAGCTGGCATCGGGTAACGAGAATATGCCTAAACAAATGGCCACAGCCTTGAGCATCATCCCTAATAATGCAACCACAGGCTTCATCATCATCTTGGTGACAGACAGTTTACAAACAGTAAATTCACCTTTCTGGTGTACAGTTTTATGAGTTTTGAAAAATGCAATCAGTTGTATAAGCATAACCATAATCAAATTATAGAACAATTCCATCACTTCCAGAACTCCATTGTGCCACCGTGAAGTCAATCCCTACTTATACCCCAAGGCTCTTGCAACTACAAATCTATTTTCTGTCCCCACAGTTTCGTCTCTTCTGGAAAGCCATATAAATGCAATTATATAGCATGTAGCCTTTGGGGTTTAGTGTCCTTCAGTCTGCCTCAAACATCTGAGATTTACCTATGTTGCTGTCCATTCCTTGTTATTGCTGCGTGACCTCCCACCTATGAATGTGCCATGATGCAACCATCACCAGCTGACATCAGGGTTGTTTCTTGTTTGCAGTGATTATGAATTAAGCAGCTTCACGTATAGGTTTTTGTGTAAATATAATTTTCTCTTTTTCTTGGGTAAATATCTAGAAGTAGGATTGCTGCATCATATGGTTCAGTTCAGTTCAGTTCAGTCGCTCAGTTGCGTCCGACTCTTTGCGACCCCATGAATCGCAGCACGCCAGGCCTCCCTATCCATCACAAACTCCCAGAGTTTACTCAAACACATGTCCATCGAGTCGGTGATGCCATCCAGCCATCTCATCCTCTGTCGTCCCCTTCTCCTCCTGCCCCCGCATCATATGGTAAGTGTACATTTAATTTTGTAAGAAACCACCAAAATGTTTTCCAAAGGAGCTGTGCCATTTTGCTTTCCTACTAGCAATGTACAAGAGTTCCTGTCACTCTGCATTCTCACCAGCACTTTTTGTTGTTAGCTTTTTTAAATTTTTATCAAAACTTAAGCTTTGTGGAGGTGTAACTGGCATTAAATGATTATAAGATATTTAGTGTACATCATGGCAACTTGATGTATGTGTACACTGTGAAAGGATTCCTTTCATCTAGGTAATTAATACATCCATCACGTCACATATTTATCCTTTCTTTTTTTTAAAAAAATGAGAACACTTGAGTACTACTCTGTCAGCAAATTTCAATTATACAGTACAGTGTTATCAAGTGCAGTCATTCTGGTTTGCATTAGATCCTCAGACCTTATTTATTTTACAGCTGAAATTTGTAGCCTTTTACCAACCACTTTCTATTTCTCTCATCCTCTAGCCACCACTTCTCTATTCTGTTTCTGTGATTTCCTAAAAAAAGGTTTGACATAGAGTGATGCCATGCAGTAGTTGTCTTTCTTCGTCTAGCTTATTTCCTCTATACTGCCCTCAAGTGTCGTCAGTTTAAAAAAAAAAATTTTTTTTTTTAGTCATTTTAATAGATGTACAGTGGTGTCTCACTGGGGCTTTAATTTGCATTTTACTAGTGACTAATGGGAGAAGGCAATGGCAACCCACTCCAGTACTCTTGCCTGGAAGATCCCATGGTTGGAGGAGCCTGGTAGGCCGCAGTCCATGGGGTCGCTAAGAGTCAGACATGACTGAATGACTTCACTTTCACTTTTCACTTTCATGCATTGGAGAAGGAAATGGCAACCCATTCCAGTGTTCTTGCCTGGAGAATCCCAGGGATGGGAGAGCCTGGTGGGCTGCCGTCTATGAGGTCGCACAGAGTCGGACACGACTGAAACGACTTAGCAGCAGCAGTAGCAGTGACTAATGATGTTGGATACATTTTCATATGTTTATTTGCCATCCATACATCTTTGTATTCATATCATTTGCCTAATTTTTTTTTGTTGAGCTATTTATTTTCTTATTATTAAGTATTGAGGGTTTTTTATATAGGCTGAAAAGAAAATATTAGTCACTCAGTTGTGTATGACTTTGTGACCCTATGAACTGTAGCCCATCAGGCTCCTCTGTCCATGGAGTTCTCTAGGCAAGAATACTGGAGTGGGTTGCCATTCCCTTCTCCAGACCCAGGGATCAAACCTGGGTCTCCTGCATTGCAGGCAGATTTTTTACCATCTGAGCCACCAGCGTAGCAAGTTATCAGACATGCATTTTGTAAGTATTTCTTCCCAAGCTTTGGCTTGTCTTTTCATCTTAACAATGTCTTTCAAAGAACAATTTTAAATTTTGATAAAATTCAATTTAATCATTTTTTTCCTTTATGGATGATACTCTAGGGGTTAGCTTTAAGAAAACTTTGCCCAATCAAAGTTACAAAGATTTCTTCTTATATTTTCTTCTAGGATTTTTACAGTTTGAAATTTTACACTTAGATGTATGAACCATTTTAAAGTAAGTTTTGCATAGGATGTGCTATATTTTTAGAATCTGTTCATTTAGGGAAATCCAAATATCTTGACTATCAGTGCGTTTTTATGATAGGTGATCACTTTAACAGTTACTAAAAACTAAAGATTAATTTTGCCAGTAAAAACTCATTCTGACATTCATATGCTAATTATTGAAGTGTATGGTTTTGATCAGGATACCAGTAACTGCACCAGTTACAGTCCTTCCAGAAGGAGACATTTTTGATAAAATGAAAATTGACCAACCCTGAAGTGGGATTCATGCCTAGGGAAATTGATTGCTATTTCACAGTTGAAATTTAAACTAAGTAACTCTTAGTTGAAAATAAAGTCAAGTCATCAACGCTAAAATACTTTTACAATGAACTATAGACATTACCACCTCAGACAATGAGGCTTCCCAGGTCTCTCAGTGGTAAAGAATTTGCCTGCCAATGCAGGAGACCTGGAGTCCACCCCTGGGTTGACAAGATCTCCCGGAGAAGGAAATGGCAACCCACTCCAGTATTCTTGCTGGGAAAATCCCATGGACAGACGAGACTGGCAGGCTATGGTCCACGGGGTTGAAAAGAGTCGGACATGACTGAGTGACTGAGCACGCTTGCACGCCTCAGACAATGGGAAGACCCCTGTGCAACGGCATGAGGGTGTGAATGGAGGACGATTTTAAGGAGTGACCAGAAGTTCCTTTCAGTACATAGAGATGACATGACAGAGGCATGAGGTGAGCTTGGGGAGATGGTCAGGGACCAGGTCGGCATAGGAGTGAGGTCATCTAAACAGGATTTTAAGAGGTCAAACAATATAATCAGATATGAGTTTTGGCAAGATGATTCGGCACAGTATAAAGAGTAAATTAGTGGTAGAGAATGATAGAAACTAGAAGTAGAGACTGCTTAGGAAATTACCATGAATTGGAGGTGTTTATGAGATGCTGGACTTCCCTAGTGGTTCAGACAGTAAAGAACCTGCCTACAATGCAGGAGACCAGGGTTCAAGTCCTTGGTCAGGAAGATCCCTTGGGGAAGGCCATGGCAACCCACTCCAGTATTCTGGCCTGGAAAAACCCATGGACAGAAGAGCCTGGTGGGCTACAGTCCGTGGGGTCACAAAGAGTCAGATATGACTGAGTGACTAACACTTTCATGAGATACCAAAGTGAATGGCAGAAAGGAGAGAGAAAAACTATTTTAAGGCACCATCTTCCTCTCTCCAAATGATCAAAGATGAAAAAGAATTTAAAATAGTCATTGGCAAATATCAAGTTCAGAAAAAGTGGGCTTTTTCTTTTGGAGTTCTGGCACGTTGTTGCTGACCTTAACATGACTTTGGCATTAATATTTTTTTCTGCAAATATTGCTGATTACACAGCAGGATGGTTGGTTTTCAGAAAGTGCACATTTAGGATCCCAACAGCGACAGGCAGTTACTGCTGAACCCACTTAGAACCCTCCTGATGGTGAGAGAAATCAGCTGATAAAGGTGATATTCTTAGCATCTCAGACTAAAACGGCAACTTAATTTTCCTCTTCTAAAGTTCAAATAGAGGGAAAAAACCAAAAACCAAAAAACCTCAACCATTTTTAATGGTCTCACCATGTCTTTCATCTCTTGGGGTTGTCACATGCCTTATGCTTCAAACTGTATAAAAAAAGCATTGCTCAGTGGTTAAATGTGACCTACAGGGACACAGGTAAAATGTCACATGTCCTTCAAAACAGAATCTATTGACTTTGAGAGCACTTTTTGGTTTGAACTTTAACAACATTCAAGAAAAAGATGGGCTATGGATGTAAAAATATTTGGGGGAATAAGACAAAGTTTTGGTATTTGAGTTGTTCTAGACTTCTTGCTAGCTTTCGCCATTAATTGCGCAGCTCCACCCCACCCCCACCCCCCACCCCGCTCCGTTTTCTGTCTGTTCTGGCTTCTTGGGCAAAAGTGCCAGAGACTGCCAAACTAGCCACTTCTTCATTGTACCAGCTCCAGGACCACAGGTCCTAAGCTGATTCTCCTTTACAACCGGATGGGGACAAACTTACCTTAGCTGATTATGATGACAAGGATGATGTCGGGCCATGCAGTCTTTGTACCACCTAAGTATAGGATTGGCCAAAAAGCTCGTTTGGGTTTTTCCATAACAGCTTATAGAAAAACCTAAACAAACATTTTGGCCAACCCAATCCATATGGTGGGCTGTGATTTCTAAACCAATTCACTGTCTTTGATGAGTGGCATGTTTTGTTTGGGGAACCTGCACTTATTTTATCTGGGTTTGGTTTCAAACCAGCTAAATCTCCAGAGTCACGGAAGTTTTTACTGAACACTTATTATACAACAGGACTGTTACAGGTTCTAGAGCCAGAGCAATGAATGAGGCACACCTGATCCCTGCCTCCCAGGTGCCAGAAGTTTCTTCCACAGTCACCCACTGTGGGTACCCAGGGCCCTTAGCCATCTCCTCTATTGCAGCATTGGACAACCACAGTAACAATTTACTTGAGGTTCTCCTTATTCATATTCTATCGTTAACTGTACAAACAAACAAAATCTTCTTATTGTGACAAGGAATGAATAAAGTATGTCAACATCCACTGTCTGAGCCATACATGGAGCGCTCTGTCTAGTTTTTTGTACCATACTTAAAAAAGGAGCAAAGACAATCTGGAGCACATTCATAGGAAAGCAACCTGAATGCTGAAACCATGTTAAAAGAAGATATAAGAAAATTTAATTTGGAAAAAATAAACATATTTAGTGTTTTCATTTACAGTCAAGGAGAGATAATTCTGCACCCAGGACTCAGTCTTTTTTTGTAATTTAGTCTTAAAATGATCCTTTTTCTATTTTTAAATTAATGAGGAAGGAGATATGGCAATAGATGTTACAGCATTGAATGGTTTCTTGTAAAGTTAATCATTAAATAATGACTAAAATATGCTTAACATTATTAAAAATACTATTGCCAAGATGTACAAAAATTTTAAAAAGCAGGTTAGAGGTTAAGCATTAAAATGATCTTATTCAAATGCCTTGAAAATACCACACTTTAAATTAACTACACTACAAGCTGATAATTCCAAATGAAGAACACATTGTGTACCCACGCAATCAATAGCATAAATTCTAGGAGCTGTGATAGTAATTAATTTGATGGTTTTCTGCACAACCCAGGTAACAGAGGCATCAGGGTATTACTGTTTTGTTTTCTTTTCTCATCAACTGCATTTATCTATTCACAGAAAGTATCTGATTTATTTCACTGTCAGCTGGTAAATAAATAGAAAACAAATCTAAAATTTATCATAAAATCAGAAAGCATAGAGGAACAGTCTTTAATTCTAAACAACTGAATGTAAGAAACAAGGATAGAAATAATGCTGACTAAATAGACTCCAAATCGACAATGCTACTTCTCTTACCCTACTCAAAGGTCTTCACAAGCAATAAGCAAGTAATTCACAGGACAAGATAACGAAGAATGAAAAAAGTAAGTAGCATACAAAAGAAGTGACATCAACAATACATTATCAGTTAGCTTTGCCTGAGCACACCTACAAGATAGCCAAGTTCTAACTGTAGCCCAAACATACAAACCAAAATCCTATTTACATTTTGAAAACCCAAGTCTACTAAAGACTCCAAACAAAAAGACAATACTCTATCAACTTTAATAATGTCTCATGGTAATAAAGAAGAAAATATATTACTATACACTTTCTGATTCTGGTATTTCAAAAGCATATGTCCAGCTGTCTGTTTGACATTGGTACCTAGATGTCTAACAAACATCTCAAACCAGATGTCACCAAAATGGAATTCTTGATTTCCACCTCTCCCCCAGTGTTTCTCCTCCCTCAGACTTTTGTCACCTCACTCCACAGCCTTGGCATCCACATAGTTGCTCTGGCCCCAAAGCTGGTGGTTTTCCTGGAGTCCTTTCTTTCTCTCAACTGCCACCAGTTCTACACCCAGTCCAATCTATCAATAAATGTTATCAGCTCTACCTTGAGAACATGTCCCAATTTCAACACTTTCCACACCTTCGAAGACCTCTGTCACTCTGGTGCTCACACCTCGTCTCAACTAATCTCTCTGCTTCCATTCATATTTCTCCCTGCAATTTTTTCTTCCCCATACAATAGCCAGAATGACCTAAAAATGTGAATGAGTGAATGAATGAATGAATATCTCTCCCTTGCTTAAAACTCTCCTACAACTTTTTGATGCACTTAGAACAAAATCTGAGTCTCAGGAAAAGGAGTACGTCAAGGCTGTATATTGTCACCCTGCTTACTTAACTTACACGCAGAGTACATCATGAGAAATGCTGCGCTGGATGAAGCACAAGCTGGAATCAAGATTGCCAGGAGAAATATCAATAACCTCAGATATGCAGATGACACCACCCTTATGGCAGAAAGTGAAGAAGAACTAAAGGGCCTCTTGATGAAAGTGAAACAGGAGAGTGAAAAAGTTGGCTTAAAGCTCAACATTCAGAAAACTAAGATCATGGCATCCAGTCCCATCACTTCATGGCAAATAGATGGGGAAACAGTGGAAACAGTGGCTGACTTTATTTTTCTGGGCTCCAAAATCACTGCAGATGGTGACTGCAGCCATGAAATTAAAAGACACTTGCTCCTTGGAAGAACAGTTATGACCAACCTAGACAGCATAATAAAAAGCAGAGACATTACTTTGCCAACAAAGATCCGTCTAGTCAAGGCTATGGTTTTTCCAGTGGTCATGTATGAATGTGAGAGTTGGATTATAAAGAAAGCTGAGTGCCGAAGAATTGATGATTTTGAACTGTGGTGTTAGAGAAGACTCCTGAGAGTCCCTTGGACTGCAAGGAGATCCAACCAGTCCATCTGAAAGGGGATCAGTCCTGGGTGTTCACTGGAAGGACTGATGTTGACGCTGAAACTCCAATACTTTGGCTGCCTAATACAAAGAGCTGACTCATTGGAAAAGACCCTGATGCTGGGAAAGATTGAGGGCAGGAGGAGAAGGGGACGACAGAGGATGAGATGGTTGGTGGCATCACTGACTCAATGGACATGGGTTTGGGTGGACTCTGGGAGTTGGTGATGGATAGGTAGGCCTGGTGTGCTGCAGTTCATGGGGTCGCAAAGAGTCGGACACAACTGAGCGACTGAACTGAAGATCCTATAATGGGTTGGATTCCATGACCCACATGATCAGGCTCTAACCTGCTTCTTTACCTTTCCTTTCACTCCTCTCATTCTCTTGTTCACTGAGTTACAGTCATACAGGGTCTTCTCTGTTCTTCAAATCTGCCACCTCAGGATCCTGTGTGTCCCTCCTTCTGCCTGAAACTCTTTTCCATAAGGTCTTTGTACGGATGACTCTTTCTTGGTACCTTGTCACAATTTCCCTGACCACTTTATCTAAAACATAAAATTACTTAACTCCCCTCTCTAGTAAACCTCAGCCATTCTCTGCACGGTCCAGTATGATAATGCTAGCTATACGTGGCTACTGTGCAGCTGAAATGAGACTAGTCCAAATTTTGATGTGCCATAAGATATCATAGATTTCAAAGGTGTAGGATGAAAAATGTAAACTATCTCATTAATAATTTTTGTATGAATTCCAAATTAAAATGATAATATTTTGGATATACTGGGTTGGATAAAATATGACACATTAAGATCAACTATTAGAATATTTAAATTATTTATGTGGTCTGTCTAGTCAAAGCTATGGTTTCTCCAGTAGTCATGCATGGCTGTGAGAGCTGGACTATAAAGAAAGCTGAGCGCCAAAGAATTGATGCTTTTGAACTGTGGTGTTGGAGAAGACTCTTGAGAGTCCCTTGGACTGCAAGGAGACTCAACCTGTCCATCCTAAAGGAGATCAATCCTGAGTGTTCATTGGAAGGACTGGTGTTGAAGCTGAAACTCCAATACTTTGGCCACCTCATGTGAAGAGCTGACTCATTTGAAAAGACCCTGATGCTGGGAAAGATTGAGGGCAGGAGAAGGGGATGACAGAGGATGAGATGGTTGGATGGCATCACTGACTCAATGGACATGAGTTTGGGTAAACTCCAGGAGTTGGTGATGGACAGGGAGGCCTGGCATGCTGTGGTCCATAGTGTCGCAAAGAGTCAGACATGACTGAGTGACTGAACTGAACTGAACTGATGTGGTTCACATGTGTAGCTCACTTTATATTTCTATTTGATAGCACCATTTAATTCCATTCTGCTATTGTTTTTCTTTTTTTTAGTTACACTAATCTGAAATTTTCCTTTGTATTTAATGGGCTGTTTACCCATTAAGAATGTAGCTCTATGAGAGCAGAGGCCTTGAGTGTTGTTTTCATTGCTGTTACCCAATTCTTAGAACACTCAATAAACATTTATTGAATGAATAAATAAATGATTGGAGACTTCCTAGACTTTACTTCCTACCATTTCCATAGGTGTGATAATAGAGTCTAGACAGATAATAGATAACAAACTAATCATAGTATTCTACACTTCAGGGGAAGAAACAAGAGCCCAGCAATATCACATCTTAGAAAATATTTTCTTGAATTATGATTGAACTTAATTCCTTCAGTTGGGTTTTAAGTTCTTAAAGGAAGGGGTCAAAGTTCTTGCATCTGTACATTCCTTTCTTGATTAACAGAATACTGTAATAAAAATATCAATGGCAATAAAGTCCCATAGTCAAAAAGCTACCATATACTGAGCACTTACTCTGTGGCAGGCATTGCACTTATTATTTCATTTAAAAAGTCTCTAAGTTAGAAGTTATTGTCTCTATTTTTAAGAGGAGGAAACTGAATTAGTCAAGTTAATTAAGTTACTTAAGATGGCCTAGCCAACCCATATAGATATTCTGATCCAGACCATTTCTGATGTCATAGGCCATGCAAACTCCAAACCACCATATTCACAATACATCATGTGCTTAAAAACTAACAGTGACTGAATAACACTAAAAATCACTTTCAGTATCAAAAAAGAACAATATCCATAATAAGAGCCAAAATGGATGGTGACACTCCATGGAAAGAAGTGAGTGATTTATGACCCACAGTGCATTTAAATCACAAAGTCTTGTAATTGAAGAAGTCATACCTGACTTCCAGGTGTAGGACCAGCAAGCAGCGGTCAGCCATATCCTGGAAAGACTTGGCAAGTTCGCTCAGAGTCTGCATAATCTGCTCTGACACTGGAGGGAGATCAACGTTCACATGGTTATCTTGAGCAGGAGACAGATCTGCAAAAAGAGGTGAGGACAAAACACCCATCATTTCATTAGACGCCTACAGAGATATTTTGAAATGACACATGATTTTGTTGTTCATCATGTTGTTTTTATCAATTTGGCTAATGCTAGTCTTGGCAGCATCAGACATTCGAGACATGATAGGCTATTTCTGTACTTGATTAAACATAGAAGCCCAGCGGATTGTCTCGCATCAATTCACAGAATGATAGAAACAGAAACTCAGATTTGGAAGTCAATTTAGTTATCTGGCCCAACCATGTGGTCTATGCTTGGGTTGCACACCCAGGAGCATTTGGTTGCATACAAATGTTTGTGACAGGAAGGCTAGCTAGGCTAGGTATGTGTGCTCAGTTGTGTTCGACTCTCTTGGATTGTAGCCCGCCGGGCTCCTCTATCCATAGAATTTTCCAGGAGAGAATACTGCAGTGCGTTTCCATTTCCATTTCCCAATCCAGGGATCAAACTTAGGGATCAAGATGCTTCTCCTCAATCTTCTGCATTGGCAGACAGATTCTTTACCCCTGTGCCACCTGGGAAGCCCTTGTGAAAGGAAACTCAATACCTTTTGTGACAGCCTAGTCCATCTAAGAAAGATATGACCATCTTATGTCAATCTGTATCTGTTGTCATTGACTTCTAATCATTGGCCCTGGTTCTACCAACTTAACAATCATTCTCACATGTGTCAGTATTTCAAATACTAAAAATCTCTCTTCTGTCTTCCTTGAGCCCTTCTCTTTTTGGGGCTAAATATTCCCAGATTTTCAACTATTCTTCAAATAATACAACTGAGCCATTTTATAATTCTCATAGTTCACCAACAAAAACATTCCAATTGTCTATTTCCCTTGAAATGTGGGACTCAGAACCAAACATAATAAATACTACAGAGTGGTCTGACCTGTCTAGAGAGAATGATCAACTCTCAGGTTCTAGAAGCCATGCTCCTTGTGTGGAGCCTAAAATCTCCTAGGGTCGGGGGCAGGGAGTATCACACACAAAAAGAGTGCTGCATTTTCCTTTAACTCATATCGAGCTTACTTACAATCAGCTGAAATTCATAAAAAGGTCTTTTTGGAAAATTTGATAAACCTAACTTCTCTCTCTCTCCCAAGTAACTGATAAAACATTTAATAGCATTTGGTGTTTTTCATCAGCAAAATACTAAACAAAAATGTGAACTGTATTTCCTTATGTCTAGACTTCTGTTGTGTAAACAGTTTCCCACAGTTTCTCAAACATCACCAACAATAATTTGGCAATTTCATTCAAAAGTTCTTAGCGTTCTCTAGAGCCTCAAAAGCTGGCCTTGAGTCCAGTTTCTGTTACTTACTTACATACTGTCACCAAGAGCTAATGACTTAAATTCTGTCCGCCTCAGTTTCTTCTATAAAAGGGGGATCTGTACCTACAGAATGTTGTTGGGAACTTTGAATAGTTTGCAGTTGTTGGGAGTATTGAATGGGTTAATGTAGATAAAATATTGATACTTAGGACAATAGCACAGAAAACTCACTCAATATTAACATAAATAACAAACACAAGCAATATTAATATTAAGAATTATTCTGTAGCATGTGATTTCCCCAGACTAAGAGTTCTAAGTTTAATTATAGCAACAAGGTACTTAAAAGATAAAGCTATCCACCTTGAGGTTCAATTTCCATTGATCAGTATCTTCTGCTTTTCCATGTGAAAATTCTCTTCCTCAGAGGATGAAATGTTTGGAAGAAGAGCTCCCTGGCCTTAGGGGACATGGGATTTGGCGAGGCACTGCTGACTAACTCGGAAGGTGTCTGCCTTACCGCGCAGGGCGTCAACACCCGTAGTGGAAGTTACACCTGCAGTTGTATGCGTTCAGTGCTGCATCTGTTCCTAGACTCAGCCACGCATGGAGACGAGCCCAGGGGGACCGTCAAGACTTAAAAGGCTAAGTTCTCCTCTGTGGAAGCAGACTTCAATAAATTGCAATATGGAAAACACACAAAAAAATAATTTTGTTTAAGGGAACAGATGTATAAGGAGGAAGGAAATATAGTGATGGAGATTTAAAATTATTACCAGCCTTGGCATTATCTGAGATGTTCACTGACGTGGTCTGCAGGACTCAAAGTAGACACTGCTTTTCCTCTCTAATGCTATCATTTTTCAAGTTGTTTGATACAAGGTGAGATCACGGCCATCATAATGTTTTCTTCTGGTAGACTGGGTGAAGGCAACTATAAGCAACAGTGTTCTAATATTTCAAGGCAATTAGGGCTTTTGAACCCTTAAATCCCTCTGTTGTGTGACACTGTGCCAGGAAGATCAAAGCATATATCAATTAAAAAAAAAAAAAAAGGAGAAAATCAGACCCTGAGGAAATTGGGCTCATAGTCTAAACACACACATGTGTGTGTGTGCTCAGTCTTATCCGACGCTACAACTCCATGGATTATAGCCCACCAGGCTCTGCTGTCCATGGGGTTTTTCAGGCAAAAATACTGGACTGCGTTGCCATTTCCTGCTCCAGGGGATCTTCCCGACTCAGGGATCGAACCCGCATCTCTTGTGTCTCGTGCACTGGTAGGTGGATTCTTTACGAATCGCAACACCTAGGAAGCCCTGTTCAAGGTCTAAGGTCCAAGGCTATACTAATCGCCCAACCTACAAATGGCATTTTGGACAAATTTCACCTAGTTAAATAATCTCCCTTTCTTCTTACAGAAATATGTAATTTCATCATGTGTAGCAGTTGACTACTTTTAAACTCTACAAATGTGAAAAAAAAAAAAAATCCAAGTAGAGTAAGTTAACCGCCAGATAAGCAGTCTTGGTAAAACTTGCAATGAATGAGGTAGGAGTAGTTTATAACAGCAGCACACTTTATATTTTGCTAAACTGTAATCTACAGCAAAAATAACATTTTAGTAAAGCAACATGAAAAATGATGCCCAGGGCTCCACGGAAAACATCCACTGAAAAGCTGGTTTGAGAATTCAGCTCCCTCAAACATATGAAGTTTTCTTAACAAGAAGGAATATATTGAGCAAAGAAATGCTGAGGATGGCAAAGAAAACACAAAACAATTAACTACGTCTTAAATGTCAAATGGAAATCTACCAAAAAAAGCAATGCTGACAGAATCTCCTTGGGAGATTACAGTCAAGATCAGAGATTACTTGACATGCATGCGCACACACACACATGCATGTACACCTACCTTCAGAGTCTCATGTCTGTATATTTATGTCGGGGATTACTCTTTCAACAATATCCATACTTGATTATTTTATTAAGTATCCTAAAAGATGATGCTGTTAAAGTACTGCACTAAATATGCCAGGAAATTTGGAAAACTCAGCTGTGGCCACAGGACTGAAAAAGGTCAGTTTTCATTCTAATCCCAAAGAATGTTCAAACTACCACACAATTGCACTCATTTCATATGTCAGCAAAGAAATGCTCAAAATCCTTCAAGCTAGGCTAAAACAGCACATGAACTGAGAACTTCATGAGTACAAGCTGGATTTAGAAAAGGCAGAGGAACCAGAGATAAAATTTCCAGCATCAACTGGATCACTGAAAAAGCAAGAGAATTCCAAAAAAACATCTACTTCTGCTTCATTGACTATGCTCAAGTCTTTCACTGTGTGGTTCACAACAAACTGTGGAAAATTCTAAAAGAGATGGGAATAGCAGACTACCTAACCTGCCTCTTGAGAAACCTGTATGCAGATCAAGAAGCAACAGTTAGAACCACACACAGAACAACGGACTGGTTCCAAATTGGGAAAGGAGTACATCAAGGATGTATATTGTTGCCCTGCTTACTTAACTTATATGCAGAGTACATCATGAGAAATGCCAGGCTGGATGAAGCACAAGCTGGAATTAAGATTGCCAGGAGAAATATCAATAACCTCAGATATGCAGATGACACCACCCTTATGGCAGAAAGTGAAGAGGAACTAAAGAGCCTGTTGATGAAGGTGAAAGAGGAGAGTGAAAAAGATGGCTGAAAACTCAACATTCCGAAAACTAAGATCATGGCATCTGGTCTCATCACTTCATGGCAGATAGATGGGGAAAACAATGGAAACAGTGATAGACTTTAGTTTTTTGGGCTCCAAAATCACTGCAGATGGTGACTGCAGCCATGAAATTAAAAGATGCTTGGTTCTTGGAAGAAAAGCTATGACCAACCTAGACAGCATAATAAAAAGCAGAGACATTACTTTACTGACAAAGATCCGTTTAGTCAAAGCTATGGTTTTTCCAGTAGTCATGTATGGATGTGAGAGGTGGACCATAAAGAAGGATGAGTGTCAAAGAATAGATGCTTTCAAACTATGGAGTTGGAGAAGACTCTTGAGAGTCCCTTGGACTGCAAGGAGATCAAATCAGTCAATCCTAAAGGAAATCAATCCTGAATATTCAGTGGAAGGACTGATGTGCTGAGGCCTAAGCTCCAATACTTTGGCCCCCTGATGTGAAGAGCTGACTCACTGGAAAAGACCCTGATGCTGGGAAAGACTGAAGGCAGGAGAAGGGGATGACAGAGGACCAAATAGTTGGATGGCATCACTTACTCAATGGACATGAGTTTGAGCAAGCTCCAGAAGATGGTGAAGCACAGGGAAGCCTGGCATGCTGCAGTCCATGGGGTTGCAAAGTGTAGGACAGGACTGAGTGACTGAACAACAATTTTATTAAGATAGCACTTTGAGCTGTTTTTCTAATACATCAGATCATTTAAAATATCCTTGTTCCTCTTAGAACCATTGCATAAAAGCAGGCATCTTTGAGATGCCTAAGCATTTGTGGCTACATGACTGTGGCTTTCTGTACTAAATTGATTGGTTTATATGAGGACGCTAAACCTTGGTCTCTGGGAGAGATACTGTTTATTAGGTGAATGAACATATGTTGCCAGTTCTCTCTTGCTTATTTCACAGTAGACTCTGAGAAGCTGAATGTCTTCATTCCCAGTCTTGCTGATGGCTGGTGGTGGCCAAAGCCACTGTCTGGCCAATGACCCTCTAGGCTGATTCTTAACTAACTCTAGGCTAATTCTATAACACAGTTTTGCCAAGAGAATGCACTGGTCATAGCAAACACCCTCTTCCAACAATACAAGAGAAGACTCTACACATGGACATCACCAGATGGCCAACACCGAAATCAGATTGATTATATTCTTTGCAGCCAAAGATGGAGAAGCTCTATACAGTCAGCAAAAACAAGACTGGGAGCTGACTGTGGCTCAGATCATGAACTCTTTATTGCCAAATTCAGACTTAAATTGAAGAAAGTAGGGAAAACCACAGGATTATTCAAGTATGACCTATAACAAATCCCTTATGATTATACAGTGGAAGTGAGAAATAGATTTAAGGGACTAGATCTGATAGTCAGAATGCCTGATGAACTATGGATGGAGGTTCGTGACACTGTACAGGAGACAGGGATCTAGACCATCCCCATGGAAAAGAAATGCAAAAAAGCAAAATGGCTATCTGAGGAGGTCTTACAAATAGCTGTGATAGACAGGAAGCAAAAAGCAAAGGAGAAAAGGAAAGATATTCCCATTTGAATGCAGAGTTCCAAAGTATAGCAAGAAGAGATAAGAAAGCCTTACTCAGCTATCAATGCAAAGAAATAGAGGAAAACAACAGAATGGGAAAGACTAGAGATCTCTTCAAGAAAATCAGAGATACCAAGGGGACATTTCATGCAAAGATGGGTTCGATAAAGGACAGAAATGGTATGGATCTAACCAGAAGCAGAAGATATTAAGAAGAGGTGGCAAGAATACACAGAAGAACTGTACAAAAAAGATCCTCACGACCCAGATAATCACGATGGTGTGATCACTCACCTAGAACCAGACATCCTGGAATGTGAAGTTAAGTGGGCCTTAGAAAACATCACTACGAACAAAGCTAGCGGAGGTGATGGAATTCCAGTTGAGCTATTCCAAATCCTGAAAGATGATGCTGTGAAAGTGCTGCACTCAATATGCCAGCAAATTTGGAAAACTCAGCAGTGGCCACAGGACTGGAAAAGGTCAGTTTTCATTTCAGTCCCAAAGAAAGGCAATGCCAAAGAATGTTCAAACTACGCACAATTGCACTTATCTCACACGCTAGTAAAGTAATGCTCAAAATTCTCCAAGCCAGGCTTCAGCAATACCTGAACCGTGAACTTCCAGATGTCAAGCTGGTTTTAGAAAAGGCAGAGGAACCAGAGATCAAATTGCCAACATCTGCTGGATCATCAAAGGAGCAAGAGAGTTCCAGAAAAACATCTATTTCTGCTTTATTGACTACGCCAAAGCCTTTGACTGTGTGGATCACAATAAACTGTGGAAAATTCTGAAAGAGATGGGAATACCAGACCACCTGACCTGCCTCTTGAGAAACCTGTATGCAGCTCAGGAAGCAACTGGACATGGAACAACAGACTGGTTCCAAATAGGAAAAGGAGTACGTCAAGGCTGTATATTGTCACCCTGCTTATTTAACTTCTATGCAGAGTACATCATGAGAAACGCTGGGCTGGAAGAAGCACAAGCTGGAATCAAGATTGCCAGGAGAAATATCAATAACCTCAGATATGCAGATGACACTACCCTTATGGCAGAAAGTGAAGAAGAACTAAAAAGCCTCTTGATAAAAGTGAAAGAGGAGAGTGGAAAAGTTGGCTTAAAGCTCAACATTCAGAAAACTAAGATCATGGCATCTGGTCCCATCACATCATGGGAAATAGATGGGGAAAGAGTGGAAACAGTATCAGACTTTATTTTTTTGGGCTCCAAAATCACTGCAGATGGTGATTGCAGCCCTGAAATTAAAAGAGACTTACTCCTTGGGAGGAAAGTTATGACCAACCTAGAAAGCATGTTAAAAAGCAGAGACATTACTTTGCCAACAAAGGTCCGTCTGGTCAAGGCTATGGCTTTTCCAGTGGTCATGTATGGGTGTGAGAGTTGGACTGTGAAGAAAGCTGAGCGCCGAAGAACTGATGCTTTTGAACTGTGGTGTTGGAGAAGACTCTTGAGAGTCCCTTGGACTGTAAGGAGATCCAACCAGTCCATACTGAAGGAGATCAGTCCTGGCTGTTCATTGGAAGGACTGATGCTGAAGCTGAAACTCCAGTACTTTGGCCACCTCATGTGAAGAGTTCACTCATTGGAAAAGACCCTGATGCTGGGAGGGATTGGGGGCAGGAGGAGAAAGGGACGACAGAGGACGAGATGGTTGGATGGCATCACCGACTCGATGGGCATGAGTTTGGGTAAACTCCGGGAGCTGGTGATGGACAGGGAGGCCTGGCGTGCTGCGATTCACGGGGTCGCAAAGAGTTGGACATGACTGAGCGACTGAACTGAACTGGATTAAGAATTACTTGGAAAAACATCAATGTTTCCAATTGCTTATATGATGAAGCTTCTTAGAATGGCTTTCCACGATTTTTGCTTTCTGCCCAACACTTCAGTTTTTCTCCATCTTTCACTACTTTCTCCTTTCTCTCAAACTTCTCCCTTCCCCAGCTCTGGCCCTTTGATTTGCTACCCTTTTAAAGCAAATTCCTTAAACATATCATGGTGTTTAATGATTCTATACATTTGATGGCTCTTATTCCTCTTTCTGAACTGTTCATGCTTCCTGGCAGGACCACTTGTTCCTCTGCTTATGTTTTTCACACAGTTCTATTAGCTATCATATTCTGTTTATCATCTGTTTATCAGTATGCATGCCTACCAGATCATTAACTCCTTCAAGTAAGGGATTTTCAACACACACACACCCCTATTTTCAGGGCCAGCAGAATAATAGGAGGCATTACAGGAGCTCAGTCTCTGATTTTTCAAACAGAACAAATTATTTAATTGACCAATATAACATGACAAATAATTCACATAATAATAGATTGATAAAGATCAGGCAGGAGACGAAATGACTTGGCATTTACAACTAACTTTCACTTTTGTTTCTTGAGTGTATCCAAGGGACAAAGTAAAGACAGGGAAATCATTTATTATAGCTAGTTTCCTGTGCTGTCAAGGAATCTTGCATATGTATAGTACAAAGCAATTCTGGTCAATCCCTACAGTCAAAGCACTTAAAAAAAAATAAATAAATAAACTGTATTGCCTTCAGAAGTCACCTTGATTTCATTAGTCCACGTTCCTACAGCTGAGAGTTGAGCATCTATATTTCCTATGGACATAACAATCCCTGGCATATCAAATACTCAGCATCTCTCAAGGAAAGACATATACTAACTGTCATGGAGAAGCAATCAGTCTAGGACATTAGGATGTCTCAAGTGGTTCCACATCCTAATATTAACCAGACTGAAATCTGTTTAGGTCTTAAAATTAGTCAAAATTGAACTCATTCAGACCCAGAAGAGCATCTGTTTTCAAGGATGCAGCTGCTACACTTTCAATGGCAACTTACTGTGACTTCTTTAATTGACTCATATGAGCATGTCCTTGTGCATCTGCAATATTATCTCAAATTGTTACCATATTAGCTTAGACTAGTATCAGCTGTCATGAAAGTGATAAATTGAACAGGGGAAGATCGTTACAGCAGGAAAAGGAAGGTTAACTGTGAATTCAAACTTTTTAGAAGAGAGAAAAAGATGATGAAGAATGATCTCATGAGATGTCTCACTGGAAAACAGTTTAGAAGATAAAATTTTGGCATAATTGTTATTTCTGACCCTTCTTTCTATTTGTACAGATACCACACAATGATCTCTGCTTGAACATGGAATAAAATTATTTAATTTTCAATCTTCAGTTTCCCTATCTAGAAAATTGTAACAGGACCTTCCTAATTCCTGGTGCAATGTATTATTAGATTTTATAAATAATCTTGAGATGTTGTCATCTGGCACACACTGTAAAAAAATAAAATTAAGGATGCTGATCAGCCTGTGACATTAAGAACTCCTGGGGCTTACAGAGTTAATAGGGGCTGCAACAGGAGACCCCCAGCTAACCTGTTTTTTTCTCTTTAAATACCTGTGGGATATACTAATACTACTGTCAAGCCCAATGCTAGAGAAGGATTTAAAAATGTCTTACACTATAATACCCCAGGTCAAAGTTGAAATTCTAATGCCAGAAAGCTCTATCCTCAGCTTTCTTAATGTCTCTATACCACTATCCCTACTTTTCATTCCCTTAAATTATTTGCAACATATGCATGCTAACCTTCCTCTATCCCAGTGGTCTGTACACAGTAGGAACTTTTAAAGTATTCTTAAATATATTACTTCCCTATTTATGAAACCTACAGGCTTCTGGGATGGACAGGTGATCTTCACAAGCTAAAGTATCTACTGTCTTGTTAGCATCTATGTAGAATTTTCTTAGCATAGGGATGTCCTTCCTCCTTAACCAAGTCAGTTACTCCAAGATAAAATTTCATGGTGGCTCGTCTGAACATTCTTTCTCTCTCTTTTTTTTTTTAATTTATATTTTTCCCATTTATTTTTATTAGTTGGAGGCTAATTTCTTTACAATATTGTAGTGGTTTTTGCCATACATTGACATGAATCAGCCATGGATTTACATGTATTCTCCATCCCAATCCCCCCTCCCCCCTCCCTCTCAATCCGATCTCTTTCTTGAAACCTACTTTAATACCTAGCTTCTCTTTGTCAATAGTCCTAGCTTTAGCCCCTATCATCAAGTCACATAGTCACTTTCCCCCATCCTCTAACAACTCAAGTTTTAGGTTCTTTTTGATGTAAGAATGGGCCTTATCTAAGAAACATGTTTGCTAGGCTCTCTCCATTTTACTTCGTATTTCAAAAGCAATGGTTCTCCTGTCCCCAAACAACTACCTCTTTTCAGCCCTTTAGAAATTTTGGGTTTACACTAGCAAAGTCAGTTGGTGCTGAAAAGCAAAATACGCTGATGCAAATTGCTCCTTGACCTAAAAAAATTATGATTGTGAAGTATGGGGATACATTGTGCATTAGTCAGATCAGACCCTGTATGCACATGTATACACATGTGTATAACCCGTCCTGGAAATACAGCCTGCTCTATGAGACATCACACTCAACCAAGGAATCCTTTTGTATCCCACAGCCATGCAAGAACGCTAAGCTTTTTCACTGCTGCTTCTGGAAGGGAGCTCTCTTTTTGTCTACTCTTTTGGGGGAAGAAGGGCAAATAAAAGAGACTTTTTAAAACTGGGACCGGGAAAAGTGAAAAAATTCATTATCAGGAAGGAAAAAGAAGTTAAGAATGGGGGAAGTGAAGGATGAGGGGAAGGTGTTTTACTTATATTTGCTTCTCTGCTTGTAACTTCCTAATTGATAATATGTTCATGGTCAACAGAATGCTTCCAGTGAGTACAGGAGGCAGGGACCTACTTTCTTTTCTGTGGTACTCTTTGGTTTTTTTCTTTTAAAAAATTTATTTATTTAATTGATGGATAATTGCTTTACAGAATTGTGTTGGTTTCTGCCAAACATCAACATGAGTCACCCATGGTGGTGGTGGTTGGTGGTTTAGTCCCTAAGTCGTGTCCGACTCTTGCGATACCACGGACTGTAGCCCTCCAGGCTCCTCTGTCCATGGGGTTCTCCAGGCAAGAATACTGGAGTGGGTTGCCATTTCCTTCTCCAGGGCATCTTCCTGACCCAGGGGTTGAACCGGGTCTCCTGCACTGCAGGCAGTTTCTTTACTGACTGAGCTACCAGGGAAGCCCAATATACACATGTCCCCTTCCCTCTTGAACCTCCCTCCACATCTGACCCCTCGAGGTTGTTACAGAGCCCTGATATGAGTTCCCTGAGCCATACAGCAAATTCCCATTGGCTACCTATTTTATATATTGTAATGTAAGCTTCCATGTCACTCTCTTCATACATTCCCCCTCTCATTCCTCCCCCTGCCCCTGTGTCAGTAAGTCTATTCTCTATGTCTGTGTCTCCATTGCTGCTTTGCAAATAATTTCAGTTGTGGTACTGTTTGTTATTTAATGATCATGTGTTACATCTTTTCTCACTATTAATCATAAGACAATGGGCAATTCTTAGTGTTCTTTGAAACCTCTCCCTCTCACTTCCCTCTCTTTCCTCTGAAATGTCATACAGTTCCCTAACTATAAACAGTAACTCTTCGGGGCTGAAAATATATGCCACTCACTGCCAACCTAGTGTCCCAGATATTCGGTAACACTTATTTGGGAATGCATTATTATAAGGCAAAAACCAAAGCAAAAGAACCCAAAGACCAAAATTTATAAAGAACTTGCAATTTTGCCACTTGTGACAACTTGGATGGACCTAGAGATTATCATACTAAGTCAAGTGAGTCAGACAAAGACAAATATGATATCACCTATATGTGGGATCTGAAAATATTATACAAATGAACTCATTTATAAAACAGAAATAGACTCACAGACATGGAAAATAAACTTATGGTTACCAAAGGGGAAATGGGGGGAGGGATAAATTAGGAGTTTGGGATTAATAGATACACACTCTTATATATAAAATAGGTGAATAGGTCCTGTTGTATAGCACAGGGAATTATAGTCAGTATCTTATAATAAACTATAATGGAAAAGAATCTGAAAAAGAATATACTCACACACATATACACACATGTGTATGTATGTATGACTGAAATAGTCTGCTATACATCAGAAACTAACATTGTAAACAACATTGTAAATTGACTATATTTCACTTAAAAAAAACAATGCACATTTAATTTGAAGGATGATGCTCAAGGGTAATTTTCATCTAAATGAAAACAAATTCTTTTCTACTGCTTCCGAAAGGAGTCAAATTTATTCTTTCATTTTTTATCCCTTCTAGAAGACATCTCTCAACAACCCTAAACCTTGTTTTCCTCATCTCTTCAGCTTGGAGAGTTGCTATGGGGACCAAATGGGGAATGTGGTCCCTAACACAGGGCTTGCTGCAGAGCTAGGGATCACCCTCTGAACTCCAATAACTCTCAGTCTCCTCCTTCTTGCCTCAACACTTCCATCTCGGGCTGTATTTGCCTACAGAATACCTGGTGGATTCTGAGATCTATGACAACAGAGGCAATAACTTATTTCTCCTGGCGTCTCTCACAGCCTATAGCTCTTCTTTACACTCAGCAATAATGCCTATTGAATTTAATCTTCAAGTGAAGGACCAAAGAATTTCATAAACTTTTTTGCCCATTATATTAACATCTTCACAATGACAGTAACCTAATGTCTTCCAAACAGTTTACTGGCCTGTGACGTTATTCTTTTTCAGGGTAAGAAATTGAAGCTCTGGAAAGCCTATGAGTGTTTGAAATGACAAAATAATGCCAAATACGGACTTATATAGGGAAAAGAAAGGAGACAGATGTAAGACCCATTGTAAAGAGCGAATCAAAAATAAGAACCAAGGTATAAAGAAAAAAAGTAGCTGTTTCCTTGGGCTACCAGCGGAGAAGAGGCCAGTCCTGAGCCAACAGTTTACACCACACACCGCCTGGTTCCAAAGCAGGAAAATCACATCCGGTTTCTCGTGACACAACGCTTGACGCTCAGAAGCCTGAGCAAGCCCTGGTCCTTCATTACGCGGAGCATCAGACTGCCATGTCCACGCAGTGCAAACCGCACACACACATGGTCTTTACACGTTGGGACAATGACAGAACAGACCTCAGTCTCTTTCAGTCCTGGAGGGAAAACAGTAAGATTGATTTCTCTTTTATTCCAAACAATCCTTCCCCAGGCTTGGTAAAAAAACCTAATCATCTACTAAAAAGCAATGTGGTCTGGCCAATTCAGGTCCTGCTAGATACAAAAGAGAAAGTGGGGAGAAGAGTTAATGAACAGCTCCTGTCCTGTTGAAAAAGGCACTATTGTGAGCTATCTTAGATTTCCATGGACTTTGGAAGCCTTCTGTATACCTGTAAAACCCTGCATCAAAGAGCATCTTAAAATGTTAGTAACTACTTAACCAGATAGTGTAGGTGAAAAAAACAACACAGATTTAAGTTTTAACAGAATTATAGAGGCAAAAATATTTTATGGCAAAGAGATAACACTTATCCATGTGTTCAAACAGGATCCCTCCAGCTTTGCATTTGTAAATCTTCCAAAGAGCCTCAGGGGATGCCTTATTGACTGGCTAAATTAGAAACATTAGGTCCATTTACAAATGGTGAAACTGAACCAAAGAGAAATAAAGCTTGGATTCCAATATGACAGCAAAAAACCAAAAACCAAAAATGTGCCATAAATAAAGATAGAACTAGAAAGTCCCATATGGAGTCTCTCTTCTTTTTAATTTTTTCTTGTTGTCTTTTTTCCCCCACGAGTTTCCTGTTCAGGCAACTACATCATTCAAAAATTTGGGCCAAGCTGAAAAATAATCATCACCTTTTGATGGACAGCAAGTACAACCTCACTTTTATCTTTGCAGACCCAGCATATAATGCAGTTTCTGGAATCAGCCGACAAGAATCAAGTTCAACGAACAAGATGATACCCTTTGGAGACAGACAGACCTGAGTTCAAATTCTTGTATACCATTTGGGTGAACTTCTCCATATCAAATTCTCTACTTGTAAAAAAGAATCCTCATACCTTCCTCATGGAATTCTGAATATTAAATGAGAAAATATATAAACACTTAGAATAGTGTTTGGCACTGCTGCTGCTGCTGCTAAATCGCTTCAGTCGTGTCCGACTCTGTGCGACCCCATAGACGGCAGCCCACCAGGCTCCCCCGTCCCTGGGATTCTCCAGGCAAGAACACTGGAGTGGGTTGCCATTTCCTTCTCCAATGCATGAAAGTGAAAAGTGAAAGTGAAGTCGCTCAGTCGTGTCCGACTCTTCTCGACCCCATGGACTGCAGCCTACCAGGCTCCTCAGCCCGTGGGATTTTCCAGGCAAGGGTACTGGAGTGGGGTGCCATCGCCTCCTCCAAGTGTTTGGCACACAAAGCCTTAATATATGGAGATTCCTACTGTGTATGTTAGTCACTCAGTCCTGTCCAACTCTTTGTGACCTCATGGACTGGAGTCTGCCAGGCTCCTCTGTCCATGGAATTCTCCAGGCAAGAATACTGGAGTGCATTGCCATTCCCTTCTCCAGGGGATCTTTCCGACTCAGGGACTGAACCCACACCTCCTGCATTGCAGGCAGATTCTTTACGGTTTGAGCCACCAGAGAAGCAAATCAATTCTATTGACCACTACTATTATATATTCAATAAAGATGTGCTGGATAAAAAAATGACAAAAACTCAGTATCCTTCTCCTTTATGTATAGCTTCAGGTAAAGGAACAATTAGACTAGCTTTATACATTTAATAAACTCCAATACTTTGGCCACCTGATGCAAAGAACTGACTCATCTGAAAAGACCCTGATGCTGGGAATAATTGAAGGCGGGAGGAGAAGGGGACGACAGAGAATGAGACGGTTGATTGGCATCCCCGACTCAATGGACATGAGTTTGAGTAAGCTCGGGGAGTTGGTGATAGACAGGGAAGCCTGGCGTACTGCAGTCCATGGAGTGGCAAAGAGATGGATATGACTGAGTGACCAGACTGAACTGAACTGACACATTTAATGCCAAAATCTGATGAGCTACTGCCATTGTAGAGAAAATAGGTAAAATTCTAGAAGCACTGGTCACTCTGATCCTATTGCTATGTGGAAAACACACGGACAACTGATTTAACTGCAAGACACAGTTGATTCAGCCGCCAGGCACACAGTCACCAAGACTAGCTGTGTAGCTGAGGACAGCTCCCTGTGAAGGAGGCTAGAAGTAAGAAATATAGAGAGAAGCAACTCGCCTACACACAGTGCAGGGTTTGCGGGTGTAAATCTTGCTAAGAGTATTTCTACTCTGTGAGGATAAGTGTGGCCACTTCCTGAGGATGGGCTAAAGATAACAGTTCAGCAGTTCCCCTTTAATTTCTCTTGTGTCATATACTCCCTGTGCAGGCTAAAATGATGAATGGATGCCATGTACCTATTGACTAATGCCTTGTGAAGGTTCATAATACATAGCCATATTTCAGTCACGATGCATTAGTAACACATGAATACTGTTCACACATCCATTCCAGTCCCGCCACATAAGCCCTAGGATAATTAACAGTTCAAGGAGATGCTTCCAGAATCAACTTTCTAAAAATCAAAAGAATAATCTGTTTCTATGCCCGTTAAGGATAAGCTATACAGAGAAGTAATCATTTATCAGGTGGTCATATAATTTCAGGATGCTGTCTGAAAATCTAAATCATTTTATTTTACTAAGCAAAAGAATATGGTTCTCATATTAATTATAAACTTGATTTTTCTAGCTACCACAACATTTCTTACATTTCTTTGGGGTTGACTACCTATGTTTGGACTCAGTAAGTAGTGGTTAAATTCTGACTCAACCACTTGACTCAGTTCAGCTGAATAACCTTGGGCAAACTGTGAAAACTTTGAATCAGTGCAGTTACTGTTTCAGCCTCCAAACTGTAAGACATTGTAAGGATTCAATGATATAAAACACATAAAACTTTCATAACAATGTTCAGTATATAGTAAGCACTCAGTAAATCTAAGTGATTATTGTTGGACCGTCAAGAAGGAACCCCGAAAGAGTGAAATTCCTAGACTCATATCTTTACTCATCAAGATAAAGTATGTGTTAGTCGCTCAGCAGTGTCCAACTCGTTGCAACCCCATGGACTGTAGCCTACCAGGCTCCTCTGTCCAGGGAATTATCCAGGCAAGAATACTGGAGTGGGTAGCCGCCAGTCCCTTCTCCAAGGGATCTTCCCGACCTGGGGATTGAACCCGGGTCTCCAGCATTGCAGGCAGATCCCTTACCATCTGAGCCACCAGGGAAGCCCTTGCAAAAACTAGACAGCTGTAGGCTTAGTTGTTCCTGTGGCTAAGGGACACAAAGGAAATGACATATTGAGACAGTAAGACATTCAAACTGTATAAGCTCATGACATTTTGACCTTCAAATAAGAAACTGCCAAGGTCTGAGAACACAGCAGAATTCTCGCAAAGTTCAAATCAGTGGAGACACGCGGGCGGAAAAAGGGATTCAGGGTGGCAGGCTTAAATTTGACCTTTTCACCCACAAAAAGGGGGAGAATGATTTTCCCCAGAGTTGCAAATCCAATAAAAGGTGGCCTTTTAGGCAAGAGGAGGTGGGAGTTTGGTGGGAAAGCAAGGAATGACACTCAGAAGCAGCGTGGGAGAAGATCAAGCAGTGTTCCTCACCTTATTTTGAAGGGGAAATGACAGGGATCTCTCTTTTCAAGACAAGTATGTCCCCAGTGCTTGACTCTATAACCAAGTGAACTTGGGTGTTATCTTAGGACTTCAAACGGATGTTCAACAAAGCTTTGAAACTGTGTTTTTGAGAGATCAGGTCTGCCTTACTCAATAGGGCCTGGAAGGTCATATTTATATTTTGAATCAGCATTTATTTCATGGTTACAGTTTATTTCCCCTTCTGCCAAAGGCATTATGAGGAGACAAAAGAAATACACCTGAGTGTGTATCCCTGTGGTACTGGTAAGGGAGCAATGATGATGAACCTATCATAGAGACTCTGAAATTTTGACCCGAAATGATAGGAACTGTGATTTCACTGGAAGAGACTGAAATTGCATTATAAATTATTTCAATACGCACATAAAGACAATGACAAGTCGGATCTTCTATTAAGGCTGACACAGCTGAATTGGGCTTATTTTGGAAAGATAGTTTTTCTATTTACCACCATGGGGGACTGGCTATATTATTTGCTTTCTTAGGACTGTGTTCCGTTTGATATCACCTGAGATTAAATTTACTGTAGAAAGTGAGTTGGGAAAATACCCAATGCCCCTGTCTGTTGTCATCTTGACATCATCCCCAGTCCGTTTCCTGGAAGCACAGGACTGACATTTTCCAACTCTCGGCCAGCAGGATTTGGAGTTTAGATTCTGCTGGTGAGGGGCACTCCCCAAAGACGTGGAAGGAAAGGGAGGGCATCCTTCCTCCCTTGCAGTGGGACAAAGATGCTCAGGCAGATGGCAAATGAGAGGCTCGTACCAGCACCCAGAACTGCTCCCGCAACAGCCGCCTCCCTGCTGCGGGCAGGTGGAGCCACTGGCGTGGTTCCTCTATCTCTTCATTTCCCCACATGCCACCTGCTAGTTCTCCTTGCTCTTTGCTTCCTTCCAACTGAGCGCTCTTAGCAACTTTGAAAACACTGAATTCCTTGTGTTAAATTCCCTCTTGCCTGAAATCCCTAAATAAAGAATTCTGTTTTCCTGACTGAGCCTTGATGAATAAATACAACCTTCTACTCAAATTTCTGAGCTAGGGCGACTCCGACCTCAGAGCACATTTGGCGTAGGAAGGAGTGGGATGAACACTCACCAAGAACCCCTGGGCTACCCTTGAAGGGCACATTGTAACCACGAAGGCAAGGATTCTCAAGACATGCTCTACTGTAGCGTTCCTAATCTAATCTCTCAGTTTTGCCCTCCTCCACCTTCACCAGAGAAGCTCCAGTTTCACTCATTACCTACTAAGGTTTGGCAGGACAAGCTTGCTGCTAAAACAGTTATTTGCAAACCACTGACCTTGAAGAGTTGGACCACAAAGAAGGCTGAGTGCCAAAGAATTGATGCTTTCGAATTGTGGTGCTGGAGAAGACTCTTGAGAGTCCTTTGGACTGCAAGGAGATCAAACCAGCCAATCCTAAAGGAAATTAACTTCGTATATTCATTGGAAGGACTGATGCTAAAGCTGAAGCTCCAACACTTTGGCCACCTGATGCGAAAAGACCCTTATGCTGGAAAAGACTGAAGGCAGGAGGAGAAGGGGACCACAGAGGATGAGATGGTTGGATGGCATCACCAACTCGATGGACATGAGTGTGAGCAAAAGATGGGAGACAGTGGAACTCAGATGAGCTTGGCATGCTACAGTCCAGGGGGTCGCAAAGAGTCAGACATGCCTTAGCAACTGAATGACAGGAATAGCCCTTGAAAAGGAAGGCTCTGGTCACTAGCAAACAACATCCCGCTGCACTGCAACCTCCAGAGCCAAAGTAGGGACAAAGGCCAAATGTTTAAACTATGGCACAACTCCTATAGAATGGGGATGAGTGGCAGGAAGAGCTATTTAAATAACAGAAATAACATTTACTTGGGAACAAATAACTTGCTTTCTCTTTATCATTTTAGTTACATGAACTGTAGGATCATTTTAGGGGTATCTACTGAGTTTTGAAGAAATTATGCATTGCTCTCATTCTGACTAATGCACGCCAAGATTCCCTGGCAAAGTAGATTCAATCTTCCCTTTGAAAATGTGTCACAGAATCATTTTGCTGTCTAAATTTTCAGAAAACTACCATGGGTATTTGTGCCATTTTCTAAAGAAATCACAGATTGAAGATGTAGACTGCATAAAGTAGACTTCTTATCTTAGCGAGGTCACTCAGTCTAGAGCTGTTTTCAATGATTATATAAAAGCTATGGCTTAACACTGAGGTATCCCCCAAATACTCCACATCCCTGGGAATGTTATATACGCAGCTACTTCTGGGCTCTATAGTTTGGATCACCAGCCCTTTGGTAACCAGGTTGAAGGCATGAAGTTTAGGAGAAATCACCTAGATACTGACCCATAAAGGCTTAGATCTCTTTGTTCTTAGGTTATTCATCAGAACACCCACTTTTTTTTTCCCCCTCCTGAGCCCCTCTCCCACCCCATCCCATCCCTCAGGGTCATCCCAGTGCACCAGCCCTGAGCACCCTGTCTCATGCAATGAACCTGGACTGGCGGTCTGTTTCACATATGATAATACACACATTTCAGTGCTATTTTCTCCAATCATCCCACCCTCGCCTTCTCCCACAGAGTCCAAAAGACTGTTCTATACATCTGTGTCTCTATTGCTGTCTCGCATATAGGGTTATCGTTACCATCTTTCTAATTCCATATATATGCATTAGTATACTGTATTGGTATTTTTCTTTCTGGCTTACTTCACTCTGTATAATAGGCTCCAGTTTCATCCACCTCATTAGAACTGATTCAAATGAATTCTTTTTAATGGCTGAGTAATATTCCATGGTGTATATGTACCATAGCTTTCTTATCCATTCATCTGCTGATGGACATCTAGGATGCTTCCATGTCCTGGCTATTATAAACAGTGCTGCGATGAACATTGGGGTACACGTGTATCTTTCAATTCTGGTTTCCTCGATGTGTATGCCCAGCAGTGGGATTGCTGGGTCATATGGCAGTTCTATTTCCAGTTTTTTAAGGAATCTCCACACTGTTCTCCATAGTGGCTGTACTAGTTTGCATTCCCACCAACAGTGCAAGAGGGTTCCCTTTTCTCCACCTCCTCTCCAGCATTTATTGTTTGTAGACTTTTGGATAGCAGCCATTCTGACTAGTGTTAAATGGTACCTCATTGAGGTTTTGATTTGCATTTTTCTGATAATGAGTGATGTTGAGCATCTTTTCAAATGTTTGTTGGTCATCTGTATGTCTTCTTTGGAGAAATGTCTGTTTAGTTCTTTGGCCCATTTTTTGATTGGGTCATTTATTTTTCTGGAATTGAGCTATAGGAGTTGCTTGTATATTTTTGAGATTAATTCTTTGCTAGTTGCTTCGTTTGCTAGAACACCCACTTTTAAAAAGTGAGTAACATTTAAAAATTTTCCCATTTTCCTCTGTTGGACTAATAGAATTTCATTTTCAGAGAAACAAGATGACGATAGTGGTAAATCTTGGTTTGATAAACATAGAGCTAAGTTGAAAAACATGTTCACATCTGTTTGGAAATTAAGCATATATGTTTGAGATTGTGGTTAGATTTGTCTCTGCCCACTGATTACACAAAGACATGCACAGGGCCCCATTCTCTCCTCTACAGATCCTGTCCAGTATCTTTTGATGGCTCTTGGGCAGCTATGATGCTCTTCTTTGCCTCCTGTGAAACCACACTGACTCCAGGCACTCAGTCTTTTCTAGGTGCCAACAATCATATCGGTTCTAGGCATCATTGTCAAACTCTTGTCTATGGTGTCTAGAATTTCTTTAGCATTCATTGTTCTAAGAATTGGCAAATCTGGGAACTCCCTACTGTGGCAATTGCTAGGATGCTGTGCTTCCACTGCAGGGGGAACAGGTTCAGTCCCTGGTTGGAGAACTAAGATCCCACATCCCTCGTGGCGTGCCAAAAAAATGAAAAAGCATATCTGCTGTAATCTGGTGTTCTGTCATATTTTACATGTTCCACATTTTCCTAAATTTCCTTAAACACCCAAAAGATAATATATTTGAACTCCACTTTGGAAGCAAGACGCCATCTGATGCTTTTCTCATAACTGTCTCTTACCATGAACTGTC
The DNA here is from genome assembly GCF_910594005.1 of Cervus elaphus. NCBI lineage: Eukaryota > Metazoa > Chordata > Mammalia > Artiodactyla > Cervidae > Cervus > Cervus elaphus. The sequence goes on along the minus strand of NC_057832.1, from coordinate 103,876,001 downwards.
CTGCCCTTTTGCCCTTTAGTTTGGAGAATAGTCCCCTTTCTAAGTCAGAAAGAAATAAAAGAGAAATAGAGTGGGTTGTACTTTCTATTCATGACCTGCACCACTTTACCAATTGTGGGCCTATCCAATTCCTATTTTCTGTATCTAAACACCCTCAGTATCTCAGGTATCGGCAGGTCATTCTGGGTTTTGCCTCCCTGACACTTCACCTACAGGCTTACCTTACATTTTGTGTGTCTGCTATGCATGCATCTATGATGCTTCTGTGAGAGCTCATCAGAGAGCTCTCTGGGTGCTGTACAACAGTGTGGTGGTCAAAAGTACAGATTGGAGAGGCAAGCTAAGTAAGTTCAAATTCTGGTCCACCACTTCGTAATTAATAGCTGTGTGTCCTTGATAATTAATAGCTGTGTGTACTCTTAAAAGTCTAATATTTTAGACTCTCCATGTCTAAAATATTTCAGTATCATGACACTGTCTTCCAAATAAAATCCCAACTGACCTTTGCTCCTATCTCCAGTTTCATGGGTTGTTGCTTCCCTACAGTGAACTTCGTGTTCCAGCCCTATGGAATAAGTGAATTACCCTGAACTCACCATATTTTCTTCCACTTCATAGTCTTTTCTCCTCCCCTCCCCTTCCCTTCTTGGTTTCTCCTCCTAAAAGGCCCTTCTGTCTGGCTAATTACTATTTAATCATTTAAGCCTCAGATCAGCTGCTGCCTTCTCTGATATTTATATTCTCCTTTAAAACGTGTTCTTTATATATTCCCATAGTATGTTGTGTTTACCCCATAGTTGCCGAATCACAATATGGTATAATTACTTTCATGCCCATCTTTTCCATGACTTACAAACCCCCTGCAGGCTGAGGTTGGGTCATGTTTATTCATCTCCTCAGGGCCCTAGCACAGGGCTCTAGTACTCTGTTATTTGTTAAACCAAGTTGATCCATAAATATTTACTGAATGAATGAATATCTTCCCTGATGGCCTCATGAGATAGCGCTTCACTGATCTAGTAAATTAAACAAGATAAATTTTCCATTTAGCCAATAGAAATTAACTATTGGATAAATTCAATAGAACACATGATTTATGAATCCTTGTCTAAACCTGTAACCATTGTGATGCTCCAGCTAATTGACTATGTGTCTTTTTGTCTTCTCAATAGGGGAGGCCTACTGGAGAAGATGGGTGGAAGGCAAAGCAGCTGGCAAAGCCCAAACACAACAGAACAGTCAGAGGTCAAAGGCAAAAACAAACAGGGGGAAGCCAAATTCACTTTTGTGAGTATGATACTTCCAGCCCTTCCTTATTCTCTGCAATTCAAACAATCCATAACACACAAGAAACACAAGAATTCCCCTAATACGGACAGTGAATCCCTAAATTTTTGCATTTCTGGTGTTCATCTAAGATTTGCTTTATTTAAACATGAAGACACATGAATAACACCCCCTCTGCACATCCTACCACAGTATGCTTTCAAACATGCTTTGAACTTGAGTGATTCTGACATTTCAAGTTTGTTAAAATGCCTGGGGGAGAATGGATACACGTGTATGTACACGTGTTCACCTGAAACTATCACATTATTAATGGGCTGTACCCAATACAAAATAAGAAGTTAAAAAATAAATAAATAAAATGTCATACTTCTTTTATTAGGTAAGGAAGCAACTTAAATAAGAGAGACAGAGGACTTTCTTCTTTTTTTTTTGTTTATAGAATTCTTTTTTTAATTTTTATTTTATTTTATTTATTTATTTTTTTTGCTTGTCATAGAAGTTTTATTTTTGTTTTATCTTATTTTTTTTTTTTAATTAGTTGGAGGCTAATTACTTCACAACATTTCAGTGGGTTTTGTCATACATTGATATGAATCAGCCATAGATTTACACGTATTCCCCATCCCGATCCCTCCTCCCACCTCCCTCTCCACCTGATTCCTCTGGGTCTTCCCAGTGTACCAGGCCCGAGCACTTGTCTCATGCATCCCACCTGGGCTGGTGATCTGTTTCACCATAGATAGTATACATGCTGTTCTTTTGAAATATCCCACCCTCACATTCTCCCACAGAGTTCTGTATTTCTGTGTCGACAGAGGACTTTCTAATCCAGAAATTAAGAACACATGTCTAAGAATCACCAAAAAGGAATTTTTAAGAAAGAAATTAAAGCACTACAGATAAATGACGGGTAAAAATCTGTCATATGAGGAAGTGGGAAACACAGACGCACAGATTTATCATGTACAATAAGGGTCGCTGAAAGAATGAGAAGTATAGGATTTGAGAAGAAAAAAGAGAAACAGAGTAAAATGGTTTTAGTTTGATGAAAAGTAAAGAGGCTCCAAGATGAATAGCCCAGCTCAGACACTGGTTAAGCAGAATTCACACTTTTTTGCTTCAGCTTTTCTACCTGTAAAATGGGAATAAAGATGGTAGCTTTCTAATTAGCTCAGGATGCATTTGTACAGATGAACCAACGGATGACTGTGGTATAAGCTGCAAATGGAGACTGCTATGGAGGTTTTGCTGGGGACATAGCAGGAAGTCAAAGAGAAAGGAAGAAAATTTTTAAATGGACAGAATAACTCAGAGCTTCTTTGGTACCCACGGCCTACTCAATTCAATGAAGACAGGAGGGATGCCCAACAAAGCTCAGAAAGTGATGTAAACTCACTGAGATGAGCTGTGATAAGCAGGCCTGACCACACTCCCATTCCCCCGACCCCCACCGCCCCACCCAAGCTGAGTAAACACAAACAATGAAGAGGTTGCACAGAGAGCCAGCTGAACACTACACTGAACTGTCTCCTTAGAACTGCCTGAGGTACTCCTCTCTGCCTCTGCAAGCTACATCTTTCACATGGAAATTCAGCACTTTAAGCAGGCAATAATTCCTTTTTTAAAAAAAGTTTGTTTTCAATTAGGTTGTGCAAACATCCTGCCCTAAGAAAGTGTGCTCCTTTCCTTCCTTCCTTCTTCGCTCCCTCCCCCTTCCCTCATCTCCCTCCTTTCTCTATCTTACAACAATTTAAGAAAAAAAAAGGCAAAACAATCTTCCATAAGATTTTACAGATATTCATGATTTACATGAGTCCCAATATGAGCTGGGATTAATTTTTAAAAAAATCAACAACTCTGAGCCCCCGTTAGTCCTCTAAAACAATAAAGAAAAACCAATCTTTTACTAGTCAAGTCTTGCACATTAACCCTGACGATCATGTTTCTCCACCAGCCAACGTCCTCTAAACCTTATCTCCCCTGCAGAATTAAAAAGCCAGGCCTGGGCCTTGGAGGCATATCATTGCATTTCATTTCTCTGGGGCTTATAACCACTGCAGCTCACAAAGGACTGCACAGTCAGGGCCTAGGTTCTCTTTTCAGCCTTAAACGAGCTGCTCCACAGGTTGTTTTTAAGAAAGAGGAGTCTGGAGAAGGCCATTTGGAAACTGGAGTCTTCCTTCTGGTGGGTGTTGTTGGCTCTGTGGCTGACAATCTTGAACCAGTGGAGTGTGGACTGATAAAAGTAAGTTTAAAGCCTGAGAGAAAAAAGTTTGTTTCTCCGACTTAGCTGGCTTTCTCTTTCTAATATAAAAAGTTAGTATCAGGGAGACTGTATTGTATTCTGAAATAAAGAACTAGATTAGGAACCAGAAGACCTGAGTCCTATGACTGGTTCTTTTACTGCCTTTTTTCTAAGAGTTTTGAATTTATTTTCTTCCTCAGAGATTTATATATTGCTGATTTCCCTAACAACTTGTTCTTTCTCATATATTCTCTTATATTAGAGTTGCAGATTTTAATTAAAAAGATTTCACAGGGGCATACATACATAATAAAAACAATCTCATAAAATATATAAGACAGGTTGCTATTTCTAAACTTATTCTTAACATTCATCCCTTCAAGTCGAGCTACCCCTTTTCCTTTCTCCATAATCTTCAATATTTCCTAGGTGACTATGTTTAAACACAGCCCTCTGCATAATTTAACCACGTATCTGCATTCCTGTCTTATGTAGCTAACGGCCTCACTAAGCTCTAAGACCGCAGATCACCTAGACCCCCCAATCTTCTGTTCACCACTGAACACCCTCCCCCAGGCCTGGGCTCAGAGCAGGCTGTTGACTGAAGGGATGGAAGGGTTGGTGTCAATTTCATCCTTCTCTTTCCCTCCACGGGAATTCTCATCTCTTTCTCTTTTTTTTTTGGTTGATATTTTAATATCATAAATTTCTTTCTAATAATTTAAGTATAAAAATCCGTCTTTCCCCCAAATCCTTGACACCAATTATCCCAGCTTGGTGCCCATGGCCTCTATTATTTGTCACTTTCTTTAAATTCCTTACTTTACTTGTCAGAAATGCTTCTGATTGCTGGCATTTCTTTTGCCCCTAGACTGTCTGTAGTCTAAAGAGAAGTCCCTAAAGTTCAAAATTCCTGTGTTCCACACGGAACATACTTTGTTGTTTGTTATACCACTACAGTACTTAGGGGAGGCCGATGATCTTCCTGGAGGTCAGTTAGCATTTACTAAACACTTAGAGTATGCTCTAAGGGGCTTTCCTGGTGGCCCAGTGGTACAAAATCCGCCCAGAACGCAGGAGATGCAGGTTTGATCCCTGGGTTGGGAAGATCCCCTTGGAGAAGGAAATGGCAACCCACTCCAGAATTCTTGCCTGGAGAATCCCATGCACTGAGGAGTCTGGTGGGTTATAGTCCATGGGGTTGCAAAGAGTCGGTCCCAACTTAGCGACTAAACCATCCCCACATGCTCTAAACCTGAAAGACATTCATAAATTTGCTTTTTCAAAAAAAAAAAAAAATTCCTAAGCCCTTTAAATATTGAAGACCCCACCCTCCTAAAAGGGAGCCCCATGACAACCTTTTGGGGATATGTGATGCTGGGGAGTCAGATGAGGCACATGGGCAGGGAATGATTACCTGGGGGCCACGTGATAAAGTGGAGGAACCAGGGCAAGTGGCCACAGGCTGTGCGACTCACCCCTTGTGGAACCATCTCCTTGTTTGTATGATGCCTGCCACCTTCGCATCGCAAAGCCATCCCTACATGTACCACGTGTGAAAACATATTGAAAGCCTCTTTGGATCACAATACATCTGCTCTATGAGGCTGAATGAGAGATGCCAGGGGAACATTAACTCAGAATTTCCTAACTCGAGTGCAATTAAAATCTCAGCCACAGTACGGAATTAATGTAGCCCTTTGCATTTTAAATACATATTTTAATTAAATGACACCCATCTGTAGAATATGAGACTGCATTTTTATTGAGGATTTCAAATGATATAATCTGTTCCCATGAAGCGTAAATGGCTTGGTTCATGTTTCCGGAAACCTCTGAAGAATTATATAGATCTGGCAGAAGCACATGTGGTGACACTCAATTTTGCTGAAATTTAAATCTGTTTAACTTGCATGATAAGTGCTGTTTGTGTGATAAGATTTAGATTATGTGTAAAAGTGAAGAAAATAAGAGGACAGCTCTTTCAACCTCTTGGGCCTTTTCTCTGCAGGGCCTGTCAGAGGAAACCCAGGGTCGAGGGCGGGCCATCTGTGACCCAGCTAGAGCTATGTAGTCACAGTGATCATCTTTTAACTCATTTAACCTAATGAGAAGCTTCATCTAAGGCAAAAGATAATGCTAATGAGCCTCTAACCACTAAATTATGGACAGGAGAGCTACCTGGGAGAAATGATTTATGATTTATTTATGGCAGAAATGATTTGGGATAGGTGTAAAGTTCCTCAGAAAACTGAACTACACCAACACGAAGTAGACAGCAAATGTGCCCTCTTCTCTCTAGAATATCTTTGTCTCAGGTCTTCTTTTTCCCATCAATATTTCCACATTAAGTACACTCTTCAAGAAGAGGAAGCCTTAGGGAGGCAGGAGGTAACTTGGGTTCTAGCCCCACATTGATGTGTGACCTCGCGAGAGTCAGTTTTCTTGTTCAACTGCAAGAAGGCAAAGTGGTGTTGGGATGGACAGTGTGGGCATTAGAGTCTGATGGCACAGATTTAAACCCTGCCCCCATCACTCTCTGTGACCTCCCTCAGTCCCAACTCTGTTCTGCAAGAAATGAGGGTAACACCACGTCCCTCATAGGTTGTTGTAAGGATGAGATAGCAGGTGGAGATCTGAGACCAGGGCCTGCCTCACTCTTGGTTGGTGTTCAATAAATGTCAGCTACAACTGCAAGTGAAATGTCAGCATTCACTCTTGGGACATCTGGGAATCACACTGTCCTAGGTTCCAAGCCCGGCTTTGCCTCTTACTACTTGCATGCTTGTAGAGAAGTTACTCAGTCTTTGAACTTTATTTTTATCATTTGAAAACTAGAAACAATAATGCTTACTGTATTAGTTTCCTATTGCTACCATGACAAAGGACTACGAATGCAGTAGGTTAAAGGAACACAGACTTACCATCTTACACTTTCAGAGATTAGAAATCTGACATAAGTCTCAATGGGCTAAAACTGAGGGGTCAGAGGCACAAGGGGTGAATCTGTCTCCTTGCCTTAGCTAGCTCCTAGAGGCTGTCTGCATTCCTTGGCTTGTAGCCCCCTTACTCCATCTGTAAAGCCAGCAACAGAGGGTTTAGTCTCTCACTGCATCACTCTGGCCTACTCATCTGTCTCCCTTTTCCACTTTTAAGGACACTGTCATTACACTGGGCTCACCTGGATCATCCAGGATAATCTCCCCACCTTAAGGTGAGCTGACAAGCAACTCTAAGCCCATCTGCAATCTTAGTTCCCCTTTGCCGAACATCTTCACAGCTTCTGGGGATTAAGATGCTGACACTTTTAGGAGAGTGATATTTTGCCTACTACACTTAGCCTCGCAGCATTATGAAAGTTAGAAATAATACTCTAAAATTCCCAGTACAGTGTCTTGCACATGATAAAACTCTCAATAAGTAGCAGCATTCCCATTATGGGAGCTGACTGGTAATTAAGGTTCTGTCAGTCTTGGGAGTTCTGTCATCTTATCATGTAGGTAAATGTTTTGCTAACAGTTTTATGTTTTGATCATAAAGAAATAGGCTCCATGTTCTGATCTATAAACACTTGTCTGTTAACAGTCAGAATATTATTACAGAAAAGTATCTGGCTCTCCAGATTAATCTGTTGGTAGCAATTTGAGGTAAGTAAAGACTTCTAGGATGATTATCATACTATATAGGGATTTGCCTCAAAAACTCTGTCAGACAGCTTGTGGAAATATCTTAACAACAGTGAATTATTTATAATATTACTTACGGGGGTATAATATTATATCTCTAAATATTAAACAGACTTGAATTACTTTGCCAACTTTTCTCTTGTGAATTTACTTATAAATGTGTGCACATATAACTTAAGGACTTAAATTTTTTCACTGTATCTTAAAAAAAAAATACAAGTCAAATGATCAGGGTTCTACTATTTCTCATGAGCAGAAACTAGTTCTATCTAGCCTATGTTAGGCATCCTATTAATTTTAGCTATCTAATAGTCCTTATGAAACCGGAAAATATCGTGGTCAAGATGGTGCATCCACGAGCAAGGCAGAATGTAGAAGCAGCCTCCTGGGGAACTTAGTACATGCTAGATAGTAGAGCTTTTATTATCTCATCCAAATCCAAGCAAATAAATTCTTCTGGTAAGAGCTGGGTTTGGTGGAGAGTACTTGGAACAAGGGCAGAACCATAGTTAATCTAGCCATAAATTTCACAGGAGAAACGGTGAAAGCCCAGATTCCAAGGGACATTTGGAAGGTTCCCTTTTCTCTAGTTTTTGGATCTCAGGAAGATGAACTGAAACTTTGTGGACAACAGGCTCTTCTTTGATTGGGTCTACCTAACAAGTTCATATAATAGTGTAAATTATTCATTAGAATTGATTAAAACTTAAAAATGAGGACTTAGCAAAGACTTTTGCTACTATAATAATTTTTAGTTCACTTTTTATTTTAATCAAACCTAGATATGCATGTAGATTCAAGAATCAGGTAGGTTTTATAAGCTTTTTCATTAGGTGATAACTTTCATCTCTTAGTCAATTTCCTTGGTGCTTATCCCTGTATAAAGAACTTGTCTACTTAGCTACTTTCTTAACTTTTATTTATTTATTTATTTATTTATTGTTGTTTTTGGTGTTGTTTTATTTTTTTTTCATTTATTTTTATTAGTTGGAGGCTAATTACTTTACAATATTGTAGTGGTTTTTGCTATACATTGACATGAATCAACCATGGGTTTACATGTGTTCCCCATCCCAATCCCCCCTCCCACCTCCCTCCCCATCCCATCCCTCTGGGTCTTCCCAGTGCACCAGCCCTCAGCACTTGTCTCATGTATCCAACCTGGGCTGGTGATCTGTTTCACCCTTGATAGTATACTTGTTTCAATGCTGTTCTCTCAGAACATCCCACCCTCGCCTTCTCCCACAGAGTCCCAGAGTCTGTGCTGTACATCTGTGTCTCTTTTTCTGTCTTGCATATTAGATTATCATTACCATCTTTTAAAATTCCATATATATGCGTTAGTATACTGTATTGGTGGTTATCTTTCTGGCTTACTTCACTCTGTATAATAGGCTCCAGTTTCATCCATCTCATTAGAACTGATTCAAATGAATTCTTTTTAATGGCTGAGTAATATTCCATGGTGTATATGTACCATAGCTTCATTATCCATTCGTCTGCTGATGGGCATCCAGGTTGCTTCCATGTCCTGGCTATTATAAACAGTGCTGCAATGAACATTGGGGTGCACGTGTCTCTTTCAGATCTAGTTTCCTCGGTGTGTATGCCCAGAAGTGGGATTGCTGGGTCACATGGCAGTTCTATGTCCAGTTTTTTAAGGAATCTCCACACTGTTCTCCATAGTGGCTGTACTAGTTTGCATTCCCACCAACAGTGCAAGAGGGTTCCCTTTTCTCCACACCCTCTCCAGCATTTACTGCTTGTAGACTTTTGGATAGCAGCCATTCTGAGTGGCGTGTAATGGTCCCTCATTGAGGTTTTGATTTGCATTTCTCTGATAATGAGTGATGTTGAGCATCTTTTCATGTGTTTGTTAGCCATCTGTATGTCTTCTTTGGAGAAATGTCTGCTTAATTCTTTGGCCCATTTGTTGACTGGGTCATTTATTTTTTTCTGGAATTGAGCTGCAGGAGCTGCTTGTATATTTTGGAGATCAATCCTTTGTCTGTTGCTTCGTTTGCTATTATTTTCTCCCATTCTGAGGGCTGTCTTTTCACCTTGCTTATAGTTTCCTTTGTTGTGCAAAAGCTTTTAAGTTTAATTAGGTCCCATTTGTTTATTTTTGCTTTTATTTCCAATATTCTGGGAGGTGGGTCACAGAGGATCCTGCTGTGATTTATGTCGGAGAGTGTTTTGCCTATGTTCTCCTCTGGAGTTTTATAGTTTCTAGTCTTACATTTAGATCTTTAATCCATTTTGAGTTTATTTTTGTGTATGGTGTTAGAAGGTGTTCTAGTTTCATTCTTTTACAAGTGGTTGACCAGTTTTCCCAGCACCACTTGTTAAAGAGGTTGTCTTTTTTCCATTGTATATCCTTGCCTCCTTTGTCAAAGATAAGGTGTCCATAGATTCATGGATTTATCTCTGGGCTTTCAATTCTGTTCCATTGATCTATATTTCTGTCTTTGTGCCAGTACCATACTGTCTTGATGACTGTGGCTTTGTAGTAGAGCCTGAAGTCAGGCAGGTTGATTCCTCCAGTTCCATTCTTCTTTCTCAAGATTGCTTTGGCTATTTGAGGTTTTCTGTATTTCCATACAAATTGTGAAATTATTTGTTCTAGTTCTGTGAAAAATACCGTTGGTAGCTTGATAGGGATTGCACTGAATCTATAGATTGCTTTGGGTAGTATAGCCATTTTCACAATATTGAGTCTTCCAATCCATGAACACAGTATATTTCTCCATCTATTTGTGTCCTCTTTGATTTCTTTCATCAGTGTTTTATAGTTTTCTATATATAGGTCTTTCATTTCTTTAGGTAGATACATTTCTAAGTATTTTATTCTTTTTGTTGCAATGGTGAATGGTATTGTTTCCTTAATTTCTCTTTCTGTTTTCTCATTGTTAGCATATAGGAATGCAAGTGATTTCTGTGTGTTAATTTTATATCCTGCAACATTACTGGATTCATTGATTAGCTGTAGTAATTTTCTGATAGAGTTTTTAGGGTTTTCTATGTAGAGGATCATGTCGTCTGCAAACAGTGAGAGTTTTACTTCTTTTCCTATCTGGATTCCTTTTATTTCTTTTTCTGCTCTGATTGCTGTGGCCAACACTTCCAAAACTATGCTGAATAGTAGTGGTGAGAGTGGACACCCTTGTCTTGTTCCTGACTTTAAGGGAAATGCTTTCAATTTTTCAACATTGAGGATAATGTTTGCTGTGGGTTTGTCATATATAGCTTTTATTATGTTGAGGTATGTTCCTTCTATGCCTGCTTTCTGGAGAGTTTTTTTAACTTTTAATGTTCAGGTGTTTGTTGCCCTCCCACTAAGAAAGGTGAGGATTTAACTACCTCCACATATGCATCTCTCTTCCCATTACTTTCTCATTCAGTTGTCTCATAACTGTGGTTAGATCAGTATTTCATGTTATCGTTGCTTTGTTCTGTTGCCCAGTCGGGTCCAACTCTTTTTGATCCCATGGACTGCAGCACTCCTGGACTCCCTGTCCCTCACTATCTCCCAAAGTTTGCCCAAGTTCATGTCCATTGCATTGGTGATGCCATCCAGTCATCTCATCCTCTGATGACCCTTCTCCTTCTGCCCTCAATCTTTCCCAGCATCAGAGACTCTTCCAATGAGCTGGCTGTGAGCATCAGATGACCAAAACACTGGAGCTCTAGCTTTGGCATCAGACCTTATAACGAGCAGTCAGGGTTGATTTCCCTTAAGATTGACTGGTTTGCTCTCCTTGCTGTCCAAGGGACTTTCAGGAGTCTTCTCCAGCACCACAGTTTGAAGGCATTAGTTTTTTGGTACCCTGCCTTCTGTCTACAGTCCAGCTCTCACAACCATACGTGACCACTGGGAAGACCATAGCCTTGATTATATGGGCCTTTGTTGGCAGAATAATGTCTCTGCTTTTCAGCACAATGTCTAGGTTTGTCATAGCTTTCCTGCCAAGAAGCAATTGGCTTCTGATTTCATGGCTGCAGTCACCATCCACAGTGAGTTTAGAGCCCAAGAAGAGGAACTCTGTCACTACTTGCACTTTTTCTCCTTCTATCTGCCATGAAGTAATGGGGCTGGATACCATGATCTTAGTTCCTTTAATACTTAGTTTTAAGCCAGCTCTTTAACTCTCTTTCACGTTATTATGACTAGACAAATGCTACTGACATCTAGGGCCATGTAGTAGGCCATGTTTTCCGCTTGCACAATAGGTGTTTTCTCTGGTGCTAATAACAATCTTGTTATTTGTTTGCTTAATCTTTTTGTACCTAAGAGATTGTTCAGCCTCAAATACTTCTCTCTCAATACATCAAAATATATTTGGTTTCCTATCAACATCACCTACTTGAACAAATCTCTCTTGCAACCTTCTGAATCATTCCTCTGGGGGCTAGTTACTCTCTATGCCTGTTGCCATCTTGGCACCTCCTGCCATAATCAATTTTGGGCTCTTTCTCTGTGCTGGAATCTCTATTCCTTGTGTACTATGACTTTCTATTTTTCAGGTAAACTCTTTTAGTTTGGTAGATTTTGAGGAAGGAGGCATGGAAAGCATGTTTTTTTGAGACTATGTGTATCTGAAAAGGTTTTCTTTTCCCCTCACACTGAACTGGTAGTGTGATCAAGTATATAATTCTTGGTTGGAAATAATTTTTCTTAAAATCTAAAGGTATTCTTCTATTATTTTCTAGCTTCTGGTGTTATCATTGAGGAACAATTTTCTGCTTCTCGATTCTCTAAAACCTCTCCTGTGTCCCTTTGCCCTAGACAGTTTAGCACTTTCTCTTTATTCTGAGGGCTCTGCAATTTTGCAGTGATTGACTTCGTGGGAATCTAAGTCTATTTTCATCCACTATGCTGGGCACTTTGGGTCTGTACAACTTGAAAATTCATGTTGATCCAGCAATCTGCCTCCTGAGCATATAACCAGACAAAACTCTAATTTGGAAAGATACTTGCACCCTGGTGTTCATAGCACTATCCACAATAGCCAAGACATGGAAATAACCTAAATGTCCATCAACAGATGAATGAATAAAGAAGATGTAGTATGTATATACAGTGGAATTCTACTCAGTCATTAAAAAGATGAAATGATGTCATTTGCAGCAATATGCAGCCTAGAGATTATCATACTAAGTGAAGTTAAGTCAGAAAGACAAAGACAAATATATGATATCACTTATATATGGAATCTAAAATATGACACAAATGAACTATGAAACAGACTCCCAGACAGAGAGAACATATGTAGTTGCCAAGGGGCAGAAACTGTAGGGGAAGGATGAATTGGGAGTCTGGATTAGCAGATGCAAACTATTATATATTGAATGGCTATCCAATAAGGTCCTATTGTATAGAACAGGGAACTATGCTCAAAATCTCATGATAAAGCATAATGGAAAAGAATATTATAAAAAAAGAAAGTGTACATGAATATATATCTATCTTACATATATGTATTTATAACTGAATCACTTTGCTGTATAGCAGAAATTAGCACAACATTGTCAATCAACTTTACCTCAATTAGAAGGAAAATTCTTAATCTAAATCTTAATCTAAACACCAGAATGGCTTGAACTCCCTTAGATCCTTATAAGAAAAATCCTACTTTGGACTTGGTTATACTTTGCCATCAGAATTTTATTGAATACTACAGAATATAGTTAATAAAATTTCCCAGGTGGTGCTAGTGGTAAAGAACTCACTTGCCAATGCAGGAGAGACAGAGACTCAGGGTCAATCTCTGGGTTGGGAAGATCCCTGGAGAAGGAAATGGCAACCCGCTCCAATATTCTTGCCTGGAGAATCCCATGGAGAGAGGAGCCTGGTAGGCTACAGTTCATAGGGTCACAAAGAGTTGGACATGACTGAGCAACTTAGCATGCACGCAAAGAGTATATTTAATAAAATTTTAGTATGTTAAAGTTATGGCAGATGTTTTAAATTAATGCATATTTATTTTAAAAACTTCACTCTTTCTGGTATTAATGAAGTGTCAGTATCCTGTTCACCTTCCTAGGGATATTCAGGGTTACTAAGATATTTAATTGTCTTTAGTTATTTTGGTTTTTTTTTTTTTTTGATTCCCTGGTGGCTCAGATGGTAAAAAGTCTGCCTGCAATGCAGGAGATCTGGGTTTGATCCCCAGGTCGGGAAGATCCCCTGGAGAAGGAAATGGCAACGTGCTCTGGTATTCTTGCCTGGAAAATCCCATGGACAGAGAATCCTGGCAGGCTATAGTCCATGGGGTTGCAAAGAGTTGGACACTATTATGTGACTTCACTTTCACTTTTCATTCTGTTTTTTTAAAAATAAAACAATGTATAAGATATCTAACTGAAAAAAGTCCATATGAACAATCAACTCAATGAGACATGTTCAAGTTCACCCCTAATTAACAAGAGAGGCAGCTGAATACAGAACCCTTTGATGCTCCTAAAAGGCTCAGAGCTTCAGGGCACCTCCTGGCCCTGGTGTTGGATGGCCTGCCATTTTGTTATAGTTTTAACTAAAACCTCACAGCTCCTTCATTTTCATACCTCCTGATTTGGAAGTACAAGTTTACAGAGAAAGTCATTTAATGAGAGTAGAGGTTTAATCTTAAGTTTCACTCACTGTGGCCCTGAATAAAAACAGCCTGTGCCAGAGTTCAAGGGCCATATGGATCTTGGAAGGCTGTTAAACATAAGTGCTCAAAGTTGAATTTCAAATGCCATGCACCAAAGATCCCTTGATGGTGAAATTAAATGATCAAGTAGACAAGTAGGCCCGGTTATCAACAGGAAGGATAGGAGAAGGGGAAAAACTAGAGTCAGACTTGGGCATTTCACACTGAGTTCCACCATGGGGAAACATGGACAGTAAAATGAAAGAGTCAGAAATGAAATACTCTTAATCGGATGGTTAAGAATGAGGAAATGAGTTTAAAGGAAGAAGAAACAGAAGGGAAAAAACTACCATTTATTGAAAGATCACTGTATGGTAGGCACTAGATCAAGTGTCATGCATAAAGTAGTTGACTTGATCCTCAAAGGCAGGGGTTCCCAACCTCCAGGATCTAATGCCTGATGATCTGAGGTGGACCTGATGTAATAACAATAGAAATAAAGTACACAATAAATGTAATGCACTTGAATCATCCTGGAAACCATCCCCTCCCTCCTTGGTCCGTGGAAAAATGGTCTTCCACAAAACCATCCCCTGGTGCCAAGGTAGTGGGGACTGCTACTGCGAGGGATTTAGAACACAGACAACACCATCGACGATGTTAAAAGTGCCCTGTCCAAGGTCCAAGCCATGGCCATGTTCCTCTGTTATGTTGGTGCCGAGAAGAGAAATAAAGCTGGACTGTAACACTGGATGTCGGTCTTGCCTCCATATTCCATGGTAAGGCTGGGTCCAGGGGGAGAGAAGAGTCTGGGCACAGTGTGGAAGAAAGCCATCTCTGCCCGCTTGTCTGGGGAAACAGGAGGTGTTGGGAGGAGTTTGCAGCCACTGGTGGCGCTTGTGGCAGCCATCTGTCCGTCAGTGACCCCTGCTCTGCTTCCTGGAGCCGGGCAGACCCAGCAGCATATGCAGAACTCTGGTGTGGGGGCGTTTCTCAGCCACACTTCCAAGATTCCTGTGAAAAGCCCAAAGGCTGTTGGCTTGAGCAAATGCGTTAATTGGGCTTGTGGTACCTTTGCACACATAATAAGGATGGTTGATGTTTCGTCACATTTCCTCTCTCAGAAGCAGACATGATATAAGTTCGGAACATCTCTCTCTGGGTAAAGTTTCAGCAAATTTTTTTTTTTTTTTCCATAAAGCCGATCCAAAGGATGGCCTTTATAATTAGTGTATGAGAAAAGACTTTAATGTTGTTTCTGTTTTGATACTTACAAGCATAATATGTAAGTCTTAAAATTAATATTTCTGGGAGAGTTTCTCTCTACACAATCTTTCTCAGTATTCTGACACCACTATTTGAAGACTGTAGCAGAAAAGGTCAAAAATCTTGTCATCAATTCTCGAGTGAAGTTTTATATTTTCCTAAAAACTGTACAAGAGAAACCCTTGGAGGAAATGGACAGGTCCTCAGTAGGCTCAAGAAAAGAGTTTCCAATGAAGTAAGAACATATGTGCCCACTTTATTCTGATCCTGTGTTCAGGACGCCTTGCCTAAATCTCCCAGAGATTTCCCATTATAAAGAGAAGAGACCTGATCTTAATTTGAAAATAGAACTATTTCAGGAAAGTGGCCAAGATAAAAACCTGAGATAAAATGTAAACACCTAAGAGTATGTGTTGTGGATCAGGTCCAAAGCTTAGATAAAGACAACACATTTTTTTTAAAAATCATTCACTTGGAACCACTGAAGTTTTTCAGACTTAAAATGTTAAGATTCTCAATAATGAGCTATATATAGAAAGAGATATTGTTTGAACTGGCATTCCCCTCCAGGTATTAGGCTAATGACTTTATCATTTTCCTTTCAGTAAGTTTCTCATATAAAGACAATCTTTATATACAGAAACCCACTTACAAAGCTTATCACCTCCTTTCCTGAGGTTCAGTAATACAATAATTCTGATAATACCTTGTCTTCGAGCAACATCAGATTTCCTAATACCTCATCTTTGCCATGCACTGTGTGTTTTAGAAGGATGAGGCTCTGAAGAGCTACAGAATACACAAATATTGGAAAATAAAAAGAACCACAAAGAAAAGAGGAACGCCCCCTCCCCCACTGCAATTAAAATGCAATAGTCTTCCACTGCATGTCCCAATGCTAGTTAATACAGACATTTCCCATAACTTTAATCTTTAGGTGGTGATTGTTGGGGAAAAAAAAAAAAAAAGAAATCAAGTTTGCGTTTCTTAAAAGACAAGAGGGAAGAAAATGACTTGTCATATCTGACTGGTTCGGAAATATAAAATCCAATTCTGAAGAAGGAGAGATAAGAAAAGTGCTGTGGAAGTGCCATCAGCTTAGCAAACACTAAGTAATGAACAACGCAGAGAGTGTCCAGCATGATAAAATACTCTATTAGAGGGACTGTTTTCAAATGAGTGGTAATTGTGGCACTTCCCCAGTGAAAGGTTATTGAATTTTTATCTGTAGCAGGAAGCTTTTGACAGACTTGCTGAAAAGTCACCTACAAATAGCACCTTCTTTAGATGAATTTGACCAAAGGGGTTTTCCAGTATGTAACATCTTTCTGACATTTACAGGATTTTTGCTTCCTTGAAGAATAGGATCAGATATTCATGGTTTCTAGAAAAACACTTAGGTTTTTTCATCAGTCTTATAGAAAAGTCCTCCATATTCTTCCTTTCATAAAAATTGGATTAAGTTGTTAGTTAAGAACTCCAGTCAAATCCATCTAGGATTCAAGGACCAGACCTTAAAGATGTTAGTACACAACATTAACCGCTCTTCATAAACACTGTGCCTTGGAGACCTACACTTGATACATTCCTGTACCTCACATGAAGGAGGAGAGAGGTCTTTTACATTTTTATTGTAGAGTTTATGAGTGGATATAAATTACAATATTAAATTTAGGATAATAAAGTAAAAGAGAAAGTGAAAAGTCGCTCAGTCATGTCCGACTCTTTGCAATCCCGTGGACTATACAGTCCATGGAATTCTCCAGCGAACCTTTCACTAAATACATGCCTGAAAAATCTGGTTGCAAAATAGATCCCTAGCAGGGACGTGGTAGTTTTAGTTTTTCACAGCAGGTGAAGGTCAAGACCACCCCTTTTAAAGTGTATTCAGGGACTTCCCTGGCTATCCAGTGGTTAAGACTGTGCTTCCAAATGAAAGGGACACGGATTCAATCCCTGGTCAGGGAGCTAAGATCCCACATGCTACATGGCATGGACAAAATAAATAAAGTACATCCAATGCCATCCATTAGACGCATTTAGGGAGGCCTGGCACTCATCTTACTGCTGTGACCTGGGGAGACAGCTGAAGAACAGCATTAACCAGGAGGGGAAACAGAAGTGCGCTGGTTTTGTGTTCTGAGGCACACTAGGAACAGGCGATGATGTTGTTAACTGAGAAAAGTCAGGTTTGGCCTAACGTCTTCGTCTCACTTTGACCTTGGGCCAACAGTCAAACTTCTGTTTCATGTTCATGCTTTGTAAACGGAGAGAATAAAGGCTGTTAACTCCAGCTTGAGGCAGGGATAAAGGATTAAGAATTAATGATTATAAAGGTCCTTGAAAAAGTATGAAATGCAATCTACATGTTGAGTGCCATTGCTGTCCTTGTGGCGTCCTCTGGGACTGTCGCAGACACACACGTGCACATACCGCCCCTTTGCTACCCTCTCCTGGGGGACCGGCAGACTGCACAGGGCCTTTGTGCACTACGGATTAATAAGCAAGCTGTCTGAAAAGGCAGATCCAGTTTACATTTAGAACATTTTTCTAAATCCAATCCTACAAGTGAGGGAGATTTCTTCCATTCAATCCAAGCTGACCCTTTATCCTCTTTCCATTTCCCCATCAGGATTTGTCTTTCCTGGTCCCCTGCATTTGTCATATACCCACGCTGAGTTTCAAGGGTGAGGAAATGAAAAGACATACTCTTTTTCTAGCGAGGAGTTCAGGAAGTCATGGCTTCTTGTTGGTTAGGGACCTTATCTCACGTTCTAAAGCACTCAG
The DNA here is from genome assembly GCF_910594005.1 of Cervus elaphus. NCBI lineage: Eukaryota > Metazoa > Chordata > Mammalia > Artiodactyla > Cervidae > Cervus > Cervus elaphus. The sequence continues at coordinate 103,858,095 of NC_057832.1, read as the reverse complement.
TGATCTGAGGGCTTTTCCAGATAAGAGCTCAGGTTTAATAGCATCATCAGAGCCTTTAGGTACAATCTTTCACTTGCTTCTCATTCACTTGAAGGGTTTTTCCATTTCCCTGTTTGGCAGCCAAATCAGTCCCCTCCGATTTCTCATTCAAGTCCTGCTGCCTGGGTGGCCACTGCTCCTCACTTCCACAGAAGGTGTCAACCTGGGGAATCTCACATTTCCATGCTCTCCTCAGCCTGGTTCTATTTCAGCATGCCATTTTAAAGCCCTTTCTTGTTTTCCACTTTCTTCTGCCTTCCTGTTTCCCCATAGATTTTCATTCCTATTTCTCTTTATGGATTCCATTTCAGAGTTTTGTTGGAAGATTCAATCATTCAGCTGGAAGCTCCCAGCCACCACACTTTTGTTTTTTTCATTTATTTTTATTAGTTGGAGGCTAATTACTTTACAGTATTGTAGTGGTTTTTGCCATACATTGACATGAATCAGCCATGGATTTACATGTGTTCCCCATCCTGATCCCCCCTCCCACCTCTCTCCCCATCCCATCCCTTTGGGTCTTCCCAGTGCACCAGCCCTGAGCACTTGTCTCACGCATCCAACCTGGGCTGGAGATCCATTTCACACTGAAAATATACATGTTTCAATGCTACTCTCTCAGACCATCCCACCCTCACCTTTTCCCACAGAGTCCAAAAGTCTGTTCTATATATCTCTGTCTCTTTTTCTGTCCTGTATATGAGCTTATCGTTACCATCTTTTTAAATTCTATATATATGCATTAGTATACTGTATTGGTGTTTATCTTTCTGGCTTACTTCACTCTGTATAATGGGCTCCAGTTTCATCCATCTCATTAGAACTGATTCAAATGTATTCTTTTTAATGCCAGCCACCACACTTAAGCCATCCATGATATTACCGGATTTTCATCAAATATTTCCCTGTTGGATACAAATTTTGGCCTTTTCAAAGAAACAGCCGTGTAATGATGAGTAGATACTCAGAACTCCAAAATTATTTGGAACACCCACACCACTAGGCCTCTGCCGCTTCACAACAATTGATAACAACCTCCTTGCCGAGGGAGGTAGGAGGCTGTTTTCTAATCAGTACTCAGCCCGGGACTGCAGACTCTACAGATGACCAGCTAATTGACAGGAGGGAACTGTGGTTGATTCTGGCATGATTTCCAATAGCACTGGAACCCTCTCTTCATAGTTTTGAAGAATGCAAAGGACAGGTGTTAACAGAGTTTTAAAAGCACTCACAAGACTTGAGATAAAGAGAAGTCTGAAGGGGTAGGAAAAAGTGAAGACCCTGTACTTGGGGAGCAGGACAATGAGTGAGAGCCCCAGTGACAGGATCGACAGCGGTAGCCTGGATAGCCCAGGAAGCCCGTACTGAGTTCCCACGGTGTGTTACACACTAGGAACTCCAAGTTTATCTTCTCATGTAATGGTTACACCAACCCAATGAGGATCCAGAATCATATCTATTTTACAAGTAAGGAGGCCAATTTAGTTCAGAAAGGCTAAATAATTTCCCTTTGGTGATACAATAACTTGCCTCCTTTGTCCCCAGGTGCGCTTAACTTCAAAGTCAAGTATATACTATATATATATGCGTGTTAGACTAAAGGAGAGAGTCTGTGAAGTAAAAAAGAGAGGTTTAGAGGGAAGCAAACAACCACTATCTAGGAGCCATGTGAGGGTATTCAATGAGAAGAAAGGGGGAAAAATGAGTAGACATATTTAAAAGGGGGACTTAACCCCTGCGTATCAGTACTTAAGATGCACTAAGAAGACAGGAGCATGGGAACCCCATGGGTCAGCCTGAAGCCTGGATGATAATCAGTAGTAACAGTGCAGCAGGAGTTGGGAGGGTCCACATGTTCTTCCTTATAAAGTGAAAGGATTACCAGCATCTCCATTGTTTGTAACAACATGGTCTCAGAAAACTCCTAACATGATGTGAATACCCTGGGCACAGGGACTTTGCACACAATTCTTTCTTCATTAAAATAAATTTCAGTCAACTTTTAAGGAACAATAGAGTACAGTTAAGACTGGAAATGATCGCAGCTGAATCATCATAACATTACTGTTTAGCGTTTCTATTCCTGCAAAATATATGATTGGTTTAGAAACTGGTAAAACATATACCAAGTATACTGGGCATGCCCCAAGTATACTGGGAGTATATTTGGACAGTTCCAAATATTTCAAGGCTCACACAAAAGTAGAAGCTGCATCAATTGATAATAGATAAGATCAAAACAAATTCTGAATTGGGCAGAAGGCGGCCAACTCCTGAATAAGGTATACTTCCAGTGTTAATGCAGTTTTCCCAGTAAACAGTATACTCATGAAACCAGCCAACGACAATGAATTTGGAAGTTGTCACCAAAAGAGGAAGAGGAATGATGAAACCACAGAATGAGAGCTGGTTGAAGAAAATGACAGCTAATGAGACCAAAAAATGATTATGGCGGAGAAAGCCCAACCTCGAAAAGACGATTTGAGAAACTAAATGTGTAGAGTTAGGCTAAGCAACTGCTGAGGAGGAGCTGGTCTGATAACAGTCTACAAATATTTGAAAGTTGTAAATACTGGAGCAGGAGAGAAATTACCATGCACGGAGTTTTAATTAAAAATAATCAGATGAAATCATGACAGGAAAACTCTGGCTTAATGGTTTGACAAAAGCAAAGCTGAAACAGGACAATGTCCCACGAGATCTTGGCTAGGGACATTTTTATTCTCATTTGTGTCAAGGCAGAAAAACAAACAGCAAGGGGAGGGGGAGCCTGGATTTTATCTTTTGTTTGCCATTAAGGCAGAAAAAGCCCATGATAGCGAGCTCTATTCATATTCAATTCCTATTCCGTCTCCTAGAAAATATTAAATCATAGCAGTGCACAAAGATCTCCTGGTTTGCCACAAAACCATGTGTTTGAGGGATGGGGGTGTACAGACACCTGGACCTTGTCCATCTGCATTTTCAATGATATAATTCATTTGTAGACACTTCCACATTCATTCAATTGGTTTGGCGATCACAGCCTTTTGTGTTAAGAGAGACACTGATTCCTGTGCCCTTCTCATTTAACTGATTTGAAGAAGGGAAGAGGAAGATTTCTATCCTTAATCAGGTGTGGGGAAACAGCTGGGCTAACTAGGGACTGCTGAGCAGAAGTGGGCGGCTGTCCTCCCTCTGTACGACACTCAGCCTGGTGTTTTTGTCTGTAAAAACGGAACCTGTGCTAACCCCAAACTTTTGAGACTAGACCTGGCAAAATAACTATAAAGTGTTTCCCAAATAGAAGAGCTACTCAAATTAAAGAAGAAACTTTGGAGGAATTTTGGATCAAAAATCAGTGGCTCTCCACCTTGGCTATTTGTTGGAATTGCCTGAGTGTATTTGAGTGTATTATTTCAGTTCAGTTCAGTCACTCACATGTCCGACTCTTCGCGACCCCATGGACTGCAGCACACCAGGCCTCCCTGTCCATCACCAACTTCCACAGTCTACTCAAACTCATGTCCATCGAGTCGGTGATGCCATCCAACCATCTCATCCTCTGTCGTCCCCTTCTCCTCCTGCCTTCAATCTTTCCCAGCATCAGGGTCTCTTCAAATGAGTCAGCTCTTCACATCAGGTGGCCAAAGTATTGGAGTTTCAACTTCAACACCAGTCCTTCCAATGAACACCCAGGACTGATGTCCTTTAGGATGGACTGGTTGGATCTCTTGCAGTCCAAGGGACTCTATCTAGAGTTTTCTCTAACACCACAGTTCAAAAGCATAAATTCTTCAGTGCTCAGTCGTGTCCAAATCTTTGTGACCCCATGGACTGTAGCCCATGGATTGGCTATGGGATTCTCCAGGCAAGCATACTGGAGTGGGTTGCCATTTCCTTCTCCAGGGGATCTTTCCAACCCAGGGATTGAACCTGGGTCTCCTGCAATGCAGGCAGATTGTTTTACCATCTGAGCCACCAGGGAAGCCAAAATTGCCTGAGATGATGGTTAAAAGCTTTGTACTCTGAGCATATCCCCCAGAGAATGTGACTGGAAACTCTACAAGTCATCCTAATACAAGTCAAGGTTGAGAACCAATCCTTTACAACAGTGGTTCTCAACCCCTGATTTGAATGATTTAAGGATCCCCAGGTGACATTTTGGCACAAATTAAGTGAAAATCTGGAGTGGGGCCCAGCATCAGTATTTTTTGGGGGGAAGAGGCGATGTTGCATTTTGACCATCTTTTAAATTTAATTTTTAATTGGAGGCTAATTGCTTTACACTGTTGTGTTGATGAGTATTTTTTAAAACTCCCCAACTGATTACAATTGACATGCAGCTAACTTTGAGAACTGCTACTCTAAAAGGACATTTTTCAGGAAATAACTTTCACTTACAAATGAGTTTTGAGTCAACAATGCATATTAGAAGGACCTAATGTAAATGAGCTAAAATAAAACTATTTTTGGTGAAGAAAAATTCAGAGAGCACTTTAATCTCAGCACTGTCTTGTCTGAAATTAACATGATTGTACACATTTACTACGGATTGTTTAGCACACATGGCAACTACGAAGTAGCTACAGACCCTAACTGAGTGGCTCAGAGGAGGAAGAAACATCTTCTGTATAAAGGCTTTCAGACCGACAAGATCATAATCTATCAACTGCATAACTGTTTAAGGTAGACAACTATTTTTTTAAGCAAGCTATTCAACTTGTCCAAACATTGGGCTTATAATAGATGCATTCATCATGTTAAAAAAAAATAGTCACTAGAAAGATAGACAAAAGCAATTTGTGGTGGGAAAGTGGAAAGTCAATCTAGAATTCAGAAGGAGCAGTCTAGAGGGGACTATATGAATTGGAGGCATAAAAATCAATCCCAGAACATCACCAGCGATAAGTCACACTGATAGAAGTTTTCCATGATAGATGTGATGAGAATGGTTTTATCTTTGTGCTTTTCCTTCCCAAACCTACAAGCCCAATGTAATCATGAAAAGAGATTAGACAAATCCGTATTGAAGGACATTCTGCAAAAAATCTGACCAGTATTCCTCTAAGCTGTCAAGATCATCGAAAACAAGGAAAGACTAGGAAACTGTCACAGTCTAAAGAGATTATGATTATATGTATTATGATACCCTAGATGAGATCCTGGAACAGAAAAAGGACTTTAGATAAAAACTAAGGAAATATGAATATAGACCTTAATTATTGATAAGGGATCAAAATTGGTTTATCAGTTGTGACAAATTTAAGATGTTAACAGGGAAAACTGGGTATGAGATACACATGGGAAATTTGTACTATCTTTGCAAGTATACTCTAAATATAAAAGTATTCCAAATTAAAATTTCTCTTAAAAATAAATCTCTAGAGTCCCATAATGGATACATTAGCACTCATCAGTGTGGAACCACTGGGCTGGCCAAAAAGTTCCTTTGGGATTTTCTATAGCACCTTATGGAAAAATTCTAATGAACTTTTTGGCCAACACAATACATTAGTAGCTGAAATCTTTTGAGAATCGTGAGGGAAGTATAATGATTGGAGAGCAGTCAGGTTTGAAACAAGCAAAAAGGAAGCCATAGTCATTTCATATTGGTTGGCCTGAACATTTCTAAAGATAATCAAATCAAACAAGAAAATAACCAAATTGCAATAGCAGTCATCTGACAGTGTGCAGATCTGCCAATATTATGAAATTGCACTCCTGCAACAGGGAAATATATGTCCTGTCTTGTGCCTGACTATGTTGGGAGAAATAAAAAGACTCTGAACAAATTATACAAATAGAGCAGTAAAGTCCTATAAGATGCTCTGGGGTGAGAGAATTCCATCAATAAAGAAGTCTGGGGAACACTGCCCTGTCGTAATTACTCCATTAACATATTTTTTTAAAGAATTTTTTTGGACCGTTTAAAAAAGTCTTTATTTGAATTAGTTACAATATTGCCTCTATATTATGCTTTGGGTTTTTGGCCATGGAGTATGTACGATCTTAGCTCGTTGACCAGGGACTGAAGTTTGTATTCTCTGCACTGGAAGGTGACGTCTTAACTACTGGACCTCCAGGGAAGTCCTTCGTTAACATACTAAGATTTGAACAGTTTTACTGTATGCAGGAACTATATTTAATGTTCTTTAACGTTTCTCAAGTGTATTTGATCACTAAACTGTCTTGCCTTTAGCATCAATAGAAAAGTTCTAGAAAATGCTAGGCCTAAAACATACTTCTCTGTCAGGAGATTTGGAGACTGGACAACTGAAGTATTTATCCATGTCTTGATATAACTAAGAGGACATTTCAAGTAAGTTTCTGAAAGCCAGCCGTATGGACTGGCATTATTTTAGATCTTCATCAACAGTGACCTAAGTGATGAGCTGTAACACTATCCAACAGAACTTTCTGTGATGATGGAAATGTTCTATCTATCTACTGTATTGAACTGCCATGTTCAATACAGTAGTCACTGAATATCTGAAATGTGGCTAGTATATCTAAGCAAATGAAGTCTATATTTTAGTTAACCCTAATTAATTTCAATATAAATAACTACACAAGATTAGTGGCTGCTGTATAGGGCAGTACAGTAGCTAGAATATATTCTGCAACATGCTATTTCAAATCTTAAAAGATGTTGCTGTTAAAGTGTTGCACTCAATATGCCAGCAAATTTAGAAAGCTCAGCAGTGGCCATGGGACTGGAAAAGGTCAGTGTTCATTCCAATCCCAAAGAAAGGCAATTCCAAAGAATGTTCAAACTACTGCAAAATTGCACTCATCTCACACACTAGCAAAGTAATGCTCAAAATTTTCCAAGCTAGGCTTCAGCAGTACATGAACCAAGAACTTCCAGATGTTCAAGCTGGGTTTAGAAAAGGCAGAGGAACCAGAGATCAAATTGACAACATCCGTTGGATCATCGAAAAAGCAAGAGTTCCAAAAAAAACATCTGCTTTATTGACTATGCTAAAGCCTTTGACTGTGTGGACCACAACAAACTGTGGAAAATTCTTAAAGAGATGGTACCATCTTACCTGCCTCCTGAGAAATCTGTATGCAGGCCAGGAAGCAACAGTTAGAACTGGACATGGAATAATGGACCGATTCCAAATTGAGAAAGGAGTACATCAAGGATGCATATTGTCACCTTGCTTATTTAACATATGCAGAGTACATCATGCGAAATGCTGGGCTGGATGAAGCATGAGCTGGAATCAAGATTTCTGAGAGAAATATCAATAACCTCAGATATGTAGATGACACCACCATTAGGGCAGAAAGCAAAGAGGAACTTAAGAGCCTCTTGATGAAAGGAAGAGGAAAGTAAAAAAGCCAACTTAAAACTCAACAATCAGAAAACTAAGATCAAGGCATCTGGTCTCATCACTTCATGGCAAATACATAGGGAAACAATGGAAACAGTGACAGACTTTATTTTCTTGGGCTCCAAAGTCAATGCAGATGGTGACTGTAGCCATGAAATTAAAAGACGCTTGCTCCCTGGAAGAAAAGCTATGACCAACCTAGACAGCATAATAAAAAGCAGAGATATTACTTTGCCAACAAAGGTCTGTCCAATCAAAGCTATGGTTTTTCCAGTAGTCAAGTGTGGACATGGGAGATGGACTATAAAGAAAGCTGAGCACCAAAGAATTGATGCTTTTGAACTGTGGTGTTGGAGAAGACTCTTGAGAGTCCCTTGGATGGCAAGGAGATCCGACCAGTCAATCCTAAAGGAAATCAGTCCTTTATATTCATTGGAAGGATTGATACTGAAGCTGAAACTCCAATACTTTGGCCACCTGATGCAAAGAACCAACTCATTGGAAAAGACCCTGATGCTGGGAAAGGTTGAAGATAGGAGGAGAAGAGGACAACAAAGGATGAGATGGTTGGATGGCATCACCTGCTCGGTGGACATGAGTTTGAGCAAGCTCCGGAAGTTGGTGATGGACAGGGAAGCCTGGTGTGCTGCAGCCCATTGGGTCACAAAGAGTCAGACATGACTGAGCAACTGAACTGAACTGAACATAATAACAAGACAGGTGGAGTTTCTAACTTAGAAAATACTTGTAGAACAATTAAAAAGGGGGAGAAAAACTATTTCATTATAACTAAGATAAAATTCAGAAAGGGGTATGTGCAATACCCAACATATTTAAAGCACAGAAAGTCTGGTTACATAAAAGACAATGATGATCAGAAATGATGACAAGTTAATGGCAGGCATTTAAGTGCTTCATTAAAAGAAAAAAAAAAAAGAAAGACGACCTTCCTGGTGGTTTAGGAGGAATATGGTAGGAAGTGCTACCACTTCCAGCACTTAACCTCAGTAATGGTCAAGACAATGATGTGGCAGCAAGTTAAACTGGCAATTTGAGGACTTGTTTCCATTGGAGTTCAGGTAGAGACGTGCAGAGTGATCATTCTGAAACCTTAATTTCCTTATGTGCAAAACATCTGAGTTAGACCAGATGATTTCTAAGATCCCTAGTAATAGTTCCATTCTAAGAAAGAAGTATAATTGGCACCCTTCTGTGTCACTGTGGCAATATTCACAATAACCAAGAGATGGATGAAATATAAATTCCCCCTGAGAGATGCCTGGATAAAGAAAATACAGTATATCCGTACAACAGAATATTATTCAGCCATTAAAAGAAAAAAAGGAAATTCAGTCATATGCTATCATATGGATACACTTTGAGGACACTGTGAAATGAGCCAGTTACAAAAATACAAACACTGTATAATTCCACTTATATTGTTGTTGTTTAGTCACTAAGTCATGTCACACTCTTTTGCAACTCCATGGGCTGTAGCCGGCCAGGCCTCTCTGTCCATGGGATTTCCCAGGCAAGAATACTAACAGTGGAGTGGGTTGCCATTTCCTTCTCCAGGGGATCTTCCCGACCCAGGGGTTGAACATTCATTTCCTGCATTGGCAGCAGATTCTTTGCCACTGAGCTACCAGGGAAGCCCCCGCCCCCCCCACTTATATGGGGGCATCTAAAGTAGTCAACCTTGGGCTTTCCTGGTGGTCTAGCGGTTAAGACTCTGGGCTTCCACTGCAGGGGGTGTGGGTTTGATCCCTGGATGGTGAACTAAGATCCTGCATGTCACACGGTGACAAAAAAAAAAAAAAGAAGTTCAATTAAAAAAATATATATATATATAAAATAGTCAAACTCATAGAAACAGAAAGTAGACAGTGGTTACACCGGGGGTTGGGGGAGAGGGGGAAATAGGGTGTTATTGAGGGGTACAGTTTCAGTTATGTGAGACGGAAAAGTTTCAGAGACCTGATGCATAGTAATAAACACATAATGAACACAACTCTACTGAACTGTACACTTAAACACGGTTAAGATGGTGTGTTTGATGTTACATATTTCTTAACACAATTGAAAAAAACAGTAGTATATAAATAACTGCATAGCTAGTACTGTAATTCATGAACCAATTATAGGAAACAAAGTTACGAGATTTATTTGACCCTGTGGTTTCCCAAAAAGAAGAAAAGATTATGGTATGACTTTTTATTATCCATGTATGTGAGCACAATAAGAACCACAGTAATGGGAGTTGAGGGAGCCAGAGGGAGATAAACCTGGGGTCAAAGGAACTTGCAATGTCAGCCGAATTCAGAAAGGCTAACAGTCAAACCACCATCTGAGAGACTGATCTGGGCTCCTAATGCTGCCAGGAGCCTGAGCCCAGCTTGGTGATTCTGAACTGAGAGACTGGGAGCCTCAGGCCAGAAGTCTTTAACATCCAGGGATGGGCAGGTAGAGGCCAGGGAAATGTTTTCAGGCATATTATTTTATAGAAAAAATACTCAACATTTAATTTCTGAGGCATAGGACAGAAGAAAGAGGTTTAGACTGAAGCAAAGGGAGGTTAATAAAAACTAGATGACCTCCTCAATGGTAAGGTTACTTAAAGAGCAGAATATATAATCAAGGAAGTTGTAGATTCTCTAATCCTGGAGATTTTTATAGAATCCAAGAAAGAAAGACGGGACCCCTGAGGAAGCAAGGCAGTGAAAATAAGCCCTGGAGCCCCCTTCAAGTTCTCTGTACTCTATTTTTAAAAGCAACACCTCCTTAAAACACAGGGATAAAATACAAAAGAAAATCATTAGTGTTCCAATTGAATGCACTTTAACAATTTCTATGTAGGTCACATTTTGCTGAGAATTTTCTTAAAGTTAATTTCAGAGTTTTTATTTAGTATTCTTACAAACAGCAGCTATTACAGAGGACAGATAGTCTGTGCCTTTACTACAAAGTTGAAACTCTGATCAATGAGGGGAGATACCTATAAATCTAGATCCTGAATGTCCAACTCTAAATATGGTCCTGCTCAACTTCCTTGCACTGAAAGCATATTTGTTAAGAACAGATCCTGAACATAGAGATTCTAGAAGTGGGAGTGGGAGACTGAGCCATGGGTAGGGAGATAGAGAGTTAGAAACCAAGGCGTATACAAGGAGAAACTGAGAGACCCACGAGCCGAGGCCAAGTTAGGTCAATCCAAGTCTTCTCTAGGACGGCTTCAGGAGCTCTTAGTAAAAATGCTCTTTTTGTCTGGGATCAAATAATCCTGGGGCTGCTGGTGGCCAAGAATGTTACCATATGAAAAGGTCTCCCCTGAGATGAAATAAAGAGAATACAGCAAAAATAGAGAAAGGGGGAGAAGCAGGGCAGGCGCGTAAACAGGTCTGTTATGTACTGTTATCTTGTGAACCTCCGCATTCAGCCACATCTGAAGTCTTTGATTTACCAGTTTTATAAATCAAAGAATATTTTTTGTCCTTTAATTGGGCTGTGACTGTCACTGGGCTTCCCAGGTGGCTCAGCAGGAGAGAATCTGCCTGCAATGCAGAAGATGCAGGAAACATGGGTTTGATCCCTGGGTCGGGAAGATGCCCTGGAGGAGGGCATGGCAACCCACTCCAGTCTTCTTGCCTGGGAAATCCCATGGACAGAGGATCCTGGTGGGCTAGTCCACGGGGTCACAAAAAGTCGGACGACTGAAGTAACTGAGCTCTCAACAGAAAGGATTTTAAGTAGAGTAAGTTTAAGGAAGACTGAGCAGGAGAATACTGGGAGACATGGAGCAGGAACCAGGACTGTGGAAGGATGAAAAAAGATCAGTGTCTCTGGTGCAGTTAGGATCTACATGAGGTAAGGAGACTCTCCTCAGTGTAAAGAAGACAGAAGGGTGTGGGTGCAAACACTAAAAGAGATGGAAAAACTATCTTTGAAAAAAAAGGGTCAACTCTTATTTCCTGGGCACATGGCCAGCCATGCTCTGCCATTCTCCTTTACTTGAAATATTTCATAAAGACATGAAATATTTCAAGTGGAGGAGAATCCTGTTGTAATATCTAAAGAGATTTTTGTTTTTACTATGAAAATAATTTCTGCAAACTTTCTCCATGTACCTTAATTATAATAAGGCACGGTATTACCATCCAAAATAGTTAAACAGATGTGGACAAAAAATAAACTTTTACACTTCTTTTCTTGACTTTTCCCCACCCTGAGTCTCTGGGAGTGCTAGATAAAAAGGCTGGCATTTTCTTCATGCTATCAAGTCTCCAGACTTGGCAATACTTTTGTTGAGGCAATCATGTGGTTCACTTTTCAAAAGAGTATAAAGAGCTGTCCCTGATTCCCTTTCTAAAGTCACACTGACATGGAACAATCAAGGCAACCCATTATCAGAGAATCCCTTGCTTTGTTCAAATTATAAACAGCAATGGGCATCTCTGCTGGGAATTCGAAGACTAGACGAGTGTGGGTGAGCAAGGCATGTTGCTAACGGAATAAACCAGGTGTGCGCGATGCTTTGTTTTAACAAAGACAACATAACTAGTGATTACAGTTCACTTGGGTTTTGCGCTGATCGTCAAAATGCTGACAGTCACTTAAATCACTCACTGGGTGGAATAATCACCCTGAAAGGAACTGACAGGGTACAACTTATATTATAAAATGGAACTGAGCACATGAGAGGTATTAACGGGCGTGGTACGAGAGATCTTTGTCAGAAAAACAGAGATGATAGAAGGCATGAATTAGACATCAACTGTACTGGGGACTCTTAGTGACATGAACACAACAGCGGGATGGTGCAATTACAAAGTTGAGCATAACTATGAGAGCATGTCTTTCTCTTCTGAGAACAGATGAAGCCAGGTTAGCCTGTGTGAATCACTCGGTGGCTTGCTGTAGAGGTTGTGTGTCCTATTTTGCCTGTGGAACCCTTTTAGAATAGAAACTGGACTGCTGTGCCGCCAAAGTAAGAGATTGCACTATTAATTATTAGACTTGGACGATCCACCAAACGAGAGGACTCCTTCCAGTCGTCACTAACACACCTGCCCAAGCAGCCCTACATTTCAAGAGTCAAAGGAAACTGGGACAGGAAGCATCTGGTTCCTTTTCAGAGCTGTTTATTTGGCAAGGAGCAAAAGGGGAAGTCAGCTCCTCCCTGATTTTTTTTGTTGTTGGTGGTGGAGTGGGGTGAGTCTGGGAGATAAAATAGCTAATTTCAACTACTACTTGTGACAGGTTCCTTGATCTGAAGAGATCACAAAGTTGAAAGCCTCCCAAGGGTATCTACTCAGGCAGAGTCTGCTCAGACCCGATACTGCACCCAAGCTATCCATAGTAGATGAATATACTTCCAAGAGTAAACATGTACAATTTTATTATCAGCTAAAAGCAATATTCTAAATAATAAAAGTATAAAAATAAAAGTATTATCAAAGAGTAGTATTTCAATGAGATTTCTAAAGCAGAATACCTAACATCAAAAGCCCCCTCCTTCCGTCCTTCTTCCTCACCCACTGTTGACCCCCAGGACAGCTACACAACCTGCGGGAGATCGTAAGTAGTGAGCATTCAAAAGTCTCCTAGACTCTGCCCATGAGACTCATGTTTCAGGAAATAATTTACTCTAGTTTATTTCATCCACATCTTCTCCCTCTTGGGTCTTGAAATCATGGTTCATCAAGTAATAATAACTTTTCAAGAGACAGTGATAAAAAATAACTTTCTTTGAAGTTCACAGTCCAAATAATATAAGCTTTTCCTTCTAATAATCTTCTAACAGTTCAGTCTAATATTAACTTCAGAGTTGATTTAGTTTCTTTCATGTTCTTGCTGTTATTTTGCTTTTTTCTATCCTGTTTTCTGTCCTTCCATTCATGCATTCAAATCTGCCATCTCCTTTATTCCTTCTATATATCACTTTTTTCTTTGCCTTTAACTGTTTAACACTTAACTAATGCTTTAAAAAAGTATTTATGCTATATTTAATGAATAAATTTTGTGCCCCAAAGTTTTCAAATTATTTTGAAACAACTGATCATTGGTCCTTGATAGAAAAACAGGTTTCCTATTTTTACTTCAGACCATATCCCTTAATTCCCCTGAAATGTATAATGAGGTTATCTTTTAGCCATCTCTTACCTAGAATAATTGTTTTTCTCATTGTCTGTTTTCTAGCATCTTAACCATTTCTATTAATATAATTGTCTTTTTAGATACTTTTGATTTCTCTTCTATCAGTTGAAATGAAAACATCAGCCAAATATACAACTTTGAGCTCTGAGACATAGTTTCTACCTTTAGGAAGTCATAAGGAGGACAAAGCATACTGCTTTCTGTTCTTGAGACATGGTGGTTCAATCTTGCATGATCCTGGGTTTCTAAGGTTTAATGTCAAGCTATGCTGACATGGACCTTTTTTGGCTTCCCACGCCCCAAAACACAGAAGTCAAGATTTCTTTGTTTCACAGAACCGCAAAGTACCCGAGGCTCAGGACAAGCAGAATCCCTGCATGGATCTTCTGACAACTTGGACATGCGCCCCTATGGAGACGTGTAGACACTCTCTCATCTCAAATGAATGTACTCAGTCTAGTTTCTCAGCTGGCCCCACAAGATCCACCCCGCCAATACTCACTCTGGGACATAGAAAGACTGGAGAAGGCTGCCTTTGTTCGGCCTGCTAACCATTCCAAGCTCTCGTGCATGTTGGCCAAGGCTTTGAGGTCGCTGACGTCACAGAGGATGTCTTGTGGAGGGATTAATTTATCACCCAGGTTTCCAATAAGAACTTCCGACTCCTTGCCAAATGCTGCCCTGCACAACAAATCAGAAACACACTTTACTTACAGCCTCGAAAAGACAGAGTTGGCAAGACTTTCTAACGCTTGTCTAGCAAAGATGGTTGTTATCATCACTATCTTACAGCATGCTATTTTTCCTAGGTTCTATTTTGTGAGAACATTATCATATACATATGCTGGCATTATCATATGCATATGTTTTCTCCTGTTATAAGAGAAAGAGTCATTGGAAGAATGAAGAAGAAGAACAAAGTGACCCCGATACTTGTACTCCAACCAGTGTGGGCCTGATTATACAGTGACAGTCCTTGAGGATGGCTTTGACATCTGCTCTTTTGTAGGTTTTCTTCTTGCCTCTTCTGCTATGGAAGTTGACTAATAGGTTAGGGTGTTAGGTATATACAATGTTTGAAGGTGATTATAATATATGAAACAGCCATATTAACTTGGCAGCTAGAAAATGTTTTAAGCTGTTCAAAAGCAAAGAGGGTCCAATCTCTTTAAGAAAGCAGATTATAGTTGAAATGGATGACAGGCCTCATTCACTGATTCATTTTGTGGTTGTTGCTCAGTTGTGTCCAACTCATTGCAGCCCCATGGACTGCTTCATGCCAGGCTTCCCTGCCCTTCAACATCTCCCAGAGCTTGCTCAAACTCGTCTCCCTTGAGTCAGTGATGCCATCCAACCATCTCATCCTCTGTCATCCCCTTCTCCTCCTGCCTTCAATCTTTCCCAGCATCGAGGTCTTTCCCAATGAGTCGGCTCTTTGCAGCAGGTGGTCCAAGTAATGGAGTTTCAGCTTCAGCATCAGTCCTTCCAATGAATATTCAGGGTTGATTTCCTTTAGGATTGACTGATTTGATCTCCTTGCTGTCCAAGGGACTTTGAAGAGTCTTCTCCTTGTTCTAAAAAAGGATTGGAGGCAAGGAGGCTATAAAACATCTATTTGTATAGAGAAACCAGTACAAATCAGTGAAGGATCCTTTAACTGTCTGGAAAATATAACCAAGTGCACTTCCCATACAGTCCAGTATCTTCAAAATGTTTCTGTGGTTTCCTTTTGTGGGGAGGGGATGGGTTGAAAAATCAAGTTATATGAGGTTAGAGAAGAATGACACTGGAAGTGACCCAGCCACTGTACAAAAGGAGGGATGGAGGCTCAGAAGATTAAGTGTTTCGCCTGCATGGTACATAAAAATTAATCCATATTTCTCTTTCTTTCAAAAACATGGCTGAAATGATACAAGATGACTGAAGATGCTATGGGGAAAAAAAAAAAAACACACACAACATTTCTTTTTGGGAAAAGTACACACAGGTAAATAGAAATGGTGAGAAGAACAGGTACCCGAAATTTTCTATAAGTCCCAAAGCTTTTGAAACTCACAATACCTTGAATGAACAGAGCAAGAGCATTATTTAAGAACAAACCAAAGTCAGTTTCAAGCAAGCAGTGATTATTAGCAGCTGACAATATGGTCAGAACAATGCTTAATTCACACATAGGCATGTAGTGCCCAGCAATAAAGGAGGGTGCTCAATGTTGAAAGAAGTAACTGCTCTGAATTAAATGCTTATTAAATTGTTTTTAAATGCTACCAAAGAGTGGCTCATGATAAGACTTCTTGTTTCAAAAGAGGGTAATATTTTTTAAAATTAATTTGTTTGTAATTGAAGGGTAATTGCTTTATAGTATTGTGTTGGTTTCTGCCAAACATCAACATGAATCAGTCATAGGTGTACCTATGTTCTCTCCCTAAAAGTGGGTAACATTTTTTTTAAGGAAAAGTCACAGTTGATTGAGTTGGGTAAGCAGTGGCTACGGAGGCAATTAACACTGCCATGGACAGAGCATGGGAACTCTGGGTATGCACACAAACCAAACGTAAGGGTGGTGTAACAGGTCTTGGTGGGACCCAAAAGTCTGAATTTCTCATAAGTTTCAGTCTCCTTCCCTGGGAGACACACTTTCTTTGAATAATCGGGGTTACAGCACAGGTTTCTAAGTCAGGCAAACCTGGGTCTGAGTCCTCAAACTGCCATTCATTTGCTCTGTGATGCTGCTTAACTGCCCTGAGCATGGTTAGCTAGGGCTAATGGTACAGCTGATGAAGTGATTTAAAGATCTTCACTGGGAAATTCTCCGTTATTACAAAGTAGAGCAAAGAATCTATATAATCACCTCCCCCGTAGCCATTGTTCAGCTTCAATTACTAGCAACCCATGGCGATTCCTGGTGGCTCAGACGGTAAAGTATCTGCCAGCAATGCAGGAGAAGCCAATTCAGTTCCTGGGTTGGGAAGATCCCCTGGAGAAGGGAATGGCTACCCACTCTAGTATTCTTGCCTGGAGAATCCCGTGAACAGAGGAGCCTGGTGGGCTACAGTCCATAGGACTGCCAAGAGTCGGACACGACTGAGTGACTAACTCTCACTTTCACATGGTGAGTATTGTTTCATTTATTCAGATCTACTCTCCATCCCCCTTGGAATATTTTGAAGCAAATCATTCAGGTGATGTTAAATGCATAACACAGTGCATGGAATTGGATGAAAGCTAGTAAGTTGTAGTCATTATTATTCTTTAGTCTGTTGAGATGACGGGTTTATTTACTGTCAACCCAGGGTACGCTGTGATGAATAAATTGAAATAGATGGGTGATCAGAAGTAAATAAATTAGATAACTAGGGCTAGGTTTACAAATGGAACCTTGTAATATCATAGCAAAAGTTGCCATGTCTCAGAGTCCAGACTTCTCAGAATCTTGAAGAGGTAAGTCACTGTGACAGAAACCACCAGCTGCCTACTAGATCTCCAGGCTGCCACACCTTCTCAGTCAAAGGATCTTGACTGCTGCAGTAAGCAACGTACCCAATGTAAAGTCAAAATAAACCAAACCAAAACCCTGCTCACTTTCCCAGCCTCTCTTGTGGATGTGGCGGTCAATGGGATGTAAATTGGAATCAGGAAACGGACTGCTGAGAAAGTTCTTCCAAGCAGTCTTACCGGCAGGGACTTCTTTTGCCTCCCCCTTTCTGGAGTGCAGCCAGGATAAGTGAAGCTGCAGTAGCTCTTCTTCAAATACCAGGTGACCTTGAGTATGAAAATCACCCTGAGAATAACGGAGCCAAAGGCAGGAGGACACAGAGGCACCGATGACCTCATAGAACTGCCATGCAGACCCAGATGATACATTTCTGGGCTTCGTGTTATAATAGGAGAGAAAATGAAACCTTATTTGTCTAAGCCACTGCTATTGCAAGTTTCTGCTACTAGCAGTGAAATGTAATTTCAACTGACACAATTATCTAATTAGCATAAGTGATGTCATCTGCAGAAAACTTTCCCTGAATTTAGATATCCCTACAATTGAGTTACTGGGGAAGGCAAAACAATATCTCCTCCATGATTTGAGCCTAGCAGACAGTCATAATATCTTCCCCTTGGCTGTTACTCAGTCAAGTTGTAAATACTTAGTTTTCTCAATCCGTCCTTATACATCAGCTCTCCCAGTCCCTTAATCATCTTTGATAGATATAACACACAAAAAATTGCCTCTGAGCTGGCTAGTTAAAAAGCAACAAGGGATGCAAACTGGCTTTGAAAAAATAGGCTTGGAGCCATTTTTATGCATGTAGGTGTAACCCTGGGTGGAAAGTGACAATCAAGACAAATGTATTTATGTAGCAGTCTAATCTGCTTATCTGGGGATCTCTGGGCTTAGGGCATGTCTGCTGTGCCTGCCAGCACTCACGCCTGTCCCATTCCCCTTTGGCTCACAGATTTGCTTAACTCCCTCCGACGGGAAAGCAACAGACGAAGAAGAATACTAACTGCCTCGTGTTGAATACATAGTAGACATCTCATTTGACAGGAATCCATAATCACCCCCTAACAACCTGGAGAGAGCACCACAACCATGACACGGAGAATAAATGATTGACAGCTAGAGCCATTTCACACGAAAAATCATACCTTCGAGGATTCGAGTGTGTCAAAGAGTTTGGTGGACGGTTTTCATGTGTTACAATAACCTTAAGGGGATGGCTCTAGCTGCTCAACTACAGATTTTTTCCTAAACCCTCTAATTTATTAAATGAATTATGGCATATCCACACTATGGAAAACTATGCAATCATTAGTAATTATTAATACATAGTAGAAAATACTTGGTACCAAGAAAAAAGCTTGATACTGTATACTTTTAGTCATAATATGCAATTGAGTCAAATAAACGGTTATAAAACTGTATGCACTGTATATAAAAAGAAGAGAATTATGTATCTATATGAACTGAAATAAGATTGGATACGTATCTGTCAAAATGTTGCATGACCTGATTATGCTTTGTGCTTCTCTGTATTTTACATACTTGCTCCAAAGGACATATTTACTTTATAATTAAAAACGAAAAATTGAAAACCCTACAACAAGTGAGAAAAACCTTTCAAACGTATGCATCAAGCATTTTAGCCTGGAAAATTAGAGGACTTGGGTATTGCAGTTATCTGAGCCAAACCGGAGGCAAGTTTGGTTGGTCTCAAGGCTGGTTTGGACAGTGGCTCCAGCAGCTTGCTCAACCTGCAATCAGTAGGGATCCTTTCCACACTGTAGGTGGGAATGTAATTTGGTCCAGCCACTGTGGAGAACAGTTTGGAGGTTCCTTAAAAAAAAATAGACGTATCATACGATCTAGTAATCCCACACCTGGGAACATACCCAGACAAAACTCTATTTGTGTATTTGAAAAGATACACGCACCCCAATGTTCATAGCAGCAGTATTTACAATAGCCAAGACATGGCAACAGCCTAAATGTCCACCAACAGTGGAATGGACAAAGATGTGGCATGTGTGTGTGCGCATATATATATATATCTCTCTCTGAATCTTACTCAGCCATAAAAAAGTAAAATAAAGCCATTTGCAGCAACATGGATGTCTCTAGAGATTATCATACTGAGTAGGTCAGAAAGACAAACATCATAAAATATCACTTATAAAAGTAATACAAATGAACTTATTTACATAAAAGAGAGACTCACGGACATAGAAAATAAACTTACGGTTACCAAAAGGGAAAGGGGGGTGGGGATAAATCAGGAATGTGGGATTAGCAGATACACACTACTGTATAAAAAATTGATAAAGAAGGACCTACTGCATAGTACAGGGAACTGCATTCAGTATCTTGAAATAACCTATGATGGAAAAGAATCTAAGAATCATCTATATCTATACCTGAATCACTCTGCTGTACACTGAGACACTGCACATCAACTATACTTCAACTTTTAAAAAAATGTTAAAAAAAAAAAAAAAAAGATGGTGGTCAGCGTCTACCTCGGAGGTCTCACTGTCAGGACGACTACCTGCCAGCATCCGGGTTAGCAGTGCTTCCTCTTTTTAGATCTGAATTTTTATTTAGCCTTCATCTTCTGCTTATTATGAAAGCACATTGTTTAGTGAAGGTATTACATATGTTTTGTGTGAAATGGGCAGCAGAGTAATCATTACCTAGAGAAGGTGAAGTAAGAAGAGTTCAGTTATGGCCCAAAGATTATCTGGCATACCCAGGAACAGACATCAGAACCCAGCACTCATTGTTTCAGTCACTGAACCCTATCTGAGAAGTCACTTTTATCATCAGCAGGCCAACACACTCACACAGAAGCCTAAGAAACTGAAGGAAGAGTGTTGAACCTGTTAAGTTTTCTTTTACCACACAATTATAATCTTTAAAGAGCCTGAATCTGACAAGAATTCATTTAAGAGAATTTTGCCGAGAGTGTAAAACCTGTTTAACTTAATCTTACCACACAATCATAATCTTTCAAGAGGTCTAGCTGACAAAAATTCGTTTAAGAGAAGTTTGCCAAAGATGCTGCAAACTGTCTCCATTTAGTCATTAAGTAATTATGTTTTTTTCCCTGAAATCTTAGGAAGGAAAAAAAAAAGAAAGAGTACACTCTCAGCAGACTTAATGGTGCTGAAAAGAAATAGCGCAAATAGTTTCAAAGTGGTTTGCAGATCTAGGCTATAGTTGACCACATACCATATATGCTCAGACCCTCTCCACTCCCCAAGTCTTCTGTTAGTACCATTGCTTCCCTTTGCTGACTCTGTTGTAAGATAACTGCTCCCAGAAACAGGAAACACTGCCCAAAGCCCCCTGTGATCCAGAAGACAGCAAGAGGAAGACACAGCCAGGCTCAGATGGAAAAGCAGATCATCAGACTTCTTGTGTTCCGGAGGGGGCCGTGCTGTACCCACACTGAGGGTGGAACTGCCTTCCTGACCTGAAATGTTTCTAGCAGCACCATTACCAGGAGATTCACTCAAGCTCTTCTTTGTGATCATGATATCCTATTCAACAATGTTTCTGGCCAAGAAACTTCTTGGGTGAAAATGGCTGATGCAAGATTCAGCTATGGTCCAGTTGGGAGACAACTTTCACAAGGCTGCAGTGCTGGAGTACTTGACCTAGAGATCAATATACAGTGCTGCTTTATTTTCCCCCAAGAAAATATGTATCTGGAAACCCAAGGGCTAGAAGTAGGAATGGTCCCTCTTCTCATTATTAAAACCATCCATGGAAGTTCTGTTACTGTTCTCACAGCTTTGGGCTAAACTGGTCTAGAGGCACTCAGAAAGGAATGCTTCCACCAGAAAATACAACAGTGACTAAATTACATGGGAAAGAGAGACTGTCATCTGGCTATTTCAGGTTTCTCACACTACTGAACCAATAGGTGGAGAATGGGGTCACTCTGATGCCTGGAAGGACTGATCTCAATTGCCAAGGGCAAAGAGAGTTGCTTCTATGCAATAAAGGCAGACAGCACTACATCGGATTCACTGGAACACCTTTTAGTATTTCCAGGGCCATAGTAACAATAGTTCCTCGTGACTCAGACGGTAAAGAATCCGCCTGCAATGCAGGAGGTCCAGGTTTGACCCCTGGGTCAGGAAGATCCCCTGGAAAAGGAATGACTACCCACCCCACTATTCTTGCCTGGAGAATCCCCATGGACAGAGGAGCCTGGTGGGCTATAGTCCATGGGCTTGCAAAGGAGTAGGACATGACTGAGCGACTAAACAACAACATAAAACTTACCATTTTAACCTTTTCTAGGTGTACAGTTTAATGGCATTAAGTGCATTCACAATATTGTGCAACCTGTATCACTATTTCCAGAACTTTTCCATCCTCCCAAATAGAAACTCTATACTCATTGAAGGGGAACTTCCCATTCTCTCTTCCCATTCCCCCCAGTCCTGGTAACCACTATGCTACCATTTACCTCTGTGAATTTGCCTATTCCAGGTACATTATATAAGTGGATTAATATATGTCCCTTTGTGTCTGGCTTACTTCACTTACCATAACATTTCAAAGTTCACTCATGTTGTAATACATATCAGAATTTCGTTCCTGTTTAAGGCTGTGTATTTCACTGTGTGCATGCCACATATTGTTTATCCTTTCATCCGAGGATGGACATCTGGATTGTTTCCAGCTTTTGGCTATTGTGAATAATGCTTCTATGAACACTGGTGTCCAAGTATCTGTTTTGAATCTCTGCTTTCAATCCCTTTGAGTATATGCAGAGAAACAGAATTGCTGGATTGTGTGGTAATTCTATGTTTACTATTTTGAGGAACCATCATACTGTTTTCCAGAGTGGTTGCACCATTTTACATTTCTACCAGCAATGCACAAGGCTTCCAACTTCTCCACATCCTCATCACAATTTGCTATTTACTGTTTCATTTTAACTTTTAAAATGATAGTCATCATAATGAATGTGAGGTTCATTACAAACTATTTTACATGAGGAACTGGTGGCATTAACTTTTTTTCTACCTCAGAGGTCACCACATATAAAGACTCACTTCTGCCTTGACATGGGGGACTGCAGAGATACTAGTTCTGAGGAGAATTCAATGATGAATGAGGCGGACTCACTTTTGTTGGGGGTGGGGGATGTCCTTATATGATGAATTGTTAACCTTGTATTAGGCAGAAATATCAAGTTTTAATAGATACAGAATAAAAAAAGGGGTGAACCCTGAAAGCCCTAGGCTTGTTTTCCCTAAGACCCATTCCTCACTTTTGCTCTGCTCCATATCTGGAGTCAGGGGCTGACTCTGCAAGCTGTGTTCCAGGTTCTGACCATAGGGGACCGTGATGGGAAATTGAAGGCTAAAGGGAAAGGAGAATCCAGGGCTTTTCTGTTCCTTCCCTCCCCTCTGCCTCAGGTGATGTTTCCAGCAACAGACACATCTCCTTCTTGGTTCTAGCTTCTACCATGCTCCAATTCCTTTGACTAATTTGTGTTCCAGTAAAAACCTCTTCCCCTTGGCCCCCCAGCTAAACAGAGGCAGTGGCTTCTGTGAGAAGCAACTCTATGGGTTCTCTTAATGTCCCCTGTTTGACACCCAGATCCTCACTGTCCTATGAAACCAATTCTCTCCATTTAAATTCAACTTGAAGGAAATTAAGGGAATGTCATTGTTTAGTTGTTAAGTTGTGTCTGACTCTTTTGCGACACCATAGTCTGCCAGGTTCCTCTATCCATGGGATTTCCCAGGAAAGAATAGTTGGGTGGGCTGCCATTTCCTTCTCCAGGGGATCTTTCCAACTAGGTATCAAACTCGCATCTCCTGTATTGACAGGCAGATTCTTTACTAGTGAGCTACCAGGGAAGTCCAAGTTAAGGGAATTTTGTTGGTGTTCAGTAGCTCAGTCGTGTCCAACTCTTTACGACTCCATGGACTGCAGGATGCCAGGCTTCCCTGTCCGTCACCATTTCCCATGAGTTTCCTCATGTCCACTGAGTCAGTGATGCCATCCAACCATCTGGTCCTCTGTCATCCCCTTCTCCTCTGGCCTTCAATCTTTCCCAGCATCAGGGTCTTTTCTAATGAAAAGGGATTACTTGAAGGGATTTCTGTTTTCTAGGAAAGACCTTGACTTATACTGGACCTAGTAAGATGTCTGGTCACATTCAAGGCAGCTGGAAGTTGATTAAATTCTTTGGCATGGGATTAATTAGTTCTGTTGTATAGGTAGAGAAACTGAGACATGTTAAGATAAC
Source organism: Cervus elaphus (assembly GCF_910594005.1). NCBI lineage: Eukaryota > Metazoa > Chordata > Mammalia > Artiodactyla > Cervidae > Cervus > Cervus elaphus. The sequence goes on along the minus strand of NC_057832.1, from coordinate 103,834,811 downwards.
CTGTAAAGATCTCTTCACTATTATCTGTCAGAGCTTAAACTGATGAAGGCTATAAAAAGGTCAGGTCACCTACCTAAATTCCTAATAATACTGGGTGATTCTTATGAGATGTGACAATGCCACTTCCATCTATCACTCCTGCTTTTTACAACTGCTCAATCTTCAACACTTTCAAAACCTGTCTAATTTGTCTGTGTCAAAAATAATGGAGGTGGTAACCATTCTGAAGAGTTCTTTCCTCAGGTCTTCAAAAACTACCTTTCTAAAATGATCCTGACTAAGCCCTCAAAAACAGGAAGGCATAAAACAGCTTAGTTATCGATTATAGTATTTTTTTCTTCCTAGAAACTGCTAAAACTCATCACTAAGTCTATTCTTCAATGGTTTTCATTAGAGATGATCATGTGAGTAGCTATTTTTCATATTTAATAAGTAACTGCTCCTCTTCAGAAATGTGTCTCCTCTTTCACTAATCACAATCAAGGATTTTTCATTTGCTTTCTTTGTTTACTGTCTGTCCACGATTTAGAAGCTTGCAATACTCTTGATACACTTGCCAAATAAATATATATACATATGTGTGTGTGTGTACACACACATACAAATATAAATATTTTTGGTTATAGGGAAATTGGAGTTTCTGGGTTGCTTACTCAAAGATGTCAGCCAAAGAAACTAATCATGACTGTTATTAAGGTGTGTTGAGGGGGTGACCACCAGTTCATTCCCTTGTGCTTTTAAATCACCTTGTTCCCTGGGACAGACATAAAACACCAGACTTAAGGAATCATGGTGCTTTAACACTGAGAAGGATCTTGGAAAATAGTCTAAAGCAGAAGCCATAATCCTGGCTAGACATTAAAAACTTAACCAGGGAAGCTTAAATCAAATACCTGATGCCAAATTTGACTTGTAGAAAGTTTTATTTAATTGGTCACAGGTGGGGCTCCGTCATGGGCATTTTTTTCTTTAATAAAATTTTTTAAAAACTCAACATTCAAAAAACAAAGATCATGGCATCCGGTCCCATCACTTCATAGCAAATAGATGGGAAAACAATGGAAACAGTGACAGACTTTATTTTCTAGGGCTCTAAAATCACTGTGGATGGTGACAGTAGCCATGAAATTAAAAGACGCTGGAAGAGTAACTATGACAGATCTAGACGACATATTAAAAAGCACAGACATCCTTTTGCTGACAAAGGTCCATCTAGTCAAAGTTATGGTTTTTCTAGTAGTCATGTATGGATGTGAGAGTTGGACCATAAAGAAGACTGAGTGCTGAAGAATTGATGCCTTTGAACTGTGGTGTTGGAGAAGACTCTTGAGAGTCCCCTGGACTGCAAGGAGATCAAACCAGTTAATCCTAAAGGAAATAAGTCCTGAATATTCACTGGAAAGACTGATGCTGAAGCTGAAGCTCCAGTACTTTGGCCACCTGATGCAAAGAACTGACTCATTAGAAAAGATCCTGATGCTGGGAAAGAGTGAGGGCAGGAGAAAAAGGAGATGACAGAGGATGAGATGGTTGGATGGTATCACTGACTCAATGGACATGAATTTGAGGAAACTCCAGGAGATGGTGAAGGGCAGGGGAGCCTGGCATGCTGCAGTCCATGGGGTCACAAAGAGTCAGACACAAGTGAGCGACTGAACAACAACTGAGATAGAATTCACATACCACAAAATTTACTCACAGTATCAGATAATCATACAATTAGAACATTTTTATCTCCTCCAAAAAAGAAATCCGACTTCTCATTTACCTCCAACCCCAGCCCGAGGTCACTACTAATCTTCTTTTTGCCTTTATAGATCTCCCTATTCTGGACATTCATATATAATTCCTATTTATATAAATGAAATAATACAATGTATCATCTTTTGTAAGTGGTTTCTTTTATTTAACATTGTTTCAAGGTTCATCCATATTGAAACATGAAATAGTATTTCTTTTATTACCAAACAGTATTGCATTGGGTATGTCACAGTTCTGTCCAGTTTTATTTCTCCTGTTCATCACTTGATGGATATTTGGGTTATTTCCATTATTTGGCTATTATGAATAATATTGCTCTAAACCTTCACGTCTAAATGTTTGAGTGGATGTGTGTTTTCATTTCTCTTGGGTGTATATACTAGGAAAGGAATTGCTAGCTCATACACTAACTCTAACCTTCTGAGAATATGCCAGACTATTTTCCAAAATTTTATATTCTCATCAATAGTATATAATGGTTCCAATTTTTAACACCCTTGCCAATACTTGTGATTACCAATCTTTATAGTATAGTTATCTTAGTGGACGTGAAGCAGTATCTTTTGGTTTTGATTTCCATATCCTTGATGGCTAACAATACTGAGCATCTTTTCATATGCTTATTGATCATTTGTGTTATCTCCTTTAGAGAAGTGGCAATTCTGACCCTTAGATTATTTTTTAACTGGGTTATTTATTTATTATCAGGCCATGCCTTCTTTATCAGATATTTACTAGGAATCTACTATTACTCAGGCTCTGTCCTAGTTCCTGTGGTGGGTTCAAAGTCCACTAGAAACATTTCACAGTTCCCTAATATGCCATGACCCAGAGTTTGAAAAATGCTGTGTTAAAATCTGGCTCTGTGAATGTGTTCCTTGACTGGGTCCCCCGAAGGTGGCAAACTTCTATGAGCCATTTTATCGGGAAACTGAGGCCCGTGGCAGGAGACGCGCTCACGTTGCACAGCTGCAGCCATGATGGAAGCAGAGTTGCTTTTTGTTCTTGGACCACAAGCCATGCTGCCTCTCACAAGTGTCAGCCACTCTAGCATTTCCCTTTGCCCAGAGATTCACCAAGAGACACAAAAATTGTCTCTTTTCATGGAATTGAACTTTCTTGAAGAATCAACTCTCATGCTAGTTAAAGTATGTGTGCACACACATGTGTGCATACACACACACACACACACAATCAGCATATAGGTTCAAGAATCAAAGGTTGTTGTTTATACAAGGGCTTAATTTCCAAAATACACAAACATTTCACACAATGCAATAACAAAAAAAAGTTTTTTAAATGGGCAGAAGACCTTAAATAGACATTTCTACAAAGAAGATATACAGATGGCCAAAAAGCACATTAAAAGATGCTTAACATCTCTAAGTATTAGAGAAATACAAACCAAAACTACAATGAGGTATCGCCTCACACATGTCAGAATGACCTGAATCATAAAAAGTTTACAAATTATAAGTGCTGGAGAGGGAGTGGAGAAATGGAAGCCCTCCTATACTGTTGGTAGGAATGCAAATTGGTACAACCACTATAGAAAGCAGTATGGAGATTCCTCTCAAAATTAAAAATAGACCCAGAATATTTTAAAAATTAAAAATATGACCCAGAAATCCTACTCCTGGGCATATATCCAGACAAAACTCTTAACTTGAAAAAATACATGCACCCCAGTGCTCATTGCAGCTCTATCTGCAATAGCCAAGACATGGAAGCTACCTAACAATGATTGAATAAAGAAGATGTGGTGCATATATACAATGGAATACTCCTCATCCATAAAGAAGAATGAAACAATGCCATTTGCAGCAATCTGGATGGATCTAGAGTTTTGCATATTAAGTCAGAAAGAGAAAGACAAATACCATATGATAATATCACTTATATGTGGAATCTAAAGCATGACACAAATGGTGTATGAAACAAGACTTATAGAGAACAGAACTATGATTGCCAAGTGGAAGAGGGTGTTGGAGGAAGGATGGGTTGGGAGTTTGGCATTAGCAGATGCAAACTATTACACATAGAATGGATAAACAACAAGGATCTAATGTATAGCATGGGGAGCTATATATTCAGTTCAATATCCTGTGACAAACCATAATGGAAAAGAATATGAAAAAGAATGTATATATAGCTGAAGCACTTTGCTGTAGAGCAGAAAATGACACAACATTGCCAACCAACTAAACGTCAATAAAATCATAGTTTTTAAAAGTTGGCATCTATAGATGAGGGATGGAGTGAGGGAACCTGGCTAAAGACATATTGAGAATTAGGGGCAGGGTAGGGCAGGAAGTCAGGGCTCAGTCTCAGGCTTTTCTCCACATTCTGTCCCCGTGTTTTTGGTCCCAAGCAGATGAGGAAACTGATCTATCAGTGTGTGAAGTCAGTGAAAATTTCCATGAAAACTGATACTAGGTAACAATGAGAAAAGAATGAATTGCAAAGTAACGCATTATTTTCAAACTGATGGCACTGCTCAGAGTTTTGATATAGACTCAACTTGGAATAAAGTTGCATGGGAAATGCTCTGTTAGCTTGGAACATGAATGCATCTTTCTTTAGCCAAGCCACTCAAATAAGCCTGGCTACTAAGTTTTCTTTGCAGGATGTTGTCAAGCAACATGGGATATACACAATAAGGTACCAGTTGGTTTTTTGGTTTTTTTTCTGTAGGTGCTATGATTTCCAAAGGTGTAGTTTTTCCACCAGGAGCCACTGTAAGTTATGCATTCCTATAAACAACAATAGATGTCCATAGAACATCTCTCAGAAAATAATATTTTTAAAAGAATACATATATATGTATATACAACTGAATCACTTTGCTGTACAACAGGAATCAACATTGTACCTCATACTTCAATAAAAATAAAGAAAAAGAACATTTCTTAAGCTTCAAAACAGATGATCAATACATAAGATTAAAATAACCAATAATTACTTACTGTTAATTGAACACATACTCTGGTTTTTCAACTACCAAGAATGATGACAGATTTAAAAGTCAAAATGTATATAGCACTGAACTTCCTCATCAACTATTTCAGTTTATTGATGATTCTGGCTAGTTCTCAATTTGCCACACAATTTCCTTTGGAAAAAAAATTTACATCTATTCAGAGCAGAGACATCAAACAATTGATTTTAAGCAATGGTGGTGATTCCAGAACTAAGCAACTAAGTGTCATGTCTTGAAGGTAGTTCTCTGGGGAAGGGATAAGGGAATTGCTGGGGGGTTTGGAGGAAGACAGAGAAGAACCTCAAGGTCAAAGTAAACTACTACAGAGAAGAGTAAAGCTTTGCATAAAATTAGCAGAAAAATATAGACAGATTAAGTTTCTCTTTTTTTTTTTTTCCCCAGGGATAAAGAAAGGTTAGAATGACTGTATTTGTGGAGAACTGGTGAACTGGCAGTGAATAATAACAGGGTTTGAGGATGTGTGGAAAAAAAATTTTTAACCAATAAAAATTTAAAAGTTCAGTACTAATTACTCATGGTTAAATAGCCAATAATGATGAAAAGTGATCCCCTGTCCTACCCCTTCTCACCTTATACATTCATCCCAGAAAGAAGCACCTACAACTTAAAAAAAAAAAATTGTTTCTAATTCTTTCAATGTTACATCCATTTATTCATATAATCTGTGGAAACCACTACTCACTGATACATTTTATGAATGTATGAGGTGAGGACATGAATGGTGAGGAATTAGCTTGTTTATGTCCCCTCTGGTAACTCCCTGATTATACCAATTTCCCCTTCAGAGTACAGTTACGTTATTGTTTTTAGTTTTTCTATTGGTCTCTTTTACAATATATTTACATATCATCTTTGCCCCAGTAGCTGTACTCATCATGCTCTAAGTTCTTATTTAAGTCCTCCATAGACTGTGAGCTCCCAACCCAGGAGGGATGCAGAGTGGGATGAAGAATGGGAAAGGGTTACGGGGGAGAGATGCTGGAGGAGTTCATACCCGAGCTGTATCTTGAGAGCTGGACGGGACAGGTACAGGAAGCAGGGCTGGAATGAGCAGGAAGAGGAATGGCCACGGGCAAAGACACAGGGAGGAAAGAGCATGGGAGACTGGGAACCTGGAAAGGTTCAGTAAGACAGGGGTGAGAAGGCCAAGGGTCCTTCACCGTCTGGCAGGGAATTAAGCCTGCAGCAGAGAGCAGCCACCAGTAGAGATGGTCCTGGGGAGAGAACAGCATGGACCATCTCATTCATGTTTGACCCTGTCTTAGGAACACCTCTTCCTGCTCCTGCCCCAGAGAGATAACAGGTATCCTGCCCACCAACACAATGGCACAGAGCATCATTTTCAGCTTCATTTTCTGAAGGGGTGGGTAAGACTAAATTGGAAGGATTAACTTTTAAATTTTATTAAGACTCCAGATGAGAGAAAGAGGGATGGTATTAAATGTGTACCTATGTTAAAAAAAAAAAAAGTCAAATAATTCCATGATCTAAAATGAAATAAAAAATAAAATGCAGAAATACTGTATTAGTGACTTTTTAATGGTACTAATAGATAATCATAATCCTCGAATAATTGTCTCAATAGACTTGCATTTATGGACTGTATAGAGGAGATTTACATCTTTTTTCATTTACTGCCAATCTTATGCTAACAAGAGTCATATCATTTTGATATAATAACAAAGTGCCTAATTCAATCATCTTGAACATTAATTGATATGTTTGTAGCTGAGTCTCCAGTTAATTACCTGTCTTTTTTGTTTAATTTTGAGATTTAAGTCTGCTTCTCATCCAGTCTTGTCTGTCTGTGTTCTACATACATCCATGACCTTCATCTTGTATTATCGAGAGAAAAAAAATTCTTGCAAAGCATTTTCTACTCCTGTACTTATTTAATATATTCACATTTTCTGATTCATCTTTCCTTTTATAATTATATTTTAAAGTCATATTAAGTCTGCAGAGATAGTAGAATAAATGTCTCTCTTCTAACGAACATTTTGTTTAAGCCAAAGTCTTTTTTCCCCCCTGCGTCAGATCTTTTATTTATTTCTTCAAATTTATCTTTTAAGGTTCTAAAGAAGAATCTTTTAATCAAGAACCTTTTAAGTCATTGTTTATATTATTTTGAGGACCTTGACATTTCCAAGTGGGATTTTTCTGGAACTTATTTGTGTTCTACTTTATTAATACTGATACTTGCTTACATCTAAACACATTCCTAGGCCTACAAGATTTCTACTTCTATTAATTGTTTAATCTCAGCAGGATGAAGAAAGTAAAGAGGTGTGAAGACCAAGACAAACCCCTAAATAAAACAAAAATGATTAATTAATGGCAGTGCTGAAGACTAGAACTCAGACCTGTGAGCTTCCAAAAGGAATAAGCTTTTGGGAGGCCACTGAAAGCATTTTCTTGCAATTAAGGCGACTGGCTCACTATTCTTCACTTTTTATTTTATTTTTTCATTTGAAGAGTGAATGAGGGCTTCCCCGGTGGCTCACTGGTGAAGAATCCACCTGCCAATGCAGCAGACACAGGTTCAATCCCTGGTCCGGGGAGATCCCACATGCCCCGGGGCAAATAAGCCTGTGCACCACAACTTTTGAGCCTGTGCTCTGGAGTCTGGGAGCCACAACTCCTGAAGCCCACATGTTATAATTACTGAAGCCCACGTGCCTAGAGTCGATGCTCCGCAACAAGAGAAGGCGCTGCAATGAGAAGCCCGAGCGCCACAACTTGAGAGTAGCTCCTCACCGCCCCTAGAGAAGAGCCCATGCAGCAAGGGAGACCCATCATGCCAGAAATAAATAAATAAACAGAATTATTTTTAAGAAAAGAGGGAGTGATCATTCCTATTTCTGAATTCAATTTCACTCATTCAACATTTATTGAGGGCCAATGAAGTACTAGCAGTGTCCATGGAAAGTAAAAGTACAAACCTGCTTTCTGCTTTTATTCTCTCATTAAACATTTAATATAGAACTCATGCCAAATAAGATCTTAGCAATTGCCTTGCTCTTTGGAAAGAATACTTGGAAACAAAACTGCTGTTCTTTAAGCACTGAGTTCACACAGCTCAAAACATAACAAAAATCAGTCTTAATAAACATATCACTCATTTGATTCTCCAGATGAAATAGCTATCTTCTAAATAAAAATAACTAAAAATCTTTAGGTTTCTCTTCCTTGTTCAGGTCTGTATCACACATTATCTGAAACCAACATAATTTGCTTTATATCATTTTAATATTGTCATCCCCTTTGTATCCTTTTTTCCAACAATGATTGCTTTTCTCTTTTCTTTGATTAGGCAAACATATAATTCAGAGGGAAGTAAGACAATCAGTTTTAAAGCAAGTACATTCCTGGTATCATTATCCTGTCTTTCCCTCAAACAGCTGGATATTCTGTTACCAACCTGTTACTGAAAGGGAAAAAAATGGGCAAAAATATAATACACAAAATACAATTAATTCTAATAATGATGAAGGGTAAAAGTATCTGTATGATAAATTTCTGCAACAAAGTGTGTGTGTTAGTCACTCAGTCGTGTCCAACTCTTTGCAACCCCATGAATTGTAGCCCACCAGGCTCCTCTACACGGAATTCTCTAGGGAAGAATACTGGACTGGGTTGCTGTTCCTTGCTGCAGGAGATCTTCCCGACCTAGGGACTGAACTCAGGTCTCCTGCATTATAAGCAGATCCTTTACCATCTGAGCCACCAGGAAAACCCATTGGCAAGTAACTATTAAAATATCAGTCAAGATTATGATGGTCAATGAAAATGAAGGCATAACTCAAATGTCCAAAAGTAAAATTCCTGGCCAATATAAGACTGGATGATCACCGTGTGCTGGCTCTGGGAACCAGACTGCTGCTGCTAAGTCGCTTCAGTCGTGTCCAACTCTGTGTGACCCCAGAGACGGCAGCCCACCAGGCCCCGCCATCCTTGGGATTCTCCAGGCCAGAACACTGGAGTGGGTTGCCATTTCCTTCTCCAATGCATGAAAGTGAAAAGTGAAAGTGAAGTCGCTCAGTCACGTCCAACTCTTCACAACCCCATGGACTTCAGCCTACCAGGCTCCTCCGTCCATGGGATTTTCCAGGCAAGAGTACTGGGAACCAGACTACCCGGGCTCAAATTCTAGCTCTGTCAACTTAGTAGCTCTGCAAATTTGGGGCAGTTATTATTTAAGTTCTCTGCACCTCAGTTTCCTTATCTGTTGAATGAGAGTAATAGTGCCTGTAAACACAGTCCATGGAATTCTCCAGGCCAGAACACTGGAGTGGGTAGCCTTTCCCTTCTCCAGGGGATCTTCCCAACCCAGGGATTGAACCCAGGTCTCCTGAATTGCAGGCGGATTCTTTACCAGCTGGGCCACCGGGGAAGCCCTATTCAGTGCCACACACTGTCAACTCTGATTGTTTTAATACATCAAACAATTTCATAGAAACTTAATGCTTTATCATTCATTTTGCTTCATGATGGAGTTCCAGAACAATTTGTAGGTTTTATATATTCTTTAACTTTTATCATTTGAATACTCTTTTCCTGGTCAAGTGGAGAAGGAAATGGCAATCCACCCCAGTATTCTTGCCTGGAGAATTCCATGGACAGAGGAGTCTGGTGGGCTACAGTTCATGGGGTCATAAAGAGTCTGATACAACTGAGTGACTAACACTTTCCTGGTCAAGACAAATGTCAATTACATCTTTCCACTTCAGGATTTTCAAACCTAGCTCTAGGGAAATGATTCTTATTCTTTGAAGTTATGGGGCCCTGAGTGAAATGGGTGTAACAGATTATGGGGGACAGTCTCTAATACATAGGGCCTCCCCACCCCTTTACTTCTTCCAACACCTCATCTCTTCTGTTAATTACATTTCCAGAAATCAGGACTGCTTTTATCAGTGGCTATCCACTGATATCAAAAGGATAACTATATACATATATAAGACAGGTACAAAGACAATGGGCTAGAAAGCCTGCTTTCAGCTACTTTGGGAACAAAAGGGTATTTGCTATATTTCGTTTTTCTATTAAGGCCCTGGCCTGACTTATTTTTCCCCCTTATTCAAAGTTAAGCCAGGAAATAATACATTTTATTTTTTTTTTAGTTAAAAAACGAGAATAGAAAAGGGCCTCATTTAGTAATGAAGGGAACATAACCTTTATTCAATGCAAAGGGCACCAGAGTCTATATTCATCCAGGCGCCAAAGAGCCCTCTAAGCTTTAAAAACTAATTACAGGAGGAGAGTGTGATTTTTCAGTCTTTCTGGCTCATGCCATGCTCCTGCGGTACTCTAACGTGCTAAATCAAGGCTCTGTCAACTCTACCACATTGGAATATCAATGAAGAATGTCCCCTCCACTTACCTTTGGTTTCAGGATAGAGAATGTGATAGATTAAGAGACAAGAATCGATCACATACAAAGCAAAATAGACATAAAAGATTATTTTTCTTCTGTTAAAGTAAACAGAATGTGTTTTCAACCCATGTCTATTTGCATGCAGAAACATGAACAAATATCTAAGGCATCTCATTCAGCAAAATAAACCAGATAATATGGAAAAATTTATATAAAATTCAAGCACAGGCAAAACTAAACAACAGTGATGAAAGTCAGAACAGTGGTTACCTTGAGGTAACCTTCTGGGTATAAGAAAAGTTTCCTATTTTTGACCTGGGAGGTGGTTACATGAGTTAAATAACATGTAACATTTCACTGAGTTATATACCTAAGATGAACATCTTACTTCATGGATATAATAATTCACCAAAAATTTTAAAAATATGTATGATTTGTTGTGCCTTCAAATTTAAGATGGAATGTAACAATTCAAATCACATACAGAAAAGAACAAAGCCAAGAACTAAATTCTAGCTCTTTTAAATCAGACATATGAGGTGGTATACGGAGGCTCATCTCTTGATTAGCATTCTCTATTTCTAAATAGGGCTAGGGGCCCTTCCCTTTAACTCTAAGCTTTTGAAGACAACGAATAAAACTGGGGGGAAGGAGGCTTCAGAGGGAGGGGATATATGTATACATAAAACTAATTCACTTTGTTGCACAGCAGAAATTAACGTAACATTGTAAAGCAATTATACTCCAGTAAAAAAAGTTGATTGAGAGGGCAAGCTCTTACTACCACTTTGGGAAAATATTTGGCAGTGTGCACTACAATTGAACATATGCATATGCTATGACCAGCAATTTGAATCCTACAATATAAGCAACAGAAACATATACATATGATTACCAAGAGAGGTAGAGTAGAATATACAAAGAGTACTATTTGTAACAGTTTCAAATTAGAAACTGCCCAGGTGTAACTCACAGGAGTAAAATAAATGAGTGCATATATACACACATACACATTCAAACGATACAACATTAAAAAAATACGTATGGTGTATTCACATTCATTGTTGTTCAGCTGCTAAGTCATGTCTGACTCTTTGCAACCCCATGGGCTGCACATAATGAAATATGATATAGAGTACAGAGTAATAAGGACCTATACACAAGAATATGGATGAATCTTGTCAACATAATGTGGAACAAATGGAGCCAGTCATAAAATATATAACTGCATGATTCCATTAAAAACAAAAATCCCCAAACAGATTAAACTAATCTAGGTACTTAAAGGTAAGATACAGGTAACTTTTAAAGAGGTGACTAGTGACCAGGAGGAACTATAAGGCTCACTATCATTTTGTCCTGTTTTTTGTTGCTATTATTCTGTTTCTTGATCTGGATACTGGTTACGCAACAAAAAGTATGAAAATTTGCCAAACTGTGCCTTTGACATGTGCACATGTAAGCAGATAGAGGCAATATAAGCAGAGAGATGGAAACTCTAAGAAAGAATCATAAGGAAATGCTAGAAATCAAACAAGCCATAACAGAAATGAAGAATGCTTTTGATGGTCTTATTTAATAGGCTGGACATAACCAAGGAAAGAATCAATGAGCTTTAAGAAATGGCAATGAAAATTTCCAAAAGCCAAACCCAAAGACAAAAAATGAAAAGACAGAACAGAATATCCAAGAACAGAGGAACAATTTAAAAAGGTATAATGTATGTTTGGGCATACTAGAAGGAGAAGAAAGAGAAAAAAAAAATTAAAACAATAATGACTGGGAATTTCCCCAAACCAATGACACTCATTAAATCACCATGATCCATGAAGTTCAGAGATCATCACCATGAAACACACACACACATACAAGATTTGAATAGTGCAAAATCAAAAACAAAGAAAGGAATTTTGCAAGAAGCCAGAGGAAAAAATTACCCTATACACAGAAAAACAAGGATAAAAATTACATTGGACTTTTCTTCAAAAACCATAAAGCAAGAATAGTGAAGTGAAATACTTAAAAGTGCTGGAAGAATTATCAACCTAGAAATTTGAACCCTGTGAAATTATTCTTCAAAAGCGAGGGAAAAAATAAACACTTTTTCCAACAAACATTGAAGGAATTTGTCTTCAATAGACCTGTCTTATAAGAAATGCTAAAAGAAGTTCTTTAGGAAGAAAGAAAATATAGGTGAGAAACCTGGACCTACATTTAAAAAGGAAGAGAATTAAAGAAGGAATAATTAAAGGTAAATAAAACCTTTTATTTCTCTTATTCTTAATTGATCTATAGGTAACAGTTTGTTCAAAATAATAATAGCAACATTTATACAGTGATTATAGTTTATGGATAAATGGAATAAATGGCAGCAATGTTACAAGGGATGGGAGGAAAGAATTAGGACTACTCTGTTATAATGTACTTTTATTAGTCACAAAAGTATGTTGCAAACTCTAGTGCAACCTCTAAAAAAGCAAAAAAGAAAAAAAAACAAATATATACACTAAGGTGATACAGTTGAATTACACAAAAACACTCAAAACCAGACAGCAGAAAAGCACAGTCCATTTTTAAAAAATCATTAAGTTTGATTTTGTTAAAATTAAAAACTTCTGTTCTATGAAAGGCTCTATGAAGAGAATGAAAAGACAAGGCATAGACTGAAAGTTTTTGTAAACACCTGTCAACTGAAGAAGTGGTATCCAAAATATACAAAGGACTTTTAAAGCTCAACAGTAAGAAAATACACAACCTAATTGAAAAATGGGAAAACATCTGAACAGATATCTTACTCTCTCTCTATATATATGTATATATATATATATATATACACACACACACACATACATGTATATACATACATATATATGTGTACACACACACACCCACATAGGCTTCCCTGGTGGTTCAGTGGTAAAAAATCTGACTGCAATGCAGGAGACTTTGGTTCGATCCCTCGGTTGGGAAGATCCCCTGGAGGACAGCATGGCAACCCACTCTAGTATTCCTGCCTGGAGAATACCAAGGACAGAGGAGCCTGGCGGGCTACAGTCCATAGGGTCGCACAGAGTCAGACACGACTGAAGTGACTAAGCAGCAGTCACTGCTTTAATAAATTCTTATTTATTAAATAAAAAATGAGATGATGCTAAATGTCATATGTCATTAAAGAAAGAAAAGAAAGTGAAGTCGCTCAGTCGTATCCGACTCTTTGTGACCCCATGGACTGTAGCCTACCAGGCTCCTCCATCCATGGGATTTTCCAGGCAAGAATACTGGAGTGGATTACCATTTCCTTCTCCAGGAGATCTTCCCAACCCATGGTTTGAACCTGGGTCTCCCACATTGTAGGCAGATGCTTTACTGTCTGAGCCACTAGGGAAGTCTGACATACGTCATTAGGGAAATACAAATGAAAACGATGAGATCACCAGACACCGGTAAGAACGTACCAAATCTGAAACACTGATACCACCATATGCTAGCAAGGATATGGAACAGCGGGAACCCCCATTCCCTGTCAGTGGGAATGCAGAATGGGACTGCCACTTTGGAGCAGTTTGGCAATTTCTTACAAAACTAAACATACTCTTGTCATACAATCTAACAGCCATATTCTTCAGTATTTACCCAAATGAGCTGAAAACTTACATCCACAAAGAAACCTGCACATGAAAGTTTATAGCAGCTTTATGGATAACTGCCAAAACTTGGAAGCAATCAAGACACCTAACAGCAGGTGAACAGAAAAACAAATTCTGGTATGTCCATACAATGAAATGTTATTCAGACATCTCAAAAAAAAAAAAAAAAAAAAAAAGAGCTATCAAGCCACAAAATGACAGAGCTTAAGTGCATAGGGCTAAGCAAAAGAAGTGAATATGAAAAGGCCACATACTGTATGATTCCAACTATATGACATTCTGGAAAAGGCAAAACTACGAGGCAGAAGAGAAAACAGGGGTTGCCAGGGATTGGAGGAGAGAAGGGCTGGATGAACAGGAAGAGCATAGAGGATTTTTAGGGCAGAGAAACTATTATTCTTAGTGATACTGAAATGGTTACATTTACTTTAACCGGTGAATGGATACATCACTAGACATTTTTCAAAACTCATAAAATGTACAAGACAAAGAGTGAACCCCAATGTGAACTACAGACTTCAGCTGATAATAATGTCGGTATCAGCTTACCAGTTTTAACAAATGTACCTCATTGCTGCAAGGTATTAAAAGTAGAGGAAACTGGGGGGTAAGGGTGCGTGAGGGGTCACATGGGAACTATGCATCTTCTACTCAATATTTTTAACAAACCTAAAACTGCTCCCTTATACAAATAAAAATCTATTAATTAAAAAATTACATATATATTCACATATATGTGTATTTTCTTACATATATATGTTTTCTCATATCAATGTAACTAGCTGACAAGTTTTCCTGAGATAATGTGAAATATAAGGAAGAAAACATAAATTGTTGTTGTTGTTCAGTCGCTAAGTTGTGTCCAACTCTTTGCAACCCATGAACTGTGGCACACCAGACTTGACTATAAGAACCTTTGTTGGTAAAGTGATGACTCTGCTTTTTAATACTGTCTAGCTTTGTTATAGCTATTCTTCCAAAGAGCAAGCATCTTTTAATTTCTTGGTTGCAGTCACCATGTGCATTGATTTTGGAGCCCCAGAAAATGAAATCTGACACTGTTTCCACATTTTCCCCATCCCTTTGCCATGAAGTGATTGGACTGGATGCCATGATTTTAGTTTTCTGAATGCTGAATTTTAAGTCAGCTTTTTCACTCTCCTCTTTCACCTTCATCAAGAGGTATTATGTTAAATTATAGATGAACTTTTGAGTCTCATGATTTTGAGGAAGTTTTAAATGGCACGATAGCAATTTTTCATAATAAAATAGTAAAGATATGGCACCACAGTATACAAATACAGTTAACTTCGTGAACAGTAAAGGCCTATTTATCTACAGTTGCAGCCCACATTCTGAGAAGGAGACGAGCTCACAGCTCTGTGATGAATTAAAAGTAAAATACTGGTCACTACTTCTTTTATTCCTTTTCTGGTCTTTGCTTCTTTAAAGTGCTTTTACTTTATTTTATTAATATTTATTCATTCACTTGGATAGGCAAAAAGACAATAAGAATAAACCTAATTTCAATGTGACAAAATATTACCTCCACTTCTCCCCTACCTTTCCACCAATTTACACAGCTCTAAAATGACAGAGGTGAAAATATTTCACTGTGCCAGGCCAGCCACGTGAAATTCAAGAGCATCAACAGATTAGGCCACATTTTCACTGATAAAGAAATAAACTGTACAAAGGTAAATACTGCGTGATAAAGTTGAGAGACTTCATTTTTGTCAAAACATGCAGGAAACAATTGGAAATAAAGCATTGTATATGCACAAATGTGGGAAGCACACCTGCGTTTCCACAAGGCTCACCTAAGTTCTATGAACTGGAGAGCATGTTAAGAACAACTGCAAGATATAACATAAACGTACAAGGGCAAGGACTTTTTAAATGTTTTTACCTTATGAAATCTTCTTCCTCTTCTCTCTTTGACCTCAGCTGTTTGGGTTGAGCCATATTCATCCAGTTTGGTAGAGATTTCAAGAGCCTGCTGATATCATCATCTTTTGCCCAAGATGCACTGATGACAAGTTTTTCCTCAGACTGGACGATACCCCTGAACACAACCAACAGAAAAGAGACACTTCAGGACACTGCCTGGCTTCATCAGCATTTTCCATCTACCTTTGTTGCTGGAAAAAGATGCCGTGCTCATCTCTCTTATTAACCTAACCCATTATCCAGCTGGAGACATGACATCCACTAATAGGTCACCTTTGTGGGAAACATCATTTCTAGATTCCATTCTTAGTTTCTTCATTGTTGAGTAATTGTGAAACTACTAATATTAATTAGCTCCCCTTATCCTAGTTAATCCCTAAGGAGAAATAAAAGTGTATGGTAGGTCTTTTGGGGGTGGGGGGTGGGAAGGAATTCGTTCAAGAAAGATGTTGAACAAACAAAAACTGGGTTAACCATAAAGACAGTACAATTAAACAACAACATAAATGATATCTGAAAGGTGATGGAAGTGTTACAAAGGGTTGTTCTCTGACCTCTTGGTTTAAACTACCAGTTAGCGCTACTTGAAGGTGTTTTTTGAACCATGGACACCCCTCTATTCAAAGCAAATCCACCATCAGAGAGAAACCTTCTGCCCTTGATGTCAGGCAGAAAAAGTCTTTGATTACTGTTCTCTCCAGTGGGCTCTGACAAGTGACCTGGAGTGACAGACTTCAAGTCCTTTAATAGGGCCCATGGGTGAGCTATTAACACTGCTCTTACCAAAACATACCTGGAAAGTCATCGTGAACACTCAGTTCCAACTTAATTAAAAAGCTTCCCTTTCCGTTCAACATTTCTGTCACTGTAACTAATTTCAATGGTCTAGAAATCCTCCTCAGCAATTCTAGGTGACAGAATGGCATTTATTTATGAAAGGACTGCTAATTAGCTGGCGAGCCCTCTGAAGCTGAGAAGTTCTCTCCATCACAGGCAGGAATTTATGTTGGTATAATGGTTATACTGAAGAACATGATGCCCTTCTAAATACAATACATACATAGTGTATATGCTTGGATGTATGACAAAACCTCCTTTACCCAACTGACAATGTACGTAGACAGAAGTTGCTGACACCTAAAAACCTTGACTCATGACAACCTAACTTGAGGTAACAAAATTCTATGTTGCAGGGAGCAACACTGCCCTGGTTCTCTGAAAATAAACTAGAATAAATAAAAGAACCATAGTCGATTTCTAGAATTCTTCTCACTCACCACAAGCGAAAGGTTTCTAACAGTAACTGTGGTCAGCGATACAAAACATAGATTAGGAATCTTCTTCCCTGAGACCTCTCAAATTATTCTGACTGGTATCTTTTGTTTTTTTCTTTGTTATTTTCATGCAACTTCCTGAAATCTACATGGATTGATCCCACAAGATAACTTTATACTTTTATACATGGGGTGCTGTATTCAATCTTACAGAATACAAATCTATGCTACTGCATGTCAGAAGAATCCTCAACATTCTTTGGCATTGTTTTTACCTGTCTCTGATCAACTTCCTCTCTCCTTCCCTCTATGGCTATCTTTTAAACCTTTGTCTTCTATCTCCTCATTGCTTGACCCCCAGTCTTCCCATCTGTCAAAGAAAGGAGGGGACTGAAGGATATACTTTCAAACAGCTCACCTCTTATCCTCCATAGAAATATATTCAAATCTGTTTCATCCCCACTGACTTGCAATAATTCCTCTATCTAGGCTCTTGGGGCTTCTTTCTCTGCCCCTCCTTCCAATGACCCCCCCCTTTCCTGCATATCTGGGATCTCTCTCAATATATTCCTCAATACCCTATGTTATATTTTTTAAATGAATGAATAACTGAATCTCTTTCCTGATGTAGTATTTCTATCTAAGAAAGCTTCTCTCCCTCCACATACACAGTTTTCAAATGAATGTGGCCTTCACCCAGTCACTTCATTCTCTCACCTCTCATTTACCTTTTCAATTCCTGAAGTCTCCCAATAGGATCTACTCTAAGGTTTAACCCATCTGTTCCTTCTTGCAACTTTTTCAATGATTTTTACTTCTAGGTTTTCTATTTAGCTCTTTTACAAATCCACTGGCTTCTTTCCTCTAAAATGTTCTGTACCTGTATTGTGGATTCTATCCTTCCTTTATTTCTCTGAATCATTTTTAAGCACAGATTTTAAAGTTCTTCTTATATAGCTCTGTATTTTTGGAAAGTTCTTTGGGATTTCTCTGGTGACTCAGATGGTAAGTAATCTGCCTGCAATGTGGGAGACCTGGGTTTGATCTCTCGGTCAGGAAGATCCCTGGAGAAGGAAATGGCAACCTATTCCAGTGTTCTTGTCTGAAGAATCCCATGGACGGAGGAGCCTGGCCGGCTACTGTCCACGGGGTCTCAAAAAGAGTTGGTCACGACTGAGCCACTGACCCTTTCACTTTGGATGTCAAATGTCCTATTAGTTGCATTTTCCTCCTTTTTTCATGACAGTGGTTTGCTATTCAGGTCTGCAAGTTCTACCTCACAGGGACTTGACCTTTGCACGAATCCCACATTTTGCCCTGTGCTTTGGAGATGTCACTATTAGATGAGCTGCATTCGCCTCTCCTGGATACTATAAGTTTCACTACTTTCAAATAAGTTTTTAAGTTTTTTTTTTCCTTCCTTACTCTGGCTTACAACTTTCTCTCCCTACATGAGTGGTACAAATTGAGGTCCTTACTTGCACACGTCACACGTGTAGGATTCTGATTTCTTTTAGAGGCTACTTTTTCCCTTGCACTGAAAGGAGATCAAACCAGTCAATCCTAAAGGAAATCAGTCCTGAATATTCATTGGAAGGACTGATGTTGAAGCTGAAGTTCCAATGCTTTGGCCACCTGATGCAAAGAACTGACTTATTGGAAAAGACCCTAATGCTGGGAAAGACTGAAGGCAGGAGGAGAAGGGGACAACAGAGGATGAGATGGTTGGATGGCATCACTGGCTCGATGGACATGAGTCTGAGCAAGCTCCACGAGTTGGTGATGGACAAGGAGGTCTGGCGTGCTGCAGTCCATGGGGTCGCAAAGAGTCAGACATGACTGAGCAACTGAACTGAACTTTTCTCCTGGGAGTAGGGTGGCTTATCCCCAAGCACAGAGTTTTCCTAGTCTCATTTATGAGTGGAAATACCCCATGTATAACTTCTGCACAGATAAACTTCCAGGCCATGTAGGTGTTAATATGCTAGCCCCTATTGGGTTTTCACCTCTGCTATGATCTGAATGTTTGTGTCCCCTTGGAATTCACTCATTGAAATCCTACCACCACTGTCACAGTATTAGGAGACAAGGCTTTTAGGAAGTGATTAGGTCATGAGGGTGCAGCCCTCATAAATGGGATAAAAGAGATCCCACAGAGTTCGGTAGCCCCTTCCTCCAGGTGGTAATACAATAAATAGGCTGCAACCCAGAAGAGAGCCTCCCCTGATGCTTCCAGCACTTTGATCTTAAACTACAGCCTCCCAAACTGTGAGAAATACATTTCTGTTGTTTATAAGACACCAAGTCTGTGGTATTTTATTACAGCAGACCAAACAGACAAAGACTACCTCTAGATGTGGTCCTCATACATTGGTGGGATTACCAACTGCAACATTTGCTTGTTGTGACAGCTTTTAGTTTCTCTTTCATTTGAGGCATGTGGAGAATTCTTTCTTTTGAATTTGGATACATATTTAAAATATATTTTTAAAGTCATATATTTTTATCTGGACTTTCTATGTGTTGGAGTAGGAAAGGGGTTTCCTAAATATACCCACTGCACACTTACAAGCAAAGTCAAAATTCAGTATTAAATCAATTGAAGTCAGGGTTCTAAAACTACTGTTCCCCTGGAACTGTTCTACCAACCCATGGGCATGTTCTACCTTACACTATGATTATTGAGACACATCTGATACCTTTGACTATTCCTTTTTAGAAATAATACTCCTTTGGTATCCACATCATTGTGCCTCCTAAGTTCATTCTCAGCCAAACCAAGGGCTCTTTTCCTCTTTCCCTACTTTAAATATTGGATTCCATAGCATTCTGCTTGTGCCACTTGGGCAATCTCATCTTCTTGCCAGACCTAACCCACGAGTATTCTGGGGACTCCCAAACTAATATTTTCAGGGTTGCCCTCTCTTCCAAGTCTTGGATCAGCATATACAAAGGCTAACTGGAGAACTCTACTTAAAAGTCCTACAAGCAATTTAGATTAAACTGAGTCAAAAGAACTCATTTATTATTTGCCCTTCCCTGTCCCACTGAACATCTAGTATTCCCTAGTTTGATTGACAGACCAACCATACATCCTGCTATTTAAGTCAGAAATTTGGAGTCATCTTCATTACCCATAGACACCATATCCTGCTGATTTCATGTTCTTAGTATCTTGTAAGTCTGTTGTTTCTTGACTAGGTTCACTGCCCTTCACCTATATGCAGACCCTCATCACTTTTCACTTGGACTTGGCTGTAACCTTATAACTGGGTGTCTTGCCTGGAACTTCAAGACCATTGGTCCAATTCACCACTTTCATTGGAAGGGTCATTTCTCTAAAACTGTACAAATGCAATCCTGTTTTCTCCTTCTTAGAAGTCTTAACTGATTCCTAATTCTAATACCAAGATCAAACTTAGCAAGTCATGAACATCTATCTTTTCAACTTAATCTCCTACTACTGCTTTTCTCTTTTGTATATCCACTACTCCCAGCCACAGCTTCCCTGGTGGCTCAGATGTTAAAGAATCTCTCTGCAATGCAGGAGACCTGGGTTTGATCCCTGGGTTGGAAAGATCCCCTAGAGAAGGGAATGGCAACCCACTCCAGTATTCTTGCCTGGAGAATCCCCATGGACAGAGTAGCCTGGTGGGCTATAGTCCATTGAGTTGCAAAGAGTCAGACACGACTGAGTGCCTAACACACACACACACACACACACACACACACACACACACACACACACACACACACACACACACACACACACACACACACACACACACACACACACACACACACACACACACACACACACACACACACACACACACAGTCAAATCCCTGCCTGTGTTGGCTGGACATCCCATCCACAGTCAGAATTCTAATGTTTTCTGAATGCTTCCTGCTTATGTGTATCATCTCTGCCTAGAGAACTTTTTTCCGTCTTACTTTTTCGCCTCTACTGATCAAACATTACATCAGCGCTTCCCTTGAGACAACTGAGTCCCTTCATTTGTGCCTATCACCCTTTACCAGGGCTTTCAATCTTGACTGCATCTGTGCGTGCATGCTAAGTTACTTCAGTCATGCCCAACTCTTTGCAAACCTTAGGACTATAACCGTCAGGCTCCTCTGTGCATGAGATTTTCCAGGCAAGAATACTGGAGTGGGTTGCCATGCCCTCCTCCAGAGGATTTTCCCAACCCGGGAATTGGACCCTTGTCTCTTTTGTTTCCTGCACTGGTAGGAGGGTTCTTCACCACTAGTGCCATATGGGATGCCCTGGGGAGCTTTAAAAAAAATTACTAGATGTCTGGGCCACATCTAAAACCTAGTAAACTAGAATCTCTGGGGACGGCATATGGGCATCAAAATTTTTAAAAGTGTCCCAGGTAATTGCAGTGGGCGTTCCAAGGTGAGAACCACTACCTCCCACATAGCTCCGCGCTCACTGGTCCTACCACACTTTCCAAGCCAGTATCCCTGACTAGATGATGACCTCTCTGAGGACAGAGTTGATTTCTCATTAGCTGTTGTGCACCCAGTGCCGTGCATAATACCTGGTATTTGGCAAGTGTGTAAGAACTGAACTGGACATAAAAATAAGGCCTCTTCAGTTTTAGGAATCTTGGGTAACTGATTAAGCGAAACCCATGTTAGTGGTTTTCCTTTACTCCTTCTCTGCACCAAATGACTCAGGTGAGCCATCAAACCATCTGGCATTTTCACCAAAGTATATATCATTCTGCCATGCTCTCACCATACCTCTATGAATTCAACAAAAATTAGAATAATGAATAGAAGTGTATCCCCCTCTGGAAAGAAAAAAAAAAAAGTCCAGCATTAAAAAGTCCTGACTCACAAGACAAACAAGCCAAGGAGTAATTACTGTCAAGCCTTCCCTTTCCACTCCACCTACTCATACATGGCTTATTACTGGAGAGTCTCCTCAGAGCCTCACTTTCTCTGGGAGGACCTTGTTAACTATGTCAGGCTACAGTATTTTCCCCTTTGGAAAGCAAGTGAACAAAACCCCTCCTTTTATACTTACAATTTATAACCTCATAGCTAGGACTTTGTCCTCTACAATGGGTTGGTCAAATTATATGATCTGCCTGTCAGATCTGCTTCACCTGCTAATTTCGTATGTGTTACAAAAGCTGTGAATAGTTCTGATATTTTCAATGCTTTTTTAAAATCTAAAGACAACTATTTTGTGACATATGGAAATTGCATAAAGGTTAACTTTCAGATTTATTTAACCTTTACATAATTTCTATGGAATCTAGAAAGATGGTACCGATTAATTTATTTGCAGGCAGCAATGGGAAACAGACATAGAGAACAGATTTATAAATTCAGGGAGAGGGGAGGAGAGGGTGGGATGTATAGAGAGTCACATGGAAACTTACATTACCATATGTAAAATAGACAGCCAACAGGAATTTGCTATATGATTCAGGGAACTCAAATAGCAGCTCTGTATCAACCTAGAGGGGTGGGATGGGAAGGGAGAGAGGAGGG
This sequence comes from Cervus elaphus, assembly GCF_910594005.1. Lineage (NCBI taxonomy): Eukaryota > Metazoa > Chordata > Mammalia > Artiodactyla > Cervidae > Cervus > Cervus elaphus. Next base: position 103,812,272 of record NC_057832.1, on the reverse strand, counting down.
AGGGGATATATGCAAACCTATGGCTGATTCATGTTGCTGTCTGACAGAAAACAACAAAATTCTGTAAAGCAATTATCCTTCAATTAAAAAATAAAAATTTTTAGAAAGTTAAATTTCAGTGTCCATATATTAAGAGCTATGGCTGAGTGGTTCAATTCCTCTCATGCCCACAGTACAAATCAAAATTCTGTTCCATGGAGTTAGAAGCCCAAACCCAACACAGTTTTCCAGCATGTAAATCTTTGAGCCCATCCATGCTGGCCCCCATTTGTTCCCGGGTTCAGGAAAAAGGCTGGGTCTATAGGCATGAGATAGTACTGTACATTTTCCAAGACCTAGAATTTTTCATTTTAGCACTGGTTGGAATGAAAAAATATCACTTAGTGGGATACTATGTTAAAAGTACTCATACTATTTACTTATGTATTTTTTAAAGCCTGGTTTAATTCAATAGTACAGTATTACATTACTGTCTCCACTAATATTCATAGATCCTGTCTTATTAAAAGGCAGTAATCCAAATTAACGAGTATGCTACCCACCTATATAATGCCCTCAACTATAAATTATTAATTCATATTGTAATGAACATCAATCCCAAAAGCAATTCCAAATATCCTAATTTGAAATATTAGCATTGATTAGCAACATACAATTACCCTAAGGGGAATTTTTCACTAAAATGGCAAAGTTCCCATTTTGATCAACCGTATTACTTTATAATTCTGTGAAAAATGGTACTATGTGGGTGACACAATTCTAGGACATATCCAAACAGCCTCCAAAGAGGAGAACTAAATTTACAACAATTATTCCACAAGAGGGGTAGGGTTAATCACCACTACCAGAACTATAATCTACTGATTAATTCACAGCTCAATGGGCCACAGACACAGCCATCTGTGTAGCTATTTGTACCTGTTCCCAGGAGGAAGAGGAAAAGAAGGATACCTCTTGGAACAGGTGAGGAGGCTGCCATGGGAAGAGTCCACCCTCTAGACACAGCTGAGTGAATTTCATTCAGAAAACATCTGCTGGTGTCAACAGGCTCCGACGTTCACCGCTTCCTTGCTGGAACAGTCGGGAAGTACACGGTGCCTGGTCCCCGGACACAGCTGGGGTGCTGAGTCTTTCATTACGTAAACAACCAGGGGCAGGTGGGGCTAATTGGATTCAACTGTTTGGTGACAGCCTGGGCATGATGTTTGCTTTCCCAGACTGAATCTTTCAGACACTTTAAAAAAACTAGGAGCCAAGCTAGAGAAAGGAACCCCGTCAAGGCTGGTCCAAATGAAGCCACTATAGTTGCTTTTGGACCGTGAATGACTGGACCTGTCAAACTGCAGTGCAACATTCAGCAACTTGGTGATCACGACAATGAACGCAGAATGCAGAGCTGGTACTATGCCATTGATTGAAATCAAGCAAGCACAAAAGCAGATGCAAGACTAAAGATTCTCTTAAGAAAAGATGGAGCAGAATAAATAGGAAAAGTGCAGAGAAACATCAGGCTGTTTTTCACATCACACGCAATGCTGCTCAGAGAGCTTATGATGGTGTGTATCTCCACCTTGGAATCGTAACTCAAGAAACATCTGATAACTCTAGAGATGGGTGATGGGAGAGGGAAACAATCTTAAGAGGACCCAGGGAAAAAGACCTGAAATTTCAGAGCTTACCGAAGGTAATTTTGGGGGATAATTTAATAACAACCTTTAAATAGATAAGCTCTCACATGAAGGGTTATAACTGTTTGATATTTTAAAAACCAAGAAAAATAATTATAACACAGTGGACCAAGAATACAAAACTTGCCTAAACTGTCAGGGCTCAGATTTTTTTTTTAAATGACAATCCAATTTAAATATAAATATCATTAAGATGGTGACTGCAGCTGTGAAATTAAAAGACACTTGCTCCTTGGAAGGAAAGTTATGGCCAACCTAGGCAGCATATTAAAAAGCAGAGATATTACTTTGTCAACAAAGGTCCATCTAGTCAAGGCTATGGTTTTTCCAGTAGCCATGTATGGATGTGAGAGTTGGACTCTAAAGAAAGCTGAGCACCAAAGAATTGATGCTTTTGAACTGTGGTGTTGGAGAAGACTCTTCAGAGTTCCAGGGACTGCAAGGAGATCCAACCAGTCCATCCTAAAGGAGATCAGTCCTGGGTGTTCATTGGAAGGACTGATGTTGAAGCTGTAACTCCAATACTTTGGCCACCTGGTGTGAAGAACTGACTCATTGGAAAAGACTGTGATGGTGGGAAAGATTGAAGGCGGGAAGAGAAGGGATCGACAGAGGGTGAGATGGTTGGATGGCATCACCAACTCAATGGGCATGAGTTTGGGTGAACTCCGGGAGTTGGTGATGGACAGGGAGGCCTGGCGTGCTGCAGTCCTTGGAGTCACAAAGAGTCGGACACAACTGAGCGACTGAACTGAATGGAACGGAACTGAAGAACTTTGTAAAAAGATCTCAGACCAGGTAACTCCCAGTTTCCACCCTAAATGAACATGTCTCTGAACTGAAACACTATTTGAGTTTCCCATTTCCTCTTCTTAGGGCTGTAAAGCCAGACTTAGCTTCTCACGCATATACAACCATTTGCTTACTCTGACCTTAGCCATGGTATGAAACTTTCTGAACCTGTTTTTTTTTTTTTTATTTGTAAGGTTGGGAGAATCTAATCTAGACTCAAACTCAAATCCCCTGGACTTGATATCCCTCATCAAAGGTCTTTAATCCTGGCTGTACATTAAAACCCTTGGGAAGCATGTTAAAAAATGTAGCAATTCTGATTCATATCAATGTATGACAAAACCCACTGGAAAAAAAAAAAAAAAACAAGTCAAAAAAAAAAAACAAAAAACTATAGTCCACCTAGAGGGATGGGATGGGGGAGGGGGAAGCTTCAGAGGCTTGGGATATATGTAGACATGTCTGATATATGTTGTACAGCCGAACTTAACATTGTAAAGCAATTATACTCCAATAAAAAAAATACTTTAAAAAAAAAATAAAAAAAAAATAAAAAATTAAAAAAAAAAAATGTAGCAATTTCACATGCTGAAGTGGGACTCTGGCACAAGTATTCTTTGAGTTCTTAAGTGATTCCAGCCTGTAGTCAGGAATAACTCAAATGATGTGACACCTCCCCCTGTAGAACCTCACTCAGTCTTCAGTTTCTTTGCCCTCAGTTCTGGTTACAGAGACCTCAATACGGTTAAGCTTAAAGCCTGCTGCCATCTTCATACCTGCCCCCTCCCCTTCCTGGAACGCTCTTCCGCATGTCTCCAAGGTGATCACTCCTCATCCTCCAGGATCGATCTCAAACGCCATGCTTTCAGTGAGGTCTTTCCCATTGCTGCCCCTCATCCTGAATCTTTTTCTGGCAGGGAGAAGGGGTTGTTAATCACATCACCCTTATTTCAAGAAATTTATTTTGCTTGATTATTTTCTATGTCCCTCCATTAATGAGAGTAAAAGTCATTAAGGTGGGACCTTGCCTAGTTTACTCACTTCTCCTCTTAGTTCTAGAGTAATGATGGACTCCAGACATGCTTAATCAATAATTACCGAATGGATAAAGTAACAGATTGAATGAATGATATCACTGAAGCCCAAAAGATCAGGGATATGACAAATGTCATGAAATTATTTTTTGGCATCTAAATAGAAGATATCAACAATATTATCAATGAATTAATTTAAAAGTAAATAATAACAAGACCAACAAACAGCAGCAATAATAAATAATATTGACTCAGACTTATTCATAGGCTTCCCTGGTGGCTCAGATGGTAAAGAATTTGCCTGCAATGCGAGAGACCTCAGATCGATCCCTGAGTTAGGAAGATCCCCTGGAGAAGGGAATGGCTCCCCACTCCAGTATTCTTGCCTGGAGAATTCCACTGAGGAGTCTGGTGGGCTACAGTCCATGGGGTCTCAAAGAGTTATACACGACTGAGCAAGTAACGCTTTCACTTCCAGACTTATTTAGTAGGCATAAGCCACTAGGGATTCTTCTAAGCATTTTACATATATCAACACTAACTTTTTTGACCCTGATAACAACCCTATGGTAGACACTGTTATATTCCCATTTCATAGATGATATACCAAGGTACAGAGATAAGGACTTGTCCATGTCTAAGTGGCTGATGAGCGTAGAGCCTGAATTGAGCCCATAGTGACTGTTCTGGAGTCTGTGCTCCAATTATAATGTCTCTCTGATCTGAAACATTGTTTGAGTTTCCCATTTCCTCTTCTTTGGGCTTTAGAGCCAGACTTAGCTTCTCACACATATACAACTACTTGCTTACTCTGTGACCTTAGCCATGGTATGAACCTTTCTGAACCTCTGTGTTTTCATTTGTAAGGTTGGGAGTATCTAATCTTGGGAACTGCTGTGACTCACGAAATGAGTAGATGACTATGGAGTCCTTGCACAATGACCATGTACCTTCCCAAGTGCGTATTTCCATTCTAGTCCAGGTCCTTATTACTTTGCTTCAAACTGACTGCAACTGACTCCTCATTCATCGTGGGAGACTGAGTTAGGTGGGTAACTCCTGGGACATCTGGTTGGAAGGGCTGTACTTGGCAGGAAGACAGTTGATGGGCATTAGAATATGGGGCTTCCCAGGTGGCATGAGTGATAAAGAATCCGCCTGCCAATGCGGGAGACATAAGAGATGCATGTTCGATCCCTGGGTGGGGAAGATCCTCTGGAGGAGGACATGGCAACCCACTTCAATACTTTTGCCTGAGGAATGACAGAGGAACCTGGTGGGCTATAGTCTACAGTCCATGGGGTTGCAGTCGGACACAACTGAAGTGATTTAACTTGCACACAGAAAAGTAAAGTTATTCACTTGATTAATAGACATGGGAGAAAGGCCTATATGCAGATATCATGCTAAATGTGGGGACTATTATGTGGAAAAAAAAACATAGTAACTTGCTTCTAGAACTCCAGAGTTCAGATTAGTAATACATACAAGAATCACTTTGGGGACATTTTTAAACTACTCTTGCCCAGGCCCAGGATTCTGTGAGCCTTATGTGAGAAATCCAGGTGGTATGTTTTAAAATCTCCTCAAATAACTTGTGAGTCCACAGTGTTTGGGAGAGAAAGACATGTAAACCAATAATACATCAAATAACACATGATAAAAGTCTTAAATTATAATACAGTTGGATAAATATTGAAATTGTTATGCCTAATAAGTTATAGGAGCACATAACAAAAGCTCTCATTTGCTGACTGTGCTCTGTGAATCAGATACTATACATATTTTTATAAATGTCTTTATGATCTCTTCACTATTTAATAAAAATGAATGTTATCAGTGGTAGGTGAGCCAAGAGTACGGGACAAAGCATAGGTTTAAGAGGCAAACCAGAAGACAGGCCAGCATGGAGCTTGACTAGGGTTCCTTGGCTTGGCTCTTCTGAGGTTCAGAGTGTTAGCTGGCAAAGACAGTGAGACCAGCTCAATTAGACTCTCATTCCTGTAGGATCCTGGCCTCTTTCTGCACAGGAAACCCATGGGGTTTCACAAGACATGGTGTCTAGTCTCTGCTATTTGGCACAATGAAGCCACTGAGAGCTTCTGAAGACACTACTTTGATCAGAGGGGATAGGTCATCCTCTTCCCGAATACCCATGATGGTGTTCCTATACTTAACAAGGGAAATTTAAAAGAAAAAAAACCTTTTCTGCTCATTCTTAACTATACTGACCACCCCAGTCATTTTCATTTCTCAACCTCTCCCCCATGCATCATGTCCATCCATGCTACCCTACTGCTTGCTCATCCTCTTCGGTCTGTCAGGAACTTACTCCTTCATGCAATAAACATCTTGAAGCCCCACACAGTGTCCAGGCTTGTGCCAGACCTGGCTTCTGCCATTGGTGATGGTATGTGTACCTCCATGTCATGCATGCCTTGGCATGAGTTCTCAGGCCTCCAAGGAGAAGAGGTGAAAGGTGGGCTCTGGGGTTGGTTCCACCTTCTCCTAATAAAAACATGCCTGTGTCCTGTATCAACTGATTCTTCAAGATTAGAAGATGTTTTATTTGTATTTTATACCAGGCCCAACACAATGCAGGAAGGCTCAGAAATTTGATTAATGAGCTGATGCTCAACTGGAACAGACAGAAAACTTTACAAAAATGATTTCCCATCTTCAAGTGACTATTTGGGGGCACATAAGCGGTTGCTTGTACCTTAGGACAAAGAGGATGATAAAGGGAGAGAAACCACTCAGCTTGCAAGTCGCAGACCAACAGACTGGCTGCCTGTTGCTAATGCAGCATACATCCGTGCTCAGTTGCTCAGTCGCGTCTGACTCTTTGCAATTCCATGGGACCCGGTAAGTTCCTCTGTCTATGGGATTTCCCAGCAATAATACTGCAGTGGGTTGCCATGTCCTCCTCCAGGGGATCTTCTCAACCCAGGGATCAAATCTGGGTCTCCTGGGATCGAAACCTTGTCTCCAGTGACTCCTGTATTGACAGGTGGATTCTTTACCACTGAGCCACCTGGGAAGCCCCTCACTAATGCAGAGGACCCAAGAATTCACAGCTGAGTTCTCTTTTAAGACTCAAGAGTTGTGACTAATTAAGTAGACTTCTAGTCCTCACCTCCCTTATAGGAAACCTTTTTATCCAAAGCATATAACATGGCATCAGTATACATAACAGGCTTTCTCTCCAGAGTGAAGGGCTCAGAGAAAGGTGAGATGTTTTTGACCCTTCCTTAGATCTCCAAACTCCCAGTAGGATGCTTGGGTTCTGAGGGCAAACTTGGAAAACACGCCAGCTCTCAGCAGAGGGCATTGTGAGCTTATGGATCAGATTCTTTCTGTAAAAGATATCTGCTGAGAAAGAATCCGATTGCGATATTTCCCTGCTCCCTTCCTCCTTCCCCAATGTTATATCATTTTGGATCATTTGAATTGTATATGGCTTTCTATTTAAGTCAGTCATTTGCTGGCTGCAAAACTAGAACATTTCCTGTTTTTCCTCTCACTGTAATCAGGATTTGGCTGTCCAAATTAGGACTGCCCTAATTACTCCTCAGCAGGTGCCAGTCTGGGGGAGGGCAACACATGGGAAGAGAGGAAGTAAGGACACTTTACATCTTCAGACTCACACAATAAGGAAACACTTTCTTCCGAGCCTCGAAAGCCTGATTAAGTGACAGGTAACAGGTACCATGGGGTTCTATGTTGAGTGCATGAGCGCGCTGTTGTGTAACAACCACGTAAACGATTTTCTATTTAATCCCCGTCAAAGCTTCACAAAAGTACTTTTCCCAACCCTGAGATAAATTCAGCAACTGTGGTAGACCATGACAGAGAAGACTGAAGAAGGAACGATGTGATCATGGGCACCAGTAAGTGGACATCATTCCAGAGAAATGGGCCAGGAAGGACGCCAAAATGATATAGCCCTTCAGGAGAAGGAATCATGATACCTGTTGACCACAAGATATCAAGAACCAAAAGTAATGGGCATTTTCCAAGAGAAGAGCATTGGGTTGGCCAAAAAGTGAATTCGGAGTTTTCCACAGGATGGCACGGAAACATCCGAATGAACTTTCTGGCCAACCCAGTAGTATATCAGATTGGTGCATTGTTTGGACGCAATGGCGAACTATAAATGACAGAAATCATTCCTGTGAGGACACAGAGTGGTGAACAAAACTATCTGTGTGCTTGCCTAAAGCCAGTTACTGTATTTGTTGCACTGAATCCAACCCCCGAACACAATTTTAGCAATGTTCATTCTTTCTCTCCTGCATTGATAATTTTCCCTTTGTCCTAAATAATTTTCTTAAAATATAAACATGCACTTATTTCCTATTTAAAATAACAGCTAAAACAATTAAAAAACCCTTCATGTGGTCTCAGTTCCCCAGATATTACTCCATTTCTGTGTTCCCTTTCACAGCAGAACTCACTGTGAAAGTTCTGCCTGTATTTACAAGTTCTCTACTCCCAGATTCTTTTTTAAGTCCTTATCAATTCAGGTTTCCCATCTACGAGTCCAGAGAAACAACTCTTGTGACAATCGGGAATACCCCCATGTTCCATTTATCATTCAATCAAAGATGAGTTCTAACACGATCCTATAGCAGCACCGGGACCAAGGATCGCTGCATCCCTTTGCTTGGTTTTCCTGGATCCCACATTGTCTTCATCTTCCTCCTACTTCACTGATGGTCACCTCTCGGTCTCCTTTGCTGGTTTCTCCTCATCTTACAAACTTCTTAAATTCCACAGTCCTTTTCTCTGTCATAGTAATACTCAATCCCCTAGAGACTGCATGTAGTCCATAGTTTTAAATACCATTTACATACACTATGTATATGTCGGTGGCTGAGAATACCTATCTCCAGGGCAGACTTCTTTCGATACATATACCCAACCGCCCATCCCATATCTCCATGTGGTTGCCTAATACACACTCCAAATTGGAATCTTATCTGCTGCCCCCAAACCTGCCAAGTTTTCCATCTCAATACTGGCAACTCTGACTTTTCACCATTTAAATGAAAAATCCTGAGTCATTTTGATACCGTTCTTTCTCTTACACTATATCCAGTCTGGCAGGGAGTTCTTTTGGCTGGCCCTTACAAAATACAGTCGATCTTTGAGCAATGCAGGGGTTAGGGGCACTGACTTCCCTCACAGTTAAAAATCCACATACTATTTCTGCCTCAAAAACCAAAGATTGATTAGTGACTCACCCAAGGGCAGGAAACTGAAACAGTCTGGACAGAATCAGGACCCAAACCCTAAGTCTTTTGATTCCACATGCTGTAATCAAACACCAACTTTCCCCCACACTTAAAGATGTGCAGAATGAAAATCCAGGTACTATATTTATTGAAAAAAATGTGCATATTAGCAGCAGACCCATGCAGTAGAAACTTGGGCTGTTCGAAGGTCAACCATGTATTCAGAATTCAACCACTTCTCACCCCTGTGCTGCTGCCAACCAGTATGAGCTGCAATTCTCACCTGGATGACCATAACAGGCCCTCGTCAGCCTCCCTGCTTCCATCTGTGTCCCCCCTACAGTCTACTCTCAATACTTATGGTTTAAAATAAAAATTAGACTGTATCTGCTTGTAGGCACAATTCTTGCAATGGCTCCTGTTTTAATCAGAATAGAAGTCAACAGCCCTATAGTGGCCTACAAGGCCCTATGCAGCCTGGCCCTCTGCTCCCTTTTGGATATCTTTCTAGCTCCCACCTGCTCAGTTTACCCCAGACATGCTGGTCTCCCCGTTGGTTCTGAAAAGTGTCAAGTGCAGTCATGCCTAAGGGCCTCTGTCCTTTGCCAGGGCATTCTTTCCATATAATCTTCTCTAACTCCCCAAACTCCTTCCAGTCTTTTATCAAACTTCAACATGACAGGACCTATGGGACACCCTACTGAAAACTGCAACCTTCTTCTCCTACATCCCAGGGTCTGCTGACTCTACTCCATTTCCCCCCGAAGGGTTTACTATTTTCTAAAATTCTTTATGGATTTATGTATTCTATTTATTGTATATCTCCTCTCTCCCATCTCCAATAGAGTGCAAACCCTATGAAAGCAGTATATTTTCTGTTTGGTTCACTGCTGTATCTACAAATCCTGGGATAAGTACTCAGTAAACATTCATTAAATGAATGAAATTCTAGAGACCAAGCAAGTGAACTGTTTTAAGGAGCAAGTAATTAGCTGTGTCAAAAGTAACTGAAATTAAACAATACTTTGATAGGTTTAATAAATTTAGGCAAGAACCTTGGGGCACAGAAATAATTCAAAGCATAGAATCATAGAACCACTGCTGATAATCTCAGATGTATCCTGGCAGATAGAAAAAATGCCTGAGAACAAATGCCCTGATGTTCATAGAAGAAGGTAAATTACAGAAATTGGCTAAGTTTGGAACTATAGGCAAAAATTCTAGAATAGATTATTAATGATGGTTTGTGAACAATTAGGACGTGGTACTCACTAGGAAACAGGAAGTTCTCACAATTAAACAAGTAACATGACTTTGTTCCTTTCCTAACTGGGTACGTCATGACTTGAATGAAAAAATGGTAAAATCTGGCTCAAGGTCAAGAGACTTTGTTTCTAAGATGGAGAGTTCTTAACAAAAATTCTGGCAAAGCAGGAGGTGATGAATCCTAAAAGTGAAGCAATGAGAGGATTCCAGGACAAAGAACTAGGTATTGTCCACCACTGTCTTCTAATGCCCATCATGGGGATACAGAAGGAAGGGTTAGCTGCATTATAAGGATCAGAACTGGGTGGACACTAGTAAGAAATCTCTTATAGGATGCATAATGAAATACAGGGGCATCGATCACGGATGGTAGTAAAGGTAATCTTTGTCATCATCATCATTGTCATTATCAAAATAATATGAATAAACTCATCACTTGGGAGGGGGCTTATTATATCGCTAAGACAGTTCTAAAAAGTTGACACTTTCAAAGCAATCCTATGAGAGAAGAATTATTTTCTTTCTGTAGATGAGAAAAGTAAGGCACAGAGAGGCTGAGTAACTCTGTTCAAGGTCAAAGCTAATAGGTGACAAAACTGGTATTGAAATTTAGGCCCCAGGGACTGCTCTTGAGCTATAGTCCAGGGTTTATAGTGAGAAAAACATATGAACCCCTGAAGTACTGAGTAGTATATGGATATCAATCTCAACAGAAGTCTTGAAAGGTATATACCCCAAAGTTCTTAACTTAGCCCTGTCCCGTTGAACATTTTTTAAATGACATAGGCAAAGAAACCAAAAGATTGCTTATAAAATCAAGAATGACATGGAATTTGGTGGAATAGCTATGATTTTTTTGATGACAGAATGAGGATTCAAAAATATCTCAATAGACTGAAATGATGAGCTAAAAATAACATTAAGTCCAAAGGCTACATGTGAGATCTTGAATTTAAGTTAAAAAAAAATTCCTTCAAATACAGCTTAGAAAAGATAAGGCCAATTTCAGCTAGTATTTCTTCTTACACTTTCCTACCCTCTACAGCCAGACAGTGACCATGTCCTACAAATTCACCCCCTCGTGTCTCTTGGTCTGCCCCTTCCCCTCCATTTTCCCCATGTCTCCTCTAATTCAGGCGCTCTGCCTCTCTCCACTACACCTCCACACTCTTGCCTCTCCAATCCATCTTCCTCAAGCTCAGAAACATCTCCCTAAAGCACAGGTCTGCCTTGGCACCGTTTACTCATCCTCAGTGGTTCCCACTACCTAACTTCAAAAGGTCAAGCTCCTTGAACCTGGTATTCAACAGCCTCTATTTTGGCTTGGCCGTCTTTTCTAAAACCCAAATATTCATCACTTGTTCATCCTTTTCCTGCTCTTCCCCACCTTCTTGACATTGTTCTGGTTCCTTTATTCCTTCAGCCCCTTCAGCTTCACTTCTGTCTGAATCCTCCTTGTTTTAGGGACTTCCCTGGTGGTCTAGTGGCTAAGACTCTGTGCACCCAATGCAGGGGCCCCAGGTTTGATTCCTGGTCAGAGAACTGCATCCTGCATGCCACAACTAAGAGTTTGCATGCTGCAACTAAACATGCAGCCAAATAAACAAATATTTTTAAAATCCTACTCATTCTTCACAAGTCCAAGTTTGTATCTTTCACCAAGTCTTTCTTATCCTTTGTAATTTCTTCTTCCTAGAGCATGTCATCATTGCCTGTCTTACCATATTTTCCATCATAAGTTAATGCTGTGGGTATACATGCCTGCCTTCTTTGTCTCCTGTTTTCCTTTCTATGTTTTACCAAGAATGTAAGCTCATTAAAGATATCATCTGTAACTGACTACTTTAGTCCTACACATTCACATGCAATGAAGGATGTGTTTCGGCACTGGGTCCTGCAAAAAGAAGGCAGTGGTTTTGCTGAAGTATGAGAGCACATGTGGAACACTGGGCTCAGAGTGGGGTGCTCCTTTTTTAAGACAGACACTGTCAGGCTAATGGCAATGAAGAAAGAAGAGTGGGATGGTCTGTGGACCCAGGATGCATCAGAAACCAAGGATGTTCAATCTAGAGTGAAAAAACCAAAACTACTAAATGGACCATGACAGACATCTTCACATATCTGAAGGGCTGTTCACGTGTAAGGCTGCAACTGATTTGGAAACACTCCAGGAAAAAGAACTATACTCAATCTGAGTATCATTTCAAAACAAGAATGCTCAACAATGATCACTGTGCTCTGTGGATTTAGTAAGCTATACAATCTCCATTATAATTAATACTCACTGCATTATTATGTGTTAGAAATTATGGGCTGCCCTTGAACTTCCCTGCTGGCTCAGATGGTAAAGCGTCTGCCTACAATGAGGGAGACCTGGGTTCAATCCCTGGGTCAGGAAGATCTCCTGGAGAAGGAAATGGCAACCCACTCCAGTATTATTGCCTGGAAAATCTCATGGGTGGGGGAGCCAGGTAGGCTACAGTCCATGGGGTCGCAAAGAGTCGGACACAACTGAGCAACGTCACTTCACTTCACTTAATGAAATATAAAAAAGAGAAGACATATCTTGCTTTAAAAAAAATCTTAAAATTCAATGCCACTTAAAGTAAAGGTAAAAATAGATTGTTAAAATGTTTTTTGACTATCATTTGGTAAATGTGACATTGGTACAACCATTATGGAATTTGGTTTTGTAAAGTTAAAAATACAGCTTTGGTCCAGAAATTCCACTCTCAGACAACTAACTAACCAAGGGAAATGGCTTTTAAAATTTTTATGTGTATCTCTTAAAGGAATTTTGAAAAACTGTATTCTCTTTCCCAAATTTTAAAATTGAAATTTAGGGTGTTTTTTCTTTTTTTAAAGCATGAGTTCAATGGTTATAAAATACATAATTTTTGGCACATTATAAATATTGATACTTTAAATCACTATTTTAAGTGTAACCAATAGAATCTCAGTACCTTAGGGATTTGATATCTACCACAATACATTTAAAATATATGAAAATAAGCTTGTAGTTCAGCTGGTAAAGAATTTGTCTGCAATGCAGAAGACCCTGGTTTGATTCCTTGGTTGGGAAGATCCCCTGAAGAAGGGAACAGCTACCCACTCCAGTATTATGGCCTGGAGAATTCCATGGACAGAGGAGCCTGTCAAGCTACAGTCCATGGGATCACAAAGAGTTGGATACAACTAAGTGACTTCATTAATTATTATTAATGGTTACATATTTTTCATTTTTCTCTTTGAAGTATTATTTCTATTTCATTTCCTCACCAAGTTTTATCCTAATGGAGTATATCTTAATGCTTGAAAGTATTTTATTAATCTATTTATAGTTTTATGCAAAAAATTCACCTAATTAAAATCTAAAAATTTAAATTAAAATTTTATTTATCAAAATACTAAATGTTGACATTTTTGTTTGATGTGCCATTAGAATTATCACTTGTGTATCACAATTACACAATTGAGTGTAACATATATGCTGATTATATGTATGATTTTAACCTAAATGTATTAACATTCTTGATGAATAATTACTGAACAAAAAAAATATTATTGGGAGTGCATCTTTCAGTGAAATGACTGTTTTTGGTTTTGTTTTGGTTCATGTAACTGTGGATAAATATTACTTATTGTTGGAGTTAAGGAGGTTAAGCATCAATCTATGTTACATCCTTGGCCAGACTGATCTTCCCTAAACACTGCTTCCTGGCTTACTTATAATGGCTCCTTATCGTCTACTACTCAACATCTAAATTTCCAAGTCTTATTTTTTAAGACCCTTTGTTATATGGTCTTACTTTTCCTATTCAACATTATTTCCTGCTATCTTCTCTTAGGAACTCTGTTCCATTCAAACCTCTCCCTCCTCAACCATCCATCTAAATATCAGATAACTATGCTTTTGCTGATTCTTTATCCCTGCAATGCTCCTATTTCTTCTTTCTACTTCCCTAAATCTCATCCATCTTTCTAAGGTTCTGAACCTATCTCACCTTCTGTGAGATTTCTCTTGACTCCAGCCTGTCACTCTCTTTCATGTTTTATTCCTTCTGCTTTTACAGTCCGCAGTGTACAAGTAGGATCTGATCCTGTGCTATACTGTCTATCCTTAATTATATATCACATAAAATTTTTCTTCCCTAATTGTTTCAGGTCTTGTCAAGCAGACCATAATTTGTTCCTATTATTAGCTTTTTACAAGAAGTGCTATGATCTTTTCCACAAGCTCAAAGAGAATTTTGAACTCAGAGAAAAGAAATCAGGGGGAAAAGGAAAGGTTTTCAAGTTTATAACAATGAACTTTCATGTCCACTGATGCTAAAAACAGGGTAACCATCCTTTCATGACAGTAGGAATGCTATAGATCAACTATCAGGAGGAATACATTTGTACTAACTAAAAGGAAATCATATAGATTATTAAGGGTTGCTGAGAGTTCAAAATTGCTTTCTTTAAAGATCTTTTAGAATCACAAGAGGGGTTAATCAAGATCTGGAATTTCCTTGAGGAAGACACACCCTGTGATTCTAGATGTTCGTAAAAATCAAGGCTGACACCTCATCTAAGCCCCTCGGTGGCCGTCCAAAGTGGCTCTGTCCCTTTGTCCCTTCCATTCTCTGTGGATATACACGCATGTGTCTAGCAGACTATTGCTTTCGTCTACGTTCGCATCAGGCTTCTTGATAAACTGAAGGATGGTCCTCTTCTATAATGGTGGAAATTCAGGCTATGAAGGCAACATCACCAACCACCCCAGTGGTCAAGTTCTAAACTGACTTTGCTTCGCTCCCACCAGACGCTCTACCTGTAGGCTGCGGTGCAGGTGTCCTTGTATTCCTGGAGCTTCACGCACACCATGTTGAGGAACTGATCCGAGTAGGCACTCAAGTCGTGCATCAGGTTCAGGAGGTCTTGCACTGTCTTCTCCACAATGATTGTGCTCTGGAAAAGAACACGAGAGGACACAGAAGCTTATGAGGGTTCAGACTCAGGTAATGTGTAGGACAAGGAAGGACAACTAAAGGATGTAATCACTTAAGACACCTGAACTTTCCTAGAAGGACATGACATTTAAAACTACTCAACGAATAAAGAAATAAGTATCTTACATAGTGCTGATCCTCCCAAGACCTGAGAAGGTGTTTTTATGGCAGGACACAGCACAGGGAATTTAAAATTGATTTCACGAAATTCTTGGCATTCACAAGATATCTCTCTGTGGCTTTTGAGGAAGAAAATACATATTCAGTTGCAGTCAGATTTATCACACTCAGGGTTCTACTTTCAGATTAGGAATCCATGACGGGCAGCCTGAAGAAAAAGCCTTCCAGGAGTTGTTTTTAAAAGTTTCAAAACCATCAATCTATTAAGGATACCAAATAACATTTGTATTGTGCCTTACAGCTTGCAGAATGTTTTCACATATACAACATATGTTACCCTCACTTGAAACGCACATAATAATGATAATCATGAACACTTACGGATTCTTACAAGTGCAGAGTACGGAACTAGACACTGTACATGCTTTATCTCATTTAATCCTCTCAACAAACCTACCTATCAACTGAATCCCTTAACCATCCCCAGGGTAAAAAGGAGGAAACAGGCTTAGAGAAAGAAAAAGGCAAAGCAGGGACTCCAGACTGCAATCTTTTCACTATACCATTGCGCTTTAGAAACATTTCTCACGAGATCATCGTACTTCTTCTTGTTTTTGTCACTGTAGAAGCAGTGTCCAAATAGATGTGTTTTAAAAGCGAATTAAAGGAATATCCAAGGGAAAAAATAAACCCATCTTTAGAAACTAATAATACTGTGTGGTGAAACAATGCTATATCTAAACAGAGGCATTTTCAATAAATTCTAAATTTTTGCTTAAGAAAAAAAAAAAGAAGGTGGCAAGCCATGCCAGAAAAAAAGAAAAGGTATAATTGTTCAAACCATTTGTTTGTGTCTCTTTCCCAAAGAGCACAATTACACAGGAGTAAATATTAATCACATGCTTAGCATTTTGGAATCCTTCGGTCAATAATTGGTTTGATGAATATGTATTTATTTATATAGAATTCCAGACTGAGCCAGAAAAGTAAACACCAAATTTTTTTTTTTTCCGGTCTGACAGTGACATTTGAAATAACCAAAGGCATTTAATTATGCTTAAATACAGACTCTAGGGTACAGGGTTTTGGTTTTCTTTCTTCTACAGACAAAAAGAATGGACAAAAGTGTACAGCTTTTCTCAACACAGTGGAGGACCAGCTTAAGTTATGAGTTTACACGTATGCGCTTATTTAGGCTTATTTGGTTCTAGAGGTTTCTTCTTTGCCTCTCCTCTCCCTACACCCCAAGTAAAATAATCAGAAGATGAAAAGGAAGGAGCAGTTACATCACGTAGGGAAAACTCCATGGGAAACCAAATTACAGTCTCTATAGAATCCCCACAAATTCAACTTCCTTTTCTGTATTGATTTTAAGATTAAAGCACCGCCGCTTCCCCCTGATCCATAATTCCTTGGTGTTTGTGTGTGAGTGACAGGAATTGATTCCGCTCAGCTACATGGCCCTATGCTGCTATGAAGAATCAAAAATCCTCATCCTGATTAAGAACACAGGATATCCTACCACACGTGGACAGCAATTAATAAAGGAGAGTGGACTCCAGCCATCCTAACAGAGGCCATTTAAAATCTCAAACACTGCAGGGAAGATGAGCACAAGCAGATGGCTCAGATCACTGAGAGAAAGGGCCTGGGTCTATTTCCAACTCTGCTATTGATAATCCACTCTGGGACAGTTTTGGGGAGCGCCGGCCTTTCTGATGGCTCCATCTAGCCTTCTGGACACCAAGGATGACTTGATGGTCCTCTGCTGGCCTTCATCACTCAATTGGTACCTTGGTGCTTGCAGACTTGGACTGTTGCAGGTCATCTCAGGTGTGTTTGTTCCTCCTGATTAGACTATCAACTTCTCAAAAGTGACACCAGTATTCTTTTCTAAAACCTTCAATGTGTTACACAGTAGCTTCCCTCTAGCTATCTATCTTACACATGGCAGTGTTTATGTCAGGGCTACTCTCATAGGTGGGATGCAGGTGGGTGGGAGGGAGGCTTACAAGGGAGTGGATATGTGTACACTTAGAGCTGATTCACACTCTTGTACAGAAGAAACGAACACAACATTGTAAAGCAATTATCCTCCAACTATAAAAACCTTAAATTCAGCCAACTTAAATAAAAAAACAAAACAAAAATAAAATATAACCTTCCCACCCTTCCCTTTCCTCATGTGCTCTGTAATTTCTTAGGATCTTCAGCACAGTACTACTAATCAAAGAAACAGGACTAATACTGTTAACTCATACAAATAATGTGAGGGGTGTCATATATGTGAAGGATGCTAGACACACACATCTTTGCATTTTTGAAGTCTCTCTGGGTGGATTCGGTTTGGTCTGTACTTATCTCAGGACTTTTGGGTGACTAGAATTATGCTGATGTCAGTTGGAGGGGAAGGGGAGGTTGGAAGCACATAGAAATATCCCCTGGAGATAAAGGTTTTGGGGTAAACAGAAAGTTCCTGCAGGGAATGATTAGAATGCCATGGTTTAATTCTAATGGTTGTGCTCAACACAGGGCCTATGTGATGCTATATGATTATATACAATTTTCCAGCTATTTGCTTGATTTACCTTGTCATGGTAGCACTCTGGATAATCAATCACTACATTCTCTTCAAGGAAAATGACACTGTAGTTTGCCAAACGATGGGCATTTTTACAGACGAAAAAGATTGCATTTTCCAAGAATTTATAACAATTTCCAAATCAGTGGCTCTGACAGATAAATACTGAAAATATCAAATGTCTAACAAGGTCAATCCTGTTTTTATTTATTTGATCCCTTTGGCATCACAAATGATTTATTGTCTCATTATTAATTTGGCGATTTGCCAGTGGTGACTATAATGACTTCATCATAAGTAAAACCTTGATTTTATTCATTATAATTGCCATTAAACATATCACACATGATTGATATTTGTTTAAAAATAACTCAATTCTCATTTCTTGCAACCTATTACCAGGTAATAAGTCTGAGCTTGACATGAAAAATGAGAAAAGAAAAAAAAAAAAAATCCCAGGATAGCTGAGGCAAAAAAAAAAAAAAGATTGCTATGAAGAATAAACAACTAAAGTTTCTTACAGGGATATATCAGCAATGTAAAATAAGAAGATGGTATATAAGGATCAGCTCTTTGGTTTTGCACTTAAAATTTTTTTTTTTTATTAGTTGGAGGCCAACCACTTCACAACATTTCAGTGGGTCCTGTCATACATTGACATGAACCAGCCATGGAGTTACATGTATTCCCCACCCCGATCCCCCCTCCTACCTCCCTCTCCACCCGATTCCTCTGGGTCTTCCCAGTGCACCAGGCCCGAGCACTTGTCTCATGCATCCAGCCTGGGCTGGTCATCTGTTTCACTATAGATAATATACATGCTGTTCTTTTGAAACATCCCACCCTCGCCTTCTCCCACAGAGTCCAAAAGTCTGTTCTGTACTTCTGTGTCTCTTTTTCTGTTTTGCATATAGGGTTATCATTACCATCTTTCTAAATTCCATATATATGTGTTAGTATGCTGTAATGATCTTTATCTTTCTGGCTTACTTCACTCTGTATAATGGGCTCCAGTTTCATCCATCTCATTAGAACTGATTCAAATGAATTCCTTTTAACGGCTGAGTAATATTCCATGGTGTATATGTACCACAGCTTCCTTATCCATTCGTCTGCTGATGGACATCTAGGTTGTTTCAATGTCCTGGCTATTATAAACAGTGCTGCAATGAACATTGGGGTGCACGTGTCTCTTTCAGATCTGGTTTCCTCAGTGTGTATGCCCAGAAGTGGGATTGCTGGGTCATATGGCAGTTCTATTTCCAGTTTTTAAGGAATCTCCACACTGTTCTCCATAGCGGCTGTACTAGTTTGCATTCCCACCAACAGTGTAAGAGGGTTCCCTTTTCTCCACACCCTCTCCAGCATTTATTGCTTGTAGACTTTTGGATAGCAGCCATCCTGACTGGCGTGTAATGGTACCTCATTGTGGTTTTGATTTGCATTTCTCAGATGATGAGTGATGTTGAGCATCTTTTCATGTGTTTGTTAGCCATCTGTATGTCTTCTTTGGAGAAATGTCTGTTTAGTTCTTAGGCCCATTGTTTGATTGGGTCATTTATTTTTCTGGAATTGAGCTGCAGGAGTTGCTTGTATATTTTTGAGATTAATCCTTTGTCTGTTGCTTCGTTTGCTATTATTTTCTCCCAATCTGAGGGCTGTCTTTTCACCTTACTTATAGTTTCCTTTGTTGCACTTAAAATTTTTAATGAATGAATAAATGAATAAACATGATTGGATATTAAAGACCTTGTCCACTTAGCCCAAGTCCTAGTGGGGTACAGCAACCAGTAGTAAACTTTTTCTTTTAAATAGGAGTATAGCTGATTTACATTGTTGTGTTAGGTTCAGATGTATGGCAATGTGAATCAGTTATATATATATATACACACATACACATAGCTGCTCTTTTAGATTATTTTCCCATACAGTTCACTACAGAGTATTGAGTAGAGTTCCTTGTGCTACACAGCAGGTTCTTACTACTTACCTGTTTTATATATAGTAGTGTGTATATGTCAATCCCAATCTTTCAGTTTATTCCTCCCCCATTTAACCCCTAAATAACCATAAGCTTGTTTTCTGTACCTGTAACTCTATTTTTGTTTTATAGATAAGTTCATTTGTACCCTTTTAAAAGATTCCATGTATAAACAATATCATGATGTTTGTCTGTCACTTCCTTACTTATAGTCTCTTCCATCACATTACAAAATCCTTTTGATGGGTGACTATACCTTCATATCTCTACTGCCTAGGAGAAGGTATCTGGCACATTGCAGGTGCTCAACAGATGTTTATTAGATGAACTGATGCACACTCAGAACAAAGGGGGTGAAAAGACAGAATAGAATTATAAAGCAGGGTAATGGTTCAAAAGCCTGATTTGGTAACGCTGAATCAGAATATGGTCTCTTTATTACTACATCACTATATCTTAATTCTCATGGTTCTAAAGACTGAAGATCTTAGACTTCTCTATAAAAACACTCCTAATTTCACCTAATTGCTTTATTTTTCTTTAATGACAATCCATAAATATATATACACACACACAACTAAATTGCTAATTTAAAGCTTTAAGATGTATAAATAAATTCTCAACTCAGGAAAAAACAAAAAACTTCAGTGTGGAGAATGTGGTCTCTGTATGTGTGCTGTTTTAGCCCTTGGATCAGGGATGGTTCAGAGATGCTGCAAATAGCCCAGGGTCCTAGGAAACTGCTTTAGGAAGAATTTGAAAGAAAACAGTAAATCCATCTATCATTTCAGACATGCCCCACCACACCCCCTCAGCAAGACACACAGCAATAACTGTGCAGGGAGGGGTTTTTCTAATATTTAATGATGACAATGTTTCTGTTTAGGAGGATATACCCAACTACAAGTTGCCAGATCTCATCATTGCATATTGTCCTTCCAGTTACTATCAGCTCCGAGTTGTTGGTTGTAAACAATAACAACGACAATAATGACAGAAATCTTCTTCCTGGTTTATAATCTATATTTTGGCTTCTGTGATGTTTAAAATAATCTGAAATGGTTTGCTCCTTCAATAAGCTAACTGGTAAAAGACTATGCATCCAAGGAGTTGGTGACTAAGGAATCTGCCACTTCTACACTCTTCCCAATCATGCTTCTATAACCAATCATCCTTATATAACCCATGGGGCCCTTCATGGCATGGCTTCTGTCTACCCCTCCAGCCTCAATATTGCCATTTCCCCCTTGCACTCTAAGATCTGGCTACATGAGGCTGCTTCCATTTTTCCTTCTCATTTCAAGGCTTTGCACTTGCCTATAAAGTTCAGTCCCTTGCCTTCCGTTCCTAGAGCACTTTCTCCTATCCTTCAGGTCTTAGATAAGAACTCCTTTCTGTAGGAAGATTCTTCCTCACGTTCATTAGGTTCTCCTGCTACAAGCACTTAGAACATATTCATCTATATAGTCATCTCTCCTTCCTCTTCTTTTGGTTCTGCTTCTCTGGGGAGCCCAGATTAACACACACTGCAAGGGAGGAGGGGGTACTGATTGGGAGGGACATCTGCTCGGTGGTTACACGCACACATGTTATATCTCAACTCTGAACAATTTATATCCAGCCATTACACAAATGAATAGGCATCCCTTCAAAACTTTGTCTGAGAATACCATATGTAAGCATATAAGGCTTCTATTATAATGATTTTCACTTAGGGTGTATTTTTAAAATGTGAAGATGCAGCAGTATTGTTGGCAATATTATTATAGACCACTGTTATAAATGAGAACTGTTCAGAAGGAACAGAGTTTTGCAGAGAAAGAGCAGAGAATTTAACAAATTGATTAAATAGATACATATTTATTAAGTAAATATTTCTTGTATGCCAAATACTAACCGAACTGTAGGAGATAAAAGATCCAAAGGAGACAAATTTCCTGACTCCAGTAATCTTAGATAGGAGGAAGAGACATCAGCTCAGTTCAGTTCAGTCACTCAGTCGTGTCCGACTCTTTGCAACCCCATGGACTGCAGCATGCCAGGTCTCCCTGTCCATGACCAACTCCCAGAGTTTACTCAAACTCAGGTCCATCGAGTCGGTGATGCCATCCAACCATATCATCCTCTGTTGTCCCCTTCTCCTTCTGCCTTCAATCTTTCCCAGCATCAGGGTCTTTTCAAATAAGTCAGTTCTTCACATAAGGTGGCCAAAGTATTGGAGTTTCAGCTTCAACATCAGTCCTTCCAATGAATATTCAGGATTGATTTATTTTAGGATGGACAGGTTGGATCTCCTTGCAGTCCAAGGGACTCTCAAGAGTCTTCTCCAACACCACAGTTCAAAAGCATCAATTCTTTGGTGCTCAGCTTGCTTTATAGTCCAGTTCTCACATCCATACATGATCACTGGAAAAACCATAGCCTTGACTAAATGGATCTTTGTTGGCAAAGTAATGTCTCTGCCTTTTAATATGCAGTCTAGGTTGGTCATAACTTTCCTTCCAAGGAGTAAGTGTCCTTTAATTTCATGGCTGCAGTCACCATCTGCATTGATTTTGGAGCCCCAAAAAATAAAGTCTGGCACTGTTTCCATTGTTTCCCCATCTATTTGCCATGAAGTGATGGGACCGGATGACATGATCTTAGTTTCCTGAATATTGAGCTTTAAGCCAACTTTTTCATTCTCCTCTTCCACTTTCATCAAGAGGCTTTTTAGTTCATCTTCACTTTCTGCCATTAGGGTGGTGTCATCTGCATATCTGAGGTTATTGATATTTCTCCCGGCAATCTTGATTCCAGCTTGTGCTTCCTCCAGCCCAGCGTTTCTCATGATGTACTCTGCATATAAGTTAAATAAGCAGGGTGACTATATACAGCCCTGATGTACTCCTTTTCCTATTTGGAACCAGTCTGTTGTTCCATGTCCAGTTCTATCTGTTGCTTCCTGACCTGCATACGGATTTCTCAGGAGGCAGGTCCGGTGGTCTGGTGTTCCCATCTCTTTCAGAGTCTTCCACAGGAGGTGGAAGGTCGCAAATATGGACAATACAGTGTCATAGACACTGCTACCCTGGGCATCTGTATAAAGGACAGCAGAGGCACAGAGGAGGAAAGAGTTCACTGGACTAGGGTAAAAGGGGTGGAAGAAATCCTGAGAAAGAGGAAGTTAAAATTGAACTGAGTCCAGAAAGATAAAGAGCAACTTGTCAATTGACAAAGAAGGCAGGAGAAACACTTATGGTGGACGCAATAGCATAAACAGGAAATGGTGTGGAATTCTGGGAACTGCACGTGGTTCCTCATGGCTGGGGTGAGCGTGTGCCGTGTTTATGCATACTGGGAAGGCAGGCAGAGAGAGGACCCAGAAGCTAGATCCTGGAGGCCTTTTTACAACACATACAAACATGGTATCTAAATATTTTGAATATTCCTTCTCCAGCAGGAAAATACAACAAATTAATCCCAATTGATGTCACTAGTCACTAGATGATCCACTTCAAGTGTAGGAAGACAATTTCAAAATGCTCCATTCCACTGTTCAGAAAAGAAAAACATATAACCAAAAGGGAAATATGTTCTGAGTTCTGGCAGCCTCAAGAGTCAGGTAGAATTTATAAGTAGGCTTAAACAAAGAAAATATAAGGTTAAATTCTGGGCAATCGAAAATACTATATCCCTGTAGAAGTCACAAAAGTGCTCATAAAATTTATCTGCCAAGTAAAAACTTGAAATACATATGATGTAAATTACTAATAATACTTATTTTTTAACATTTTGAATAGAGGATCATTTATGGTTGAATACAATCTGTGCCTAACATTATAAGCACAGCTGGCTTTTTATGAGGTTTATTTAGGGGGTTGTGATTTCATATTCAGAACAAAACAAATAGCAGGCAAGGGGAAAGAAGTGTGGAATAGTTGTGCTTAATTAGACTGTGAGATCCCAGGGGGCATCTTTGTTTCCTGAGCTAACACTAGATAACAAAGGAATACTTGTTGACTTATATACTTCAAATCAATGTTAACTCTGTGGCCTGGTTATCAATTCCCCTTAGTGCGTAATGGAACCCACAGAGGCAAAATAATCAACAACAGATGAGCATTAGCACTTGCAAGAAGTATCCCCAAGTCTGCCCTCCCCTCTAAACACAAACATATTTCAAAGGTTACTATTCTGCCAACTACCTAGTGCTACATGTTAGGATGGTCACAGAACTATCATAGTAACAAAATTAGCAGCTACAGTACTTCATTTTTGTCAAGCAATGTTCTTGGTATAAAGCATGGTCTCTTTTCAAAGGGGTGATGACTGTCTACTTGGGATAATATCATTCAGAAGAAGAAATGAGCGGCATTCCAAGAGATGAAATTAAGTGTGAAAGACAATGGAGGAGGAGTCAGGCAGCCTGAACTGGGACCTGGAGGATGGGTCAGGTTGGATACATGGAAAGGAGGAGGTGAGATATTTCAGGCTAGAGAAACGGGGTTGCAAAGGCTGGGAAGGAGGACTGAGCTGGTCTCAAATAGCAAAGAGAAGTCAAGGGTGGTTGGAGAAAGGTTGACCAGACAGGGGAGAACCAGTTTGTGGAAAGCCTGAATGACAAGCTGAAGGCCTTTTCCTGCAGATGGAGAGAAAGAGGGCAGTGTATTAGACAGTGAAGCCCAGAAACTTAATTATAGTGCCAAAAGCAACTTGCTGTCCACAGTCTAATTCTCCCTGGTGGCTCAGATGGTAAAGCGTCCGTCTACAATGCGGGAGACCCGGGTTCGATCCCTGGGTGGGGAAGATCTCCTGGAGAAGGAATTGGCAACCCACTCCAGTATTCTTGCCTGGAAAATCCCATGGATGGAGGAGCCTGATAGGCTAGAGTCCATGGGGTCGCAAAGAGTCAGACGCGACTGAGCGACTTCACTTACTTACTTACTTACTTAAGCTACATTACAATTATGGTCCCAGATGGAATCTTAGTTTGGAAAAGCCAGTTGTGAAGAACAGCTTTGTAACATTTGGGAAATTTAAAAACAGACTAGATATTATATGACACTAAGAATTTACTGCTAATGTTGAAAACAGTGACAATGTTATTTTGATAAGAAAATGCTCTTGCTCTGTAAAGTAGTATTAAAGTATTTTGGTATAAAACAGTTTGAAATCTTGGCTTACACAACTAGAAAACCAGATGAGATACATGAAGCAATAGCTTTCAGATACCGGAGAAGGAAAATGCATGAAGTGAGCCCTACGGCCACCCCAGCTGGCATTTCCAGGCCATAATGCAGGAAGGTGGTAGCTAAACAGAGCCTGGAAGTCTTGCTGAGTTGAGGAGACAGAACTTGGAGGTTTAGAACATCAAGGAAGCTTGATGGGGCAAAATACTGGGAAGGCAGGGGCTGCACAGAGAAAGAGGGGAAGGAGGGAGGAGGGAAGAAAAGAGAAAGAGACAGGGAGAAAGTTGGAGGGGGGAGGAAGGGAGAAACAGAGAGAGATCTCTGTAGATCATCAAGAAAAGTCCTCTCAGTGTGGGGGAAAAGGAACCCTCCTACACTGTTGATGGGAATGTAAGGTGGTGCAACCACTATGGAAAACAGGGACTTATCCAATGAGTCGTCTGTGGCATCAGATGACCAAAATACTGGAGCTTCAGTATCAGTCCTTCCAACGAGTATTCAGGGTTGATCTCCCGTAAGATTGACTGGTTTGATTTCCTTGCTGTCCAAACGACTTTCAGGAGTCTTCTCCAGCACCTCAGTTCAAACGCATCAATTCTTTGGTGCTCTGCCTTCTTTATGGTCCAGCTCTCACAACCGTACGTGACCACTGGGAAGACCATAACTTTGTCTATATGGACGTTTGTTGGCACACAAACTGTGCTTTTCAACACACTGTCTAGGTTTGTCATAGCTTTCCTGCCAATAAGCAGTTGTCTTCTTTTTTTTTTTTTCTTAGCAGTTGTCTTCCAATTTCATCGCTGCAGTCACTATCCACAATGATTTTAGAGCCCAAGAAGAGGAAATCTGTCACTACTTCCACCTTTTCCCCTTCTATTTACCATGAACTAATGGAGCCAGATGCCATGATATTAGTTTTTTTTAAATTAAATTTTAAGCTAACTTTTTCACTCTCCTCCTTCACCCTCATCAAGAGACTCTTTAGCTCCTCTTCACTTTCTGCCATTAGAGTGGTATCACCTAATACCACTGGAGGAAATAGCAAAACACCCCAGTATACTTGCAGTGAGAACCTCATGACCTGTATAAAAGGACAAAAAGATATGACACTAAAAGATGAGTCTCCCAGGTCGGAAGGTGTCCAATACGCTACTGGGGAAGAGAGGAGGAGAACTACTAGTAGACCCAGAAAGAATGACGTGGCCAGGCCGAAGCGGAAATGACACTCAGTTGTGGATGTGTCTGGTAATGAAAGCAAAACCAGATGCTGCAAAAAACAGTATTGCATAGGAACTTGGAATGTTAGGTCCATGAATCAAGGTAAATTGGACTTGGTCAAGCATGAGATGCTAAGAATAAACATCAGCATCATAGGAATCAGTGAACTAAAATGGACAGGAATGGGTGAATTTAATTCAGATGACCATTATATCTACTACTGTGGGCAAGAATCTCAAAGAAGAAACGGAGTAGCCCTCACAATTAACAAAAGAGTTCAAAATGCAGTACTTGGGTTCAACCTCAAAAATGACAGAATGATCTTGTTTTGTTTCCAAGGCAAGCCATTCAATATCACTGTAATTCAAGTCTATCCCCCTACCACTGATGCTGAGGAACTACCATATAATCCAGCAATCCCACTCCTGGCATACCCCCAGACAAAAATATTATTCAAAAAGATATATGCACCCCTATGTTCATAGCAGCACTATTCACAATAGCGAAGACATAGGAACAACCTAAGCAGTCTACAAATGAATGGATAAAGAAGATGTGGTACATATATACAAATGGAATACTACTCAACCATAAAAACTTATGAAATAATGCCATTTGCAGCACGGCAAATGGACCTAGAGATTGTCATACTAAATGAAGTAAGTCAGGCAGAGAAAGGCACATATCACATGATATCCCTTATATGTGGAATCTAAAACACGGCACAAATGCACCTACCTTAAAGAAAAAACAGACTCATAAACTGAGAGAACAGATTTGTGGTTGCCAAGGACTGGGAGGAGTGAGAGAGATGGACTGGGAGTTTGGAGTTAGCTGATGCAAACTATTAGGAAGGAAAAACAAGAAAATCCTACTGTATAGCACACAGAACTATTCAGTCTGCTAGGATAAACCATAATCAAAAAGAATATAAAGAATGCATGTATGTATATAACTGAGTCACTTTCCTGTATAGCAGAAATTAGGACAACATTGTAAATCAACTATACTTCAATAAAATTTAAAAAAAGTTTTCAAAAAAAATAAAGGGGAAACAAAAAGAGTCCCCTCAAATTTTTCAGTTCAGTTCAGTTCAGTCGCTCAGTCATGTCTGACTCTTTGTGACTACATGGACTGTAGCAGGCCAGGCTTCCCTCTTCATCACCAAATCCTGGAGCTTACTCAAACTCATGTCTATCTAGTCAGTGATGCCATCCAACCATCTAATCCTCTGTTGTCCCCTTCTCCTCCTGCCTTCAATCTTTCCCATAAGCAGGGCCTTCCAATGAGTCAGTTCTGCACATCAGGTGGCCAAGGTATTGGGAGTGAAGCTGATTCAGCTTCAGCATCAGTCCTTCCAATGAATATGCAAGACTCATTTCCTTTAGAATTGACTGGTTGGATCTCCTTGCAGTCCAAGGGACTCTCAAAAGAGTCTTCTTCAACACCACAGTTCAAAAGCATCAATTCTTCAGCGCTCAACTTTCTTTATAGTCCAACTCTCACATCCATACATGACTACTGGAAAAACCATATCTTTGACTAGACAGACCTTTGTCAGCAAAGTAGTGTCTCTGCTTTTTAATATGCTGTCTCGGTTGGTCATAACTTTTCTTCCAAGGAGCAAGTGTCTTTTAATTTCATGGCTGCAGTCACCATCTGCAGTGACTTTGGAGCCCCAAAAAATAAAGTCTATCACTGTTTCCATTGTTCCCCCATCTATTTGCCATGAAGTGATGGGACCAGATGCCATGATCTTAGTTTTCTGAATCTTTGGCTGAGTAGTAATCTTTGCCTGTGTGGCTGGAACTCCCAAGGTTGGTGAACAAACTACCTGTAAAGAGCAGGTAGAACTCCCAGAGTTCACACAGCAGCAGGAATGGTTCATGTTCTCACCAGCTAGAGTGGAAGGATCTCCCTATAGACAGGGAATCTGTTTGAATTCTCAGAAAGGTACTGCCACAGTAGTGGGACAAGTTATTTTTAGACTAAAGATTGCCGTGGACATGTATAACAAAGCCTAAAAGTAAAGCTTGAAATAACTGATCAATTCTATGTCACTAAAATGTGTCTTAAACAAAGCTCAATAATATTTAAAAGACTACAGCAAAATCTATCATCCAATGATGTACAGATGATAGATGCTGGGAAAGATTAAAAGTGGGAGGAGAAGGGGACAACAGAGGATGAGATGGTTGGATGGCATCACTGACTCAATGGATATGAGTTTGAGTAAACTCTGGGAGTTGGTGATGGACAGGGAGGCCTGGTGTGCTGCGGTCCATAGGGTCGCAAAGACTCGGACATGACTGAGTGACTGAACTGGACTGAATGATGTATCAAAATTACATGTCCAGCATCCAATCATTTCCCAGGTGGCACTAGTGGTAAAGAATAAACCTGCCAATGGAGGAGACACACGAGATGCAGGTTTGATCCCTGGCTCAGGAAGGTCCCCTGCAGGAGGGCATGGCATCCCCTTCTAGTATTCTTGCCTGGAGAATCCCATGGACAGAGGAGCCTGGTGGGCTACACTTCATAGGGTCGCAAAGAGTCAGACACAACTGAAGTGACTTAGCACAGATGTACACATCTAATCAAAAATTACCTGGCTTGCAAAAGAGTGGGAAAATACATATGAGGGGAAAAGTAAGAGAAACAGAACCGGAAAGAACACAGATAACAGAATAAGCAGACAAGGAAAAAGATGCAATAGCCATTATAAATATGCTCCTATACTCAAGAGCATAAAAGAAAAATATGAACATGACAAGGAGAGAAATGGAAGACATGGCAATAGAAACTATCCAAAATAAAACACAGAAGGAAAAAAGATGAAAACAAGATCAAGTATAACCTAATATACATGCAACTGAAGTTCCCGAAGGAGGTGGCAGGGCAGAAAAAAATAATGGCTGAAAAATTTCCAAATTTGATGTAAACTACAAGCCCACAGATCCAAGAAGCTCAACAAACATAAAAGAGATGACAAAAACTATTGGGAGGCCCTTTACAATCAAATTACTGAATATTAAGGATAAATAGAAAAATCTTAAAAACATCAAGAAAAAGAAAGGAAATGAGATTTGCAAGGAAGTCTTTGGATTCCCATTTCAATGTTCTCTTTACTGCCCCACACGCTGACTTCTCCTGGGGGAAATGGTGTTAGACGAGGATGGACTTGACTGGCACAGTGGGACTGACTGAAGCTCTGGTGGTAGTGTAGGTGGCTTGGGCAGTGGTGGTAAGAAGAAAAGAAGATTCAACAGAGAAAAAGAGAGGGACAAAGACAAAATAATCAAGAAAACAAGCATGAGGAAAGCTAAGGTAGAAGAATTTCAAAGAAGAGGAGTAGTGTAAGGGCGTCCGACTTTTAAGAAACCAACCACTCACAAATCCTCCAATGCAGCAGAGAAAGTGACAGTCGCTCAGTCGTGTCCAACTCGTTGCGGCCCCAAGGACTATACAGTCCATGGAATTGTCCAGGCCAGAATACTAGAGTGGGTAGCCTCTCCCTTCTCCAGGGGATCTTCCCAACCCAGGGACTGAACCCAGGTCTCCTGCATTGCAGGCAGATTCTTTACCAGCTGAGCCACAAGGGAAGCCCAAGAATACTGGAGTGGGTAACTGATCCCTTCTCCAGCGGATCTTCCTGACCCAGGAATCGAACTGGGGTCTCCCACATTACAGGCATATTCTTTACCAACTGAACTATCAGGGAAGCTCTAATGGAGCAGTAAGAAACTTCAATAGAAGGCCTAATCTGGGTAATAGTCTTCCCAGGAATGTTATTTCCCTGCTGTACATTTCTAAATGTTCTCTTTCTGTTCAGAGGGCCCAATATGATTCCATGCTCTACACTCTAGTTATATATACATTTAAAAAAACCAAAACATTCTTCTCCTTAATGCAACTAATACAAGTTCTTCTTTTTTTTATAGGTAATTTACTCAAAGAAAAAATGAATAACAGTAAGCCACATAAAAGTAAAAAGGCGTGCTCGCTTCGGCAGCACATATACTAAAATTGGAACGATACAGAGAAGATTAGCATGGCCCCTGTGCAAGGATGACATGCAAATTTGTGAAGCGTTCCATGTATTTAAGACAGCCCTCAGACTGGGAGAAAATAATAGCAAACGAAGCAACAGACAAAGGATTAATCTCAAAAATAT
Organism: Cervus elaphus; assembly: GCF_910594005.1. Lineage (NCBI taxonomy): Eukaryota > Metazoa > Chordata > Mammalia > Artiodactyla > Cervidae > Cervus > Cervus elaphus. The sequence goes on along the minus strand of NC_057832.1, from coordinate 103,782,016 downwards.
ACAAGCAACTCCTGCAGCTCAATTCCAGAAAAATAAATGACCCAATCAAAAAATGGGCCTAAGAACTAAACAGACATTTCTCCAAAGAAGACATACAGATGGCTAACAAACACATGAAAAGATGCTCAACATCACTCATCATCAGAGAAATGCAAATCAAAACCACAATGAGGTACCATTACACGCCAGTCAGGATGGCTGCTATCCAAAAGTCTACAAGCAATAAATGCTGGAGAGGGTGTGGAGAAAAGGGAACCCTCTTACTCTGTTGGTGGGAATGCAAACTAGTATAGCCGCTATGGAGAACACTGTGGAGATTCCTTAAAAAACTGGAAATAGAACTGCCATATGACCCAGCAATACCACTTCTGGGCATACACACTGAGGAAACCAGATTTGAAAGAGACATGTGCACCCCAATGTTCATCGCAGCACTGTTTATAATAGCCAGGACATGGAAGCAACCTAGACGCCCATCAGTAGACGAATGGATAAGGAAGCTGTGGTACATATACACCATGGAATATTACTCAGCCGTTAAAAAGAATTCATTTGAATCAGTTCTAATGAGATGGATGAAACTGGAGCCCATTATACAGAGTGAAGTAAGCCAGAAAGATAAAGAACATTACAGTATACTAACACATATATATGGAATTTAGAAAGATCGTAACGATAACCCCATATGCAAAACAGAAAAAGAGATACAGATGTACAGAACAGACTTTTGGACTCTGTGGGAGAAGGCGAGGGTGGGATATTTCGAGAGAACAGCATCGAAACATGTATATTATCTATAGTGAAACAGATCACCAGCCCAGGTTGGATGCATGAGACAAGTGCTCGGGCCTGGTGCACTGGGAAGACCCAGAGGGACTGGGTAGAGAGGGAGGTGGGAGGGGGGATCGGGATGGGGAATACATGTAAATCCATGGCTGATTCATGTCAATGAATGGGTCATGACAAGACCCACTGCGGTATTGTAAAGTGATTAGCCTCCAACTAATAAAAATAAATGAAAAAAAAAAAAGTAAAAAGGCATGACAAAGAACAAATACAGACAAGACTATAGAAAACACATACTCAAAGATAATAAAATTCTGGCCACTACTTGACTAGATTAATGAAGATAAAATATATGTTTCCTTTTTATTTTGGATACACTGGCAAAGATAAGTAGCATGTGTATTATAATATAAAAGCAAATGTTAGAATGAGCTACCTACTCATCATCCATCAACCCATCCAACACTTAATGAGCACCTACTATGCATTACCTCATTTAACTCTCTATATATTTATATAATATGTATTTACTATCTATAGGAAGAGTACTATTATCTCTATTTGGTAATTGTGTGCTGTGGTCAATTGCTCAGTTGTGTCTAACTCTTTGAGACCCCACAGACTATAGCCCACCAGGCTCCTCTGTCCATGGGACTTTCCAGGCAAGAATACTGGAGCGGGTTGCCATTTCCTCCTCCAGGGGATTTTCCCCACCCAGGGATCAAAACTTCATCTTCTGCATTCGCAGGCAAATACTTTACCCACTGTGCCTGGGAAGCCCATTTGATAGTTGGGGAAACCAAATACTAAGAGATCAAATTGTTTAAGGTCACACAACTAGAAAGCTTTGGTTCCAGCCAGGCAGCCTGAATCTGCAGTTGCTAAAGAAATCCAGATACAGTCAGTGATGAGTTAATCTTTCCAGGCAGTCCACGGTGTCCAGCACAAGCATGCAAAGTGCATGAGGACTGATTATGGAAGGTTCTTATGACCTTCAGATGAAGCGTCAGTGTTGTGACTGGAGAGACCATAACTGGTCTACAGGAAGCTGTGAAGGAGCTCAGCAAGCAGACAGGATGGAGTCAGGGTGGGAAGTGAAGACTGGAGACTCCTGGTCCCAGACTCTCCTGGCTAACTTGCCATCTGGAAGGACAGGTCACTCCAATGCCAGCAGCCAAGAGACACTTCGGGGACAATGTTAAGCCAGCAAGAGGTCTAAGCTTTCAATGCTTTCCTTATACCCCACCCTCTTACATCACCCAGAACTGATAACTGAGACAAAAGGTTTAGACAGAAGGACACAAGACTGCCAGACAGGCTCAGACTAGTAATTCAAACTGTCTCAAACTTATCTTTCTGGAGATTATATTGTCACATAATTTTCCATGCCCTGCCAACATCATCACTGTCGCATTTTCTAACACCCCTTTTCCTGAGAACTCGGAGTACTGCATAAATATCTCAATCAATATCCCAACAGATTGTGAGAAAGTAGAGCAGTCGTGACCATCCCTATGTTTTAGCAAGTCTAACACTTAAAGCAGTTTCAAGGAACAAGTATAACAGTTCGAAAGAGGTTTGTAAAGAACTCTAGAACACCAAGTTGCCACCAAAGGTGGTCCTAAATGCTTGCATGTGGCTATGTTTTTCAAATTCTTTTTCGACTCAGACTACTTTCTGTCAAGTTGCAAAGCATCTGTATTCACAGAAACCCCTTTCTTGATGTAGTGGTGCCATTCAAGTGTATTATGTGATTATTTTGTCCTCTTGAAGATTACATGTCCTCAGTCACTCCATTTAGTGCCAACACACAGAAACCTGGAAATTCACAGAGCAGAACCTTTATAATTCTTTTTTCTAGTAAAGGCAAGGCCTCTGCAGTAGGAAGTTCCAATGACCCACGGTGGGGCACAATGCATTAGGGAAGAGCTACAAACCTATAAATCAACATGTCAGAGGAGGAAGTCCAGCTGATCCCAGTGGGAAATGCATGCTACACACACATTTGTTCCACTCTCTGCAGGCTCACCTGTCTTCGGTGGCTCACACCATATAATCATCAATTATGCTGACAAGTTTCCCTCCAAATCGTTTCAGCCTCAGTTACTCAGGCCCCTCAGAGGTGAGAGCTGGAGCCCTCCGAGGAGGAGAATGAGAAGGGAGCTCAGCTTTCAGGAAAATAGAACATATGGGATTATTTGGGGGGAGAGAGTGTGCAAGGAAGCGTGCGAGCGTGCACACGCAAGGGGAAATCTGTTCAAGGGTAAAGACCCAACTCGGTTATGACTCATACTGGGAGGGCCAATACAATTTGAGAAGAGCTCATGAATTTAAAAAACTAGATCTGGTTTTTGACAAAAACTGGCTGTTTTATGTCCAGCATTCTAGCTCATTCTATAAAGTTAACTGCTCTACGTGACCTGTGCATGCTGAGCAAAAGAGTATGAAGGTCTTCCCTGGTGGCTCAGCTGGTAAAGAATCCACACGCAATGGAGGAGATGCAGGTTTAATCCCTGGGTTGGGAAGATCCCTGGAGAAGGAAGTGGCAACCCACTCCAGTATTCTTGTCTGGGAAATCCAATGGACAGAGGAGCCTGGGGGGCTACAGTCCACGGGGTCACAGGGGTTGGGCACTAGCAACTAAACCACCATCACCAGAACAACATGAACCACTGGGCAAAAATCAAATCACTAGACATCAGGAGACCTGAGTTCCAAACATGGTTATACATGGTTCCAACTTCCCTTTGGGAAGTTGAACAAGATACTCGCTCTTTCTTCATTGGCAAAGGCTGTGATAATCTTCATGACCCATGTTGACATCTTCAGCCTGCCCACCATAAAGCTGATTTCAGCTTTACCTCTTTTCCCCAAGTTTAGGAGGTGACTCATATACATTTATCCTAGATTTTAGTTATCAAGGCACATGATCTGTGCCTATATGAGATGAGAAATTTCACAATGCATCTGATGAACTCAACTCATGGCATTCTGCCAAAGTCTGCATGGAAGGAGCAATAACAGAATCACCCACACACACTGCCCAGGGAAGCAGCTTTCTCCTGAGACCAAAAACAATTAGTGGCTAGAAATCGGAATACTGAAGCTTTGACGTGTCTCCTTCTATGAGAATTTCTTCACACAGGAAACACCCACATCACTGGCAAAGATACAGCCAGCACTTAAGTACATGATAATTTATAGACTTTAGGATATCCCCAGCCAGGAAACATAAATGGACCGACATAGATTCAACTTTTGATGGTGCCAAGCTACGAGGCTTTAAACAGAACCAAAAGAGATCACCTACACTATCACTGTTTTTACAGAAGTATGATAAAAGTACGAATGCTTTAACAGCAAAAAAAATAGAGGAGGAAAAAAATATCAGAAAAAAGGACAGTTCTTTCCCCAAAAGTAAACTTAAAAATCTCTCTCTTGCACCTACCCACATCACACCCACCTACACCCACCTTTACCCTCGCCCCCATCACCACCCCCACTATGCTGGTTTTACTTTATCCATTCTCTGTGGATCCCACTTTGGGCTGACTCAGCCGGGTTGGTAGATTGGGCTTTGGAACTACAGCTCTGTGAGGGAGGGGTTAGGTATCATTAACAGCGTCCATGTTTTACAGATCACTCTGCCTGGTGAGACAAAAGTGCCAAGGACAACGTTCAACTGCTGTGACTGTTTTCACCTGTAGGGGTGAGGGGATGGGTGGTCATCATTCCGCCAAAACAGGATTTTGTCTTTACCCTGGAGTCTCTTATTAGATGAAGGAGAACAGAGACAGGTTCACATGTTTTAAAAATTAAGAGAAATTAAGCACACAAAGATTCAGCTGTCAAGATTTTATCTTCAAGTTGTAAGCATAACATTTTTTACAATACGAAATTAACACAAAACTCAAATGTACTAAATGGAATAATAAACTTGTTCAACAGCCTCTTATTGTGGGTAACTCAGGAGGTACTTTAAGAACAGGCAGATATAATTTGGAAAGAAAACTCTAATGATTCATAAAATTACCACTGTTCCCATGTAACTGAAAACAATAGAGCCTACCACAAAATACAGAGCATTCAAATCATTTTAATGGTTTCTCATTTTTTTTTCTTTTAAACTCTCTGCTCCTTTTATCACTAAGATTTTTTTTTTTTTAATGAAAAGTGGAATGTCCCTGCTGCCCATTTTCTTCCTTTATTATTTCCTTTTTGTTCTAAAAATGAGGGTAAAATTAAGTGCTTAGATCACTCGAGATTTCCAGATGGTCAGACAAACGAGTATGGGGCGTCTGGGCTTGCGTTTTTCACAAGATACGGACGGACATCTCCCATTCAGGCTCCAAGGCTCTTGTTCAATACAAATCTGATTTAGCCTAAGTACCTTCAGTGCGTGACAACCAAATTTCCACACAGGATGAAGGGGCAAAATTGGTTTCACTGCTTAAATTAAAATGGGAAATTTCTATGCATTACACAGTATCCCTTAATTTTCTTGGTGTGTATATCTAAAATAGACATTTGTATACTTTAATCTTTGCATATTATTCTGAAATGTGACTGTTTTTCTTCCTATTTGTCTCCCCTCTCGAGCACCACCTTTTCTCCAGGTTGTTTCATTAAAGTGAAAGACACTCAGTCATGTCCAACTCTTTGTGACCCCATGGACTGAGTTCTCCAAGCCAGAATACTGGAGTGGGTAGCCATTCCCTTCTCCAGGGGATCTTCCCAACTCAGGAATTGAACCAGGGTCTCCTGCAGTGCAGGCAGATTCTTTACTAGTTGAGCTACAAGGGAAGCCCTTTTCATTAAGGCTTTTCCTAGTTCCCTGGAGCTACTAATCCTGTGTTACAACCCCAGGCCATTCTTCTTCTTTTACCCTTGGATGTTTCTTTCGCTATTCTCTTTTCTCTCTTAAACTATCTACCATACAATAAGCCTGTGGGTTAAGGATGGAGAGCAACTGGAAGTGTTTAGTTTCTTAAATAAATACACATATATTGTTTACAATATGCCAGGCATTATTCTAGGTGCTTTTAAGAGTATTAATTCATTTAATCCCCAGAGTAACTCTACGAGGCAGATACTACTATGAATTCCACCTGACAGATGATGAAATCGAGGCACAAAGCCCAGGGTAACACAACCAGTGAACGGTGGAGCCTGATTGGAAGGACTGATGCTGAAGCTGAAGCTCCAATACTTTGGCCACCTGATGCGAAAAACTGGCTCACTGGAAAAGACCTTGATGCTGGGAAAGACTGAAGGCGGGAGGAGAAGAGGACGACAGAGGATGAGATGGTTGGATGGCATCACCGACTCAGTGGACATGAGTTTGGGTAAACTCTGGGATTTAGTGATGGACAGGGAGGCCTGGCGTGCTCCAGTCCTTGGGGTCACAAAGAGTTGGACACGACTGAGCGACTGAACTGAACTGATGTGGGGCCAGTCAGTCTGGCACCAGAGCCCTTGCTCATAAGAATAAGGAGGAGGAAGAAGAAGGGGGAAGGATAGAAGGAGGAAGGATGCTGGAAAACAGGAAGAATGAGAGAAATGAACGACTGATTCATTGGGAATGAGAAGGAAGGAGGAAAGGGCAGCTTAGAAGTAGCCATGGAGTCACTCTAAAAATTGGGCTTGATGTTCTCAGGAACCTGGAGCAAAGACATGTAAGGTGGGCATGACCACGTTGGTGGAGGAGTGTTGCCATCGTGAAGATAAATGGTAACTGAAGTGGCTCAAGATCATCAGTGCCCAGAATGCTGGCAGCAGTGGACGAGAACAGCATGAGGGGTCATGTGCTGGCCAGAGGTTAGTAGCCTGGTGGCTCAGACGGTAAAGGGTCTGTCTGCAGTGCAGGAGACACGGGTTCGATCCCGGGGTTGGGAAGATCCCCTGGAGAAGGAAATGGCAGTCCACTCCAGTACTCTTGCCTGGAAAATCCCATGGATGGAGGAGCCTGGTAGGCTAGCGTCCATGGGCTCACAAAGAGCCAGACATGCCTGAGCGACTTCACTTTCACTTTTTCTTTCTTTAGGGAGCTGAGGGAGTCCTGATTTGTAATGTTTGATGGTTTCCACTTGTAGACACTCCCGCCACAGCATATCTCAAGCTTCCAATGTGATGTCTCTGAACTCAGAGGTGGGAAGAGATGCACAGTAACATACCTGGTAATACAGTGCTGCTGCCAGAGCTATAATAGGGGCAAAAACTAAGAACAGAGACACTAGTAAAATGCGAAATAATCAAGTGATGAGTTTAGTATTTATTACCTTTTTAAAAAAATATTATACGACTTACTTTTTAGTAATGGCTGTGTTTACTAACTGGCTCACACAACTTCTGAAAATTTTAACAGCCAGTTCTTGGGAGCCTGTGGAAGCCAGCTGTACATCAATGAGTGTGAGTATCCAAACACATCCATTCTCAAATAAGTGGGGGGATCATGGGGTGGAAATTTGACCTTCACAATGTCCAGAATTTGCCACACCAGGAAATAAATTCAGGAAGAGGCAATCAAAGAAAAATGATGGAACTTACATATATATAAACAAACCAAATAGCCACTCTAATCTGATGAAAGGAGATGACCAAGAAGTCAAGTATGAAAAAGGGAGTTTGAGAAGGTAAGTTCAGAGAAGGCCTGAGTATCCATTTTCTAACATGCCATAGGTCGTGAGCATCAAACAAAAGACCACTGCACAAACCTACTACCTAGCGTCACATTCTCTAAATGAGGGCCTGCCTCTCCACTCTGTTCTATGTAGGCTCTTTATTCACAGGAAACAGAAGTAAAGAAATAGACTAGGACATTCATGAAATAAAAGGCCTTAGGTGAGCAGTAATGATAAACTGTATAAAAAGGATTCAGGAACATCACGAGTACTATTTTAGTGTTAGTATCTGACATGGCACTGAGAAAAATCTAAAGCTCTGATAACAGAGAGAAGAAAACATCAAATATCACAGGGAACTAGTAACCTCTGGAGAAAGTCAGTCCATTTCACTCATCAAGGTTTCTCCATAGTCAAGCACAGAGTACTACAGTCATATTCAGTAATTTTTTTCCACTAAATGAATTGCCATTCTATCTGTTCCATGTGGTCTTTGAAATTCTTGTCACTTTGTATACAAACCAATGCTTCTGTGTGTTTGAGTGTGAAACTGTTTATGGAAAACTTTCTGCTTATTTGTTACTCAAGATTCTAATAATATTTGAAAATTCATGAGCTCCCAAAGGAATTCACATTGAAAATTTTGACCTCCAGCTCTTCGGATAACCTCACTAGGTCCAGTACAATAAAGAATTTTATGGCTAAAGCATTTATCAACTGCTTGTAGAATTGGAAGATTAGCGCAAGATCCATCTCATTACTTCAAGCTGCCAAATAATGGGCTGTTTTGCTAATTGACACCTGAACATATAATTATAACTGGCAACCCTACATAGCAGAGCACCTTAGGTCAAAAAATCAGCTAGCTTCCAGATCCCAAGTGGCAATCTGAGGATTGAATTGGAAGTTAGCTAACACAGTTCTCACTTTTATAATTGCTAAGAGGAAGCACAGCTGTAAGCCCCTGTTTGACTTTGGTAAAGCTAATACTGAGATTAAGACCCTTTCAGCTGTATTGAATACTGTATTTCTAGCTCCTCCCGGATAGCTTCTCTCAAGTGATAAGGATTTCCTGCCATAAAATTCTAGTTTAGAGGACAGATCCTATCTTCCTGCTATAGCTAATGTGGTATAGCTTGGATACAGAAAAACAGAATAACTATGTTTAGTGAAGATGAGAAAGATGTACTTAGGGGAGAATTTACCTCTGGGTAAAGAACATACACCTCTTTTCACTCTCTCTCCACCCCCAAATCTCAAGAAATGACAGTAAGGAGACTATTTTTGGCCAAGACAGAAATCTATAGGATAAAGAAAATAGGAGGGAGAAGACAAAGACAATGCAATATTGGAAGCAAGAAAGCAGATCAGATTGGTAAATGCTTCTAACAGGCTCAAGAGAGTGGAATCTTATGTCAGTAGTAGGAAAAGCAGAGAGACAGTCCACTCTCCTCTGTAAGTTCCAGACAGCCCCAGGTTTATCTGGACGTGAGGGCAAAACAAGAGGAGTGACTAATATAAGGAGTGGCTAAAACAAGGAGGATTAGTTGAAAGTCTATTATTTTAAAAAAGTAGATCCACAGACTACACTCCCTGTTGGGACTGGGTCACTATCTCTCCTCGACTCTGGTAAAAATCTGAAGGTTTATTCCTTGGAAAGAGTGAAACAGAAGGTCTCTGGGCTCAGAGACAGAATGAACAACTAAAGATGGGGGAAAACAGAGGAGTTAAGTGAATTTATGCATATCCCTGGCCTTCTTTCATCTTCTTCCCAGTTGGTTCCCTGGATGATGGCAATGAGGCCTTCAACTTCCAGGCAGCAGATGAGAGAATCTTTCTCTGGGAAGTCTGGTCCAAGAGAAATGACCTGAAGATACTGACACTGGAGGTGTCTCAAACACAAAACCCAGTCAAATCATCAGGGTTCCGTGACATCAGCCCAAGCCAGGAAGTGAGTTAAAAGAACAAATAAAAGCTAAAGAGCTCTCACCCTTAATATCTGAAAACTAGAAAGGATCTCTTTGCAGCAACCTCCATACAGAACTCTTACTACAGAGGGTTTCAAGTCCTTTAATTTACTTATTAGAGAAAATTCTTGTTTTTTTACCTTCTGTGTTCTTGGCAATTATTTGATTACCAAATTGATGAAATAACCTCTGATTCATGCTGCTTTAAATGAGAAGACCATTAGCACACATGCTTTCAAGATCCCTGGGAACCATACAGTCAGATAACACACAGAGGGCAGTGCACAAGTCATAATCTTCCTTTAATTAAGTCAATCAATACACATTTGCTCAGGTTCTACTGAAAGGACCCAGTCTCTTTTAATATGCACACCCACCTCTGAGGTTTCTAAAAATTAGTCTTTGGCAGGTTTAAGTAAGTGATTAGAGTTTTCCACTGTTATCCTACAGGTCAGACCATGTATCACATTTAAGTGAATGTGGCAGGATAATTTTCTAGAGACTCATTTCTGTTCTCACTGCCACAGGAACCTTGGCGGGACGGGGGGCAGGGACACTCTATAAGAATATTCTTCTCCTTTTCTGCTCCCACTTGTAAAAGAAAAAGCAAACCTTTGGTTCCCCAGGAAAGGAGTAACAGCTGCCTTTTGCCTCAAGCAGTTCCCAAAAAGAAAATCTATCATCCAGGTCTCCGAAAAGAGCTAGATTGCCTCGGGGGAAAGGGCAGGAGGTTTTGCATGCTTTGGAAGTACTGGGACAGTGATGGTAATGACCACACTGAGCTTTCACTGAGTTCCAACAGTTCTAACACCTCAGACAGTGTTCACATTAATATGTAAGTTGAAGGTTTACACAGTAATTTCTTTCATCCTTGCAACAACCCTGTGAAGAAGGTAATGTTATCACCATTTTTCAATGGGAAGAATGGAGGGAAGAGATAGGGAGTCTGGGATGGACATGGACACACTGCTATATTGAAGATGTATAACCAAAAAGGACCTACTGTATAGCATGGGGAACTCTGCTCAATGTTATGTGGTAGCCTGGATAGGAGGAGATTTTGGGGGAGAGTGGATATATGTCATCCAAGGTAAAGAGCAGCAGCTGTGCTTTGCTGGAGCAGCCTTGAAGAGATACCCCATGTCCAAGGTAAGAGAAACCCAAGTAAGACGGTAGGTGTTGCAAGAGGGCATCAGAGGGCAGACACACTAAAACCATAATCACAGAAAACCAGCCAATCTGATCGCACGGACCACAGTCTTGTCTAACTCAATGAAACTAAGCCATGCCCTGTGGGGCCACCCAAGACAGACGGGTCATGGTGGAGAGGTCTGACAGAATGTGGTCCACTGGAGAAGGGAATGGCAAACCACTTCAGTATTCTTGCCTTGAGAACCCCATGAACAGTAGGAAAAGGCAAATTGATAGGATACTGAAAGAGGAAATCCCCAGGTCGGTAGGTGCCCAATATGCTACTGGAGATCAGTGCAGAAATAACTCCAGAAAGAATGAAGGGATGGAGCCAAAGCAAAAACAATACCCAGCTGCTGATGTGACGGGTGATAGAAGCAAGGTCCGATGCTGTAAAGAGCAATATTGCATAGGAAACCTGGAATGTTAGCCATGAATCAAGGCAAATTGGAAGTGGTCAAACAGGAGATGGCAAGAGTGAATGTCGACATTCTAGGAATCAGCAAACTAAAATGGACTGGAATGGGTGAATTTAACTCAGATGACCATTATATCTACTACTATGGGCAAGAATCCCTTAGAAGAAATGGAGTAGCCATCATGGTCAACAAAAGAGTCTGAAATGCAGTACTTGGATGCAATATCAGAAATGACAGAATGATCTCTGTTCGTTGCCAAGGCAAACCATTCAATATCACGGTAATTCAAGCCTGTGCCCCAACCAGTAAAGCTGAAGAAGCTGAAGTTGAACGGTTCTATGAAGACTTACAAGACCTTTTAGAACTAACACCCCAAAAAGATGTCCTTCTCATTATAGGGGACTGGAATGCAAAAGTAGGGAGTCAAGAAACACCTGGAGTAACAGGCAAATTTGGCCTTGGAGTATGGAATGAAGCAGGACAAAGGCTAATAGAGTTTTGCCAAGAGAATGCACTGGTCATAGCAAACACCCTCTTCCAACAACACAAGAGAAGACTCTACACATGGACATCACCAGATGGTCGACACCAAAACCAGACTGATTATATTCTTTGCAGCCAAAGATGGAGAAGCTCTATACAATCAGCAAAAACAAGACCTGGAGCTGACTGTGACTCAGATCATGAACTCCTTATTGCCAAATTCAGACTTAAACTGAAGAAAGTAGGGAAAACCACTCGACCATTCAGGTATGACCCAAATCAAATCCCTTATGACTATGCAGTGGAAGTGAGAAATAGATTTAAGGGACTAGATCTGATAGACAGAGAGCCTGATGAACTATGGACAGAGGTTCGTGACATTGTACAGGAGACAAGGGTCAAGACCATCCCCATGGAAAAGAAATGCAAAAAGGCAAAATGGTTGACTGAGAAGGCCTTAAAAATAGCTGTGAAAAGAAGAGAAGCAAAAAGCAAAGGAGAAAAGGAAAGATAATTCATTTGAATGCAGAGTTCCAAAGAATAGCCAGGAGAGATAAGAAAGCCTTACTTAGCGATCAATGCAAAGAAATAGAGGAAAACGACAGAATGGGAAAGACTAGAGATCTCTTCAAGAAAATTAGAGATACCAAGGGAACATTTCATGCAAAGATGGGTTCCATAAAGGACAGAAATGATATGGACCTAACGGAAGCAGAAGACATTAAGAAGAGGTGGCAGGAATACACAGAACTGTACAAAAAAGATCTTCACAACACAGATAATCACAATGGTGTCATCACTCACCTGGAGCTTGACATCCTGGAATGTGAAGTCAAGTGGGCCTTAGAAAGCATCACTATGAACAAAGCTAGTGGAGGTGATGGAATTCCAGTTGAGCTATTTCAAATCCTGAAAGATGATGCTGTGAAAGTGCTGCACTCAATATGTCAGCAAATTTGGAAAACTCAGCAGTGGCCACAGGATTGGAAGAGGTCAGCTGTCATTCCAACCCCTAAGAAAGGCAATCCCAAAGAATGCTCAAAGTACCACACAATTGCACTCATCTCACACGCTAGTAAAGTAATGCTCAAAATTCTCCAAGCCAGGCTTCAGCAATACGTAAACAGTGAACTTCCAGATGTTCAAGCTGGTTTTAGAAAAGGCAGAGGAACCAGAGATCAAATTGCCAACATCTGCTGGATCATCGAAAAAGCAAGAGAGTTCCAGAAAAACATCTTATTTCTGCTTTATGGACTACGCCAAAGCCTTTGTGTGGATCACAATAAACTGTGGAAAATTCTGAAAGAGATAGGCACACGAGACCACCTGACCTGCCTCTTGAGAAACCTATATGCAGGTCATGAAGCAACAGTTAGAACTGGACATGGAACAACAGACTGGTTCCAAATAGGAAAAGTAGCACGTCAAGGCTGTATATTGTCACCTTGCTTACTTAACTTACATGCAGAGTACATCATGAGAAACGCTGGGTTGGAAGAAGCACAAGCTGGAATCAGGATTGCCAGGAGAAATATCAATAACCTCAGATATGCAGATGACATCACCCTTATGGTGGTGTATGGTATGGCAGAAACTGAAGATGAACTAAAAAGCCTCTTGATGAAAGTGAAAGAGGAGAGTGAAAAAGTTGGCTTAAAGCTCAACATTCAGAAAACTAAGATCATGGCATCTGGTCCCATCACCTCAGGGGAAATAGAAGGGGAGACAGTGGAAACAGTGTCAGACTTTATTTTTCGGGGATTCAAAATCACTGCAGATGGTGACTGCAGCCATGAAATTAAAAGACACTTACTCCTTGGAAGGAAAGTTATGACCAACCTAGACAGCATACTAAAAAGCAGAGACATTACTTTGCCAACAAAGGTCTATCTGGTCAAGGCTATGGTTCTTCCAGCGGTCATGTATGGATGTGAGAGTTGGACTGTGAGGAAAGCTGAGCACCAAAAAATTGATGCTTTTGAACTATGGTGTTGGAGAAGACTCTTGAGAGGCCCTTGGACGGCAAGGAGATCCAACCAGTTCATCCTAAAGGTGATCAGTCCTGGGTGTTCATTGGAAGGACTGATGCTGAAGCTGAAACTCCAATACTTTGGCCACCTCATGAGAAGAGTTGACTCATTGGAAAAGACCCTGATGCTGGGAGGGATTGGGGGCAGGAGGAGAAGGGGACGACAGAGGATGAGGTGGCTGGATGGCATCACCGAGTAATGGGCATGAGTCTGAGTAAACTCTGGGAGTTGGTGATGGACAGGGAGGCCTGGTGTGCTGCGATCCATGGGTCGCAAAGAGTCGGACACCGCTGAGCGACTGAACTGAACTGAACTGGATACATGTATATGTATGGCTGAGTACCTTTGCTGTTCACCTGTAACCACCACAACATTGTTAACTGGCTACACGTCAACATAAAATTTAAAAGTTTAAAAATAAATAAGTAAATAAAACAAAGGGGAAACCTGAGGCACAGAGAGGGTGGGAAATGTGCCCGAGGCCATACAGGCAGTAGAGCAGGGAAATCAGATAATTAAATTGGAAGGTACTGGTCAGAGCTGAGACTTAGTGGAAGAAGGGAGTGGCAACGCCACAAATGAACCAAGCCCACTGTCCACCCTACACCTCCTCACCAGGAAAGGCCCAGCGGTCTCACCAGCACAGCCTGTCTAGCTGGTATTACCTGCTGCCTTCCTCCCCCATGATCCACGGCTGTCCTGAACTACACAACTCCTGCCACATCGGGGCCTTAGGACCTTCTCTTTCTATTAGATGAAATGGCCACTCCTCCTTTCTCTGCTTGGTACTCCCCTGCTCAATCTGCAAGCTCACATGTTAGCCTTCTCTGTGAAGCTTTTCCTCACTTTTCCTGAATTGGTCATTAATCCCTTTGTGTTCCCACAGTGCTCTGGACAATTCATGACTACAGAATTATGTGTTTTCCCAACTCCCGACCATTCAATGAAGCTAGAGCTTGAGACACACAAGGCCCTGAGTATTCTGAGTGGCCGGTCGGCATCTGGTAGCCACTAAGCCCCAAGCCTGAGGGGGGCAGTAGACATCGTACAGTCAGAGGCAAGAGTTAGAAAGACTGGGTTTCACCACAGACTCTGTCAGTGACTTGCCCTGTAACCTCAAAAAGTCACACTTAATTTCTCTCAACCTCATGACTGTTGCAAAGATTAAATGAGATCACACATATGAAAAACATATTGCCTTCTTCATAAATGATAGTTTAATGAATGCAATTTTCCTGAGAAAATACTGAAAAATAAATATAGTCTTTACTAAGAAAATACACACAGCAAAATAGATGTCTCCGAGTTCACAATGAGTGGACAATGATAAAGGTAGTGTAATGAAGCAATTAGGGCTTCTCTGGGGCTCAGTGGTAAAGAATCCGCCTGCAACGCAGGAGATGTGGGTTGAATCCCTGGCTCAGGCAGATTGCCTGGAGAAGGAAATGGCAACCTATTCCAGTGTACTTGCCTGGGAGAGCCCATGGACAGAGGAGCCTGGTGGGTATAGTCCGTGGGGTCGTGGAAAAGTAGGACACAACTTAGTAACTAAACAATTGAGAAATTAACTAGGATACAAGTATTTCTACAGAGAAATGAGTGAAAATGAAAATGCAAAAGATGTAAAGATAATCTGGCCCAAAAACAAGCTGGCAATATTAACATAATTTAAAAGAACTGCTAATACACTGAATTTATACACATTTCTACACATAAGTAAACCACATAAGAGGACTCTCAAGGTTTGCATCATAAACAAGCTATACTTTTGTTTTCATCTGTTTCTTTCAATGCACTGTCAAAGAACTTCTTAATCTTCATTTCTACAAATAAAAGGTTTCCTTTTTTTTTAAGGGGATGAAAACAAGAAATTCACTAAAAATAAAAATCTTAGAAATCATCTCACATCTGACCAGGCAAATGGAACTAGTGAAGATAACAACTTTGTCCCATGAAATTTATCTAGGAAAAATGCTAAAGTATTACACTAATACAATGTTAAACATCTTTTAAATTATATACATAATAATCCTTCACTATTCACTTTCATTTTACAGGCAAAGTTTTCCAAAATCCTAATCCCCTAACAGGTGGCTTACTTATTTCAAAATAATACTTAATAAGACAAATGTCCCATACAACCACATACTTTATATAATTTCTTACATACCCATCTGTGATGCTTTTTGAAAAATATATTCATACATTTCCACTTGTTGGAGAAGACTTCACAGGTCTTAATGTAACTCCACAATGATTCATTACAAATTAATGATTCATCATTATTAATATCAACCTATTTAGTAACACAGTCATGCTTTTAAAGGCTATTAAGGCAGGCAAAGCTGCTTGCACCCCATTTAAATAGCTCCAAACCAGCATGTCATTTTATGGTTTTATAAAGTTTTTCCTATAGGGACTAACAGCTATAAAATTTCATTACATTGAACAAAAAATAACAGTATATTCTTACTCTTGGTTTCTGCAACTACTAATTTTGCTGCTTCTTAAAGTAAGGCGAATCAGAAAATCAGATAGACAAACTTTTCTAGAATAAATAGGCTTTGACTAAGGGTGAAGCACAAGGGGTTTGGTACCCAGTTTAATTATGACTGCTGTTTATGTAACTCGGAAGCATTCAATTTTGCTTGTATTAACCAACTTTCAGTATTTAACTTTCTTAATCAGTCAAGTATTCAGAGGAAACTAAATGCAAGCATTACTATCCTCTCCAACAACAGTAACTCAGATGTGTGAAAAGTACAATACTGTGAGAACTGATAAATAAGAGATGATTTACGAGAGAGGTGTATTTTTCATCTACAGACTTGTATTTACATTTCTTGAATGCAAGCTAGGTCCTATCCACTTTTGTATATCTCAGAGCACCTAATGCTGTAGTTTGTATGTATATAGTTAGCAATCAATGATTATTTGCTTCTTGAAATAACCTTAGGAGTTAGAGAAAAGGAACCTCTGACATTTTCACCAAATGCACCAATGGCTTCCAGAGACAATGAGAGCAACCATGTGGGCATATCTCCCTATCAGAGCACCGAATGGGGAAGATGGGTACAATGACAATGTAACCGGATTGAGGAACCACAGGAGGAGCTCACGGCTGGGGAGACAGTGTTCAGAGAGGCTCTGTCCCTTTACTGGCCCTGGGCCATCAAGTATTATCACAGTATATGAGGACTAACTTCTCATTATAGGGGACTGGAATGTAAAGTACGAAGTCAAGAAACACCTGGAGTAACAGGCAAATTTGGCCTTGGAGTACAGAATGAAGCAGGGCAAAGGCTAATAGAGTTCTGCCAAGAGAACACACTGCTTATAGCAAACAACCTCGTCCAACAACACAAGAGAAGACTCTACACATGGACATCACTAGATGGTCAATATCGAAGTCAGACTGATTATATTCTTTGCAGCCAAAGATGGAGAAGCTCTACAAGTCAGCAAAAACAAGGCCAGGAGCAGGCTGTGGCTCAAATCATGAACTCCTTATTGCCAAACGCAGATACAAATTGAAGAAAGTAGGGAAAACCACTAGACCATTCAGGTATGACCTAAATCAAATCCCTTATGATTATACAGTGGAAGTGAGAAATAGATTCAAGGGATTAGATCTGATAAACTGTGCCTGAAGAACTATGGATGGAGGTTTGTGACATTGTACAGGAGGTCCCTAGGGATCAAGACCATCCCCAAGAAAAAGAAATGCAAAAAGGCAAAAAGGTTGTTTGAGGAGGCCTTACAAATAGTTGTGAAAAGAAGAGCAGTGAAAGGCAAAGGAGAAAAGGAAAGATACACCCATTCAAATGCAGAGTTCCAAAGAATAGCAAGGAGAGATAAGAAAGCCTTCCTCAGTGATCAATGCAAAGAAAGATGAAAACAACAGACTGGGAAAGACTAGAGATCTCTTCAAGAAAATTAGAGATACCAAGGGAACATTTCATGCAAAGACGGGCACAATAAAGGACAGAAATGGTATGGACCTAACAGAAGCAGAAGATATTAAGAAGAGGTGTCAAGAATACACAGAAGAACTGGACAAAAAAGATCTTCACAACCCAGATAATCACGATGGTGTGATCACTCACCTAGAGCCAGACATCCTGGAATGTGAAGTCAAGTGAGCCTTAGGAAGCATCACTACGAACAAAGCTAGTGGAGGTGATGGAATTCCAGTTGAGTTATTTCAAATCCTAAAAGATGATGCTGTGAAAGTGCTGCACTCAACATGCCAGTAAATTTGGAAAACTCAGCAGTGGCCACAGGACTGGAAAAGGTCAGTTTTCATTCCAATCCCAAATAAAGGCAATGCCAAAGAATGCTCAAACTACCGCACAATTACACTCATCTCACATGCTAGTAAAGTAATGCTCAAATTCTCCAAGCCAGGCTTCAGCAATACATGAACTGTGAACTTTCAGATGTTCAAGCTGGTTTTAGAAAAGGCAGAGGAACCAGAGATCAAATTGCCAACATCCATTGGATCATCAAGACAGCAAGAGAGTTCCAGAAAAACATATACTTCTGCTTTATGGACTATGCCAAAGCCTTTGACTGTGTAGATCACAAGAAACTGAGGAAAATTCTTCAAGAGATGGGAATACCAGACCACCTGACCTGCCTGCTGAGAAATCTTTATGCAGGTCAGGAAGCCAATAATTAGAACTGGACATGGAATAACAGACTGGTTCCAAATAGGAAAAGGCTGTATATTGTTACCTGGCTTATTTAACTTATATGCAGAGTACATCATGAGAAACGTTGGGCTGGATGGAACACAAGCTGGAATCAAGATTGCCAGGAGAAACATCAATAACCTCAGATATGCAGATGACACCACCCTTATGGCAGAAAGTGAAGAGGAACTGAAGAGCCTCTTAATGAAAGTGAAAGAGGAGAGTGAAAAAGCTGGCTTAAAATTCAACATTCAGAAAACTAAGATCATGGCATCTCGTCCCATCACTTCATGGCAAATAGATGGGGAAACAGTGGAAACAGTGAGAGACTATCCCTTTGGGCTCCAAAATCACTGTAGATGGTGACTGCAGTCATGAAATTAAAAGACCCTTGCTCCTTGGAAGAAAGTTATGACCAACCTAGACAGCATACTAAAAAGCAGAGACATTACTTTCCTGCAAAAGGTCTGTCCAGTCAAAGCTATGGTTTTTTCCAGTAGTCATGTATGGATGTGAGAAGTGGACTATAAAGAAAGCTGAGTGCCGAAGAATTGATGCTTTTGAACTGTGGTGTTGGTGAAGACTCTTGAGAGTCCCTTGGACTGCAAGGAAATCCAACCAGTCCATCCTAAAGGAAATTAGTCCTGAATATTCATTGGAAGGACTGATGTTGAAGCTTAAACTCCAATACTTTGGCCACCTGATGCAAAGAACTGACTCATTGGAAAAGACCCTGATGCTGGGAAGGCAGGAGGAGAAGAGGACGACAGAGGATGAGATGGTTGTATGGCATCACCAACTCGATGGACATGAGTTTGAGTAAACTCCGGGAGTTGGTGATAAACAGGGAGGCCTGGCATGCTGCAGTCCATGGGTTCGCAAAGAGTCTGACACAACTGAGTGACTGAACTGAACTGGACTGATGAGGACTAGCAGACCAATCCTTGGGTCTATCCTCTAAGAGTTCCTATTCTGAGGAATCCCATCAGGTAGCCTCACTTCTATATCTTTACCTCTTACCATGTCAGGCTAGATCCAAATACACCATGGCATGCCAATATTTAGCTTTCCACAACTGGTATATGTAATTTACTTACAAAATCCCAAAATTTGAGTGGCAGGAAAGCTATCTCTTGTTCTAGAATTACCTATACTAGCCAAACCCTGCTGCCTTTTCTAATTTGAATACAAATGTCTGAAAGGCCGGAAGAAAAGGATTTGACAATTTACTGCTTATCAATATGTTATTGATTGATGTTTGGCAAGTTACTAAATACTAATATTTATGGGAAAAAATAGTAGTATTTACAGGAAAACTTTGGGAGCAGGTAGAAATACCTAACAGTCTCATCAACTTTTATAAATTAACATGACACCCTAAAACTTTCCTGATTCAGAAGAGGCAGTGAAGTCAAGAGAGAAGAACATGGAGTCAGGGTTAGAAGATCTGGATATTAGATCCCGATCTACCACTGACTAGTTGTGCTACAGTAACTAAGTCATAAGTTTCCTTCTCTATCAAATGGAAGAAATAATCTACCTTACAAGGTTGTTGTGCACATGATACCACAGCTGCAGTTAAGACACTGTCCAAATATTCACTGATTTCATCAATTTCCATATAGAAATAAATTTTGTTGTAGCTTACTTGTTAAGTCGTGTCTGACTCTTATGACTCCATGGACTATACCTCGTCAGGCTCCTCAGTCCATGGGATATTCAAGGCAAGAACTGGGGTGGGTTGCCATTTCCTTCTCCAGGGAATCTTTCCGATCCAGGGATCAAACATGTGTCTTCTGTGTAGAAGGTAGATTTTTTTTTTTTTTTTTAAATTGCTGAGCTACCAGGGAAGCCATCGACGGACCTAGTCAAATCAAGTTTCAGAAACCCATGAACAAATAATCACAGTGGCTACACAATGCTCTGTACCATTTCATTGGGGCTATTTATAAGCAGCCATCAGAGATTACAGCAGGGATGGTCAGCCATTATCAAAAGAAGAACTGATGATGGTGAAAGCAGTAAGTCCTAGACAAGTAAAGGAGAAATTCCAGAAACAACATGAGAAGATATAGTTCTTATGGCTGCTAATATCATCCTAAACATGTATAAATAGAAAATACCTCAACAGCCACCTAATTCCTATGGTGAAATTTGTTCACTCATAAAGCTCTGTTTGGCCAGTAGATTCCAGGAGAACTGTTAATTGTCACAACTGTCAGTCACTAGTATATCAGAGCTTCATAGCTGGGCATTTTTTCAAAAAAGAAAGCCATCCCAAACTAGATGGTATCCTCTAACACAGCCTTTATTTTCTTGGCAAAATGTTTAGAGGAAATAGAAAACACAAATAGAAAAGTGCATTAAGAAGAAGCATAAAGCTCAATACATTTTTATGAAGTTAATCCATCCATATAATGACTACCTAATCAATAGGAAACAGTGGCTGACTTTGTTTTTTTGGGTTCCAAAATCACTGTAGATGGTGACTGTAGCTAGGAAATTAAAAGACACTTACTCCTTGGAAGGAAAGTTATGTCCAACCTAGACAGCATATTAAAAAGCAGAGACATTACTTTGCCAACAAAGGTCTGTCTAGTCAAGGCTATGGTTTTTCCAGTAGTCATGTATGGATGTGAGAGTTGGACTACAAAGAAAGCTGAGTGCTGAAGAATTGATGCTTTTGAACTGTGGTGTTGGAGAAGACTCTTGAGAGTCCCTTGGACTGCAAGGAGATCCAACCAGTCCATCCTAAAGGAAATCAGTCCTGGGTGTTCTTTGGAAGGACTGATGTTGAAGCTGAAACTCCAATATTTTGGCCACCTGATGCAAAGCACTGTCTCATTTGAAATGACCCTGATGCTGGGAAAGATTGAAGGCAGGAGGAAAAGGGGACGACAGAGGATGAGATGGTTAGATGGCATCACCGACTCGATGGACATGAGTTTTGGTAAACTCCGGGAAGTTGGTGATGGACAGGGAGGTCTGGCGTGCTGCAGTCCATGGGGTCACAGAGAGTCGGACATGACTGAGTGACTAAACTGAACTGAATCAATAGGATAGCACTGTCTGCATTCCAGAAGCCTTGTTATTCACTCTGCCAGCTGCTTTCCTTGCCCAAAATTTACCACTGTCCTGACTTGGATCTCTCTGATTCCCCTAACCTGCTTTTGAACTGATAAAAACTTTTGTGTATAGTTTTCTGGTTCAGTACTATATCTGTGAGATTCTTCCATGTTGTGGTATTTAGCAAAAGGCTGTTCTTTTTCATTGCATTATAGTATTCCTGTAAGTAGACATACTATAAATTATCTATTGTTTATAGACATTGGGCTGCTTCCAGTTATGTTATGAACATTCATGCTTTTTGGTGAATATATGTACATAGCTTCTATTGGGTTTATACCTAAGGGAGGAACTGCTGCTGATAACAGGATATTTATTTACATGGTCATCTTTAACAGATACTGCCAAGGAGTTTCCGAAGTAGTTGTGCCAATTTGCACTCCTACCAGCAATGTGTGAGAATTCTACTTCCTCCATTCTTACTGCACTCGGTATGGCAATGTTTTTGAAGCCATTTTGCTAGTGGTATCTCAATTGGTTGTTGTTCAGTTGCTAAGTCGAGTCTGATACTTTGTGACCCCGTGGACTGCAGTACTCCATGCTCCTCTGTCCTCCACTATCTCCCCGAGTTTGCTCAGATTCATGTCCATTGAGTTGGTCATGGTATATCACCATCTCAGTATATCAATATGGTATTCTATATTTCCCTTAAGACTAATGATGCTGAACATCTTTTCTTATGTGTACTGAAAGAGTTTATTTTCATAACTTCCTATTCAAGTCTTTTGCCCATTGTTAAATTGGGTTGTGTGTCTTTTATTACTAGTTTATAGACGTTCTAGATCTATTCTGGACACATATATTTGTTGGAAGTATGTAGTACAAATCTCACTCTAGGGTTTGCTTTTTTACTCCCTCTTAAGATGTCTTTTAGTGAACAGAAGATCTTAATGAAGCTCAAAATTATCCATCTTTTCTTTCATTATGTGACTTTTATGTCTTGTTTGAAAAGTCTTTGCCTAAGTCATGAAGATATTCTCCTACAAAAGCCTTATTTTGAAATTCCTGTTGGATATCTAGTTAATCCAGCACCCACTACTGAAATGATCAACCTTCACTTATGGCCCTCCAAGGGCACTTCTGTCATAAATCATCTGTTGTCTATTTTTGATCCTCTATTCTGCTTCACTGATTTGTCTTTAATGTGAAAAACTGTGCTGACCTCTTCCTGGTGGTATTTGTACTTTCAATATTCATTGATAAAGCAACTATATAATGAACCAAAATACTATGAATTCAGTAATGTTTATAGATCATATTATAGTGTATTGTTATTATAACTTCTATCTGTATTGATGGAGTCCATTTATGTATGAGATATAATTATTCAGATTCATGAACCTTGCAAAAACTCAGGCACTCTTAGCCTTGTAAATGTTGCTTTAGAAGTAATTTTTAAAAGCTTTTACTCACAAATCTTTGCCCTAATATAACTTCTCACCATTAACAAAAATCTATCACCAATACCAAATGTAAAAAGAAACATGTATGTGTATATGTATGTATACATGTGTCTGTATTTGCTTTAAAAAACAACCTTGGCTTCTTGTAGAGAGCTTTGAAAAATCTTAGGAGCAGCCATCAGTTTCACAGCTGAAAGCAATGATTTAGCTTACTTAAAGGTCATCTTTTGTGCCGTAACTAGGATTTCAGTTAATCAATCAATAAATCAATTGAGCAGCCCAAGAAATAAAATGTCTCAGTTAATGAAGTCTCCAGGAATAAAACTCTTTTTAATGAAGCAAAACAAAGGGGAAGAAAGAGGATAAAGAAAACTAAAGATATGAACCATGTGGATCAGTTTTGATGTATGCCTTATGGCTTTATCGGAATGTTTTCTAAAGTTATGCATGCAAACAGCTGATCAAGTACCCTGTTTCATGACTTTTATTCGCAGTCACCAAGGAAAATGGGTCTGATCTTAGAACTGTGAAAGCATCCTTCTGACATTTCCAGTCTTGCCTCCTCCACCTTTCATTATCTTGACATGTGAGCTACTTACTTCCAAACCAGTGTTTCTCAAAGTATGGTCCAGAAACAACTTCATGAGCATCACCCTGGAGTGCCTGTTAAAGCTGGCAATTCTCAAGTCCCAGCCCAGATCCAGAGAATCAGAATCTGTGTGGAGGGACCTGGGAATTTGCATTTTAAAACAAAGTCCGCAGGCAATTTTTTACACATCCGGATTTGAGAACCATTGTTTCTGGTCCTATCGTAAGTTTTTCTCAATTCCTGACAACCACTGGGGATCTCTTCCATAACTTAGTGCCTGCCCTGCCTGATCACAGGTCTGCTTTAAAGGAATCCTCCCTTCTCATGCTTCAATTTCTTTTTTGACTTGAGAATAGATGAAGAGAATTACTTTATGCTGAAGAGAATTAGGAGTTGCTTTGTAAAGGAGATGGCAGTTAACCTATTAAATAGTAATATCTGGATAGTTGGAAATGGATGGAAAGACATTCCCAATAGAGAAAAGTGAAGGAATAAGAATGCCCTCATCATGTAAGGGTGACAAGGAGCCACTGAGCTGAATTATTTCTAGTTATATAGTATAACTATATGCATGAGGGCTAAGTTGCTTCAGTCATGTTGACTCTTTGCGATCCCATGGTCTGTAGCCCGCCAGGCTCCTCTGTCCATGGGGTTCTTCAGGCAAGAATACTGAAGTGGGTTGCCATACCCTTCTCCAGGGGATATTCTCGACCTAGGGATCGAACCCATGTCTCATGTCTCCTGCATTGGCAGGCAGCTTCTTTACCATTAGCACCACCTGGGAAGCCCAGTACAGAGAAACATATAAACGTTGACATGTGTACTATGCATATGATACATTTAGGTAGATCATGAGATTATACATATGTATAGATTCTTTTAAAAGTTTATAGTGTTTTCTATAGGGTATCATTATTGCATGGATATAAAAAATTTAAACTCCAGGTCAACATGTATCCATTCTCTCCCTTCGCTGTTCACCTAAAATTATCACATTATTAATCAGCTATACCTCAATACAAAATAAAAGGCCAAAAAATAAAGAGGAAGAAATCAATGGACATTAAAAACAAACAAACAAAATAAATAAATTCCAGGTCTGAAACCTGGAAACAAACAGAGCAAGACCAGAAGTACCATAAGTACTAAAGTATTTTGGCTGTCTACTAGATTCTTCACTATTTGAGCTTCAATTCGCCATTTCTCTGAAGTATATTTTCTTCCTTATGAAACCAAAACTAGTAGACATTAAGATATTTTCCCTAAGTCACACAGTAGCTATAAGGGCAGGAGTGAGGGAGGTGTGGAGGAAAGGAGGAGACTTGCTTTTAATTTATTTTGTATAGTTCCTTCTTCTCTCTCACAAATGGCCAGAATTAAAGTTTTTCATTGTAAGTGACAGGTTTTGGAATGAGGAATTGCTGACTCTTTTCCTTTCTTCCTCAGAATTTAAAGTTTGATGATTTGTCACGCTCTGTTAGCTTGACTATGTCATACGTAGAAACGCTGAGGAAAATGAGGCTCAGAAAGGGACAGCAAGCTGTCCAACATGAGCCCGTCTGTACAGCCAGATGTTCCCCTCGTAGAGCAGTTCTGAGGCATATTTCTGACTCCCACAGCCAACAGCTTAGAGTTGGGATCCTCTCAAGGACATATGGCCACTGGCCTACAGGCTTTGGATTTTTGTCAAAGGGAAAAATGCATCTATGATGCTGTTGGCCTTCAGGATTCTGTCTAAAAAGCCAGTACTGCATAAGGCTAATCATATGAAATTGCCAATATTTGACCCTGTGTAACCTATGGAAAGAGGTGATTTCATAACCTGACGGAAGCATTCCAGATGTGTTCTAAGGAATTTTCTAGTTGGCTTCTGGCTCTGCTTTCTTGATGATAATACAACTATTTGTTACAAAACTTCTTGCATTTTAAAAAGCTTCAGCATACAAAACAGTGGCAACGTTATTACATTTAAAAGTGCTCAAAGCAATTTTTAACTAGCATCTTATTTTATTTTCACAATCCTGTACACCAAAGACACATACAAAAGTCCCATTCTTTTCCAACTCTTAAAATTCCATGATGAATTTCTTAGGTTAAGCCATTTGTTCTACCTCTGGAAGGATTTTTCGGCTTCACTCTCAAAAAAAAAAAAAAAAAAAAAGCCAAACAAACCCTCCCAAGTGAGTGAAGATGGCAGGGAAGCAGCAGTATGACTTCCTTCCGGTGCTAACAACCGGAAGCCACTATCCTGTGAATAAGCCCATTTAGGTCTCCAACGCCAGCTGCAAGTAGGAAATTAAAGTAAATGGGAAGCCAGACTCTGCTGCAGTTCCAGTGTGGGTTCCGGATCCAAGAAACACTCATCCATTAACCAAACAACAGCACTTTCAAACCCAGCGGGAACCCATGGCTCCCTGCTGAGAAACAGAAATTAACTTTTCGAGCAGATAATTCATCTTCAGATGGTTGTCATATTCAGAAAAGCTTTTCCAGAGAGGTGGTGGGAGGAGTGGGAGGGACGCTCCCGACAATGGAGCTACATCTAAAAGAGAAAGCATATCAGGGAGCCAGGTGGCACTGAGGATTGATGGAGGAAGCCTTGCTACCTTTGGGGCGCCTGTTTGAAACCTATCAGTCGATGGGGTGCCATTTACCTTTAAGCGTAGCAGGGGTAGGGAATGGACTACACAAACAATGGGTGTAGATTTAACTCAACTGAAGAGGATCAATGAGCAAGTGAAATAAGGTCTTTGAGAAACAAATTGGTGCCACTGGGTGGGGTCTGGCAAGGTTTTGGGAGGGAGAAGAGTCAAGGACCCAGAGGATGCTAAAGGTGGCAGCAGAACAACCTGCTGGAGTGGATGGGTGTCACAAAACCAGCACCTGTGATTTAAAATGCACGCTGGGACTGGACAGCAAGCTGCAACAAGATGCCACTTGCTGCTCTGAGCAGATGAAGCATGAGAGATGCCTGAGATGGTGACGCTATTTTGACTAACTTGAAAATAATTTAATATTACACTGCTTGAAAAGTGCCATGGGGTAAAAGTATAGGGAAACTCTCTGTGAACTGAGAAGAACACCATCCCATTTCAGAAGCCACATTTCTTGAGCACCTGCACAACATCAAGTCCCTACCCTCGAGGAGTTTCCAAAATGTGTGATTCCAAAAGGCACTCAGAACGTTTTTACCAGACCCAGCTGGCAAATAAATGATGCCTGTTTAGTCTCAAGGTATTAGAGGACAATCATCCAGGTAGATCAAGTGGAGGTGTTATTTTTAAAACGTTCTATTTCCCTACTGCATTTCTGGCTTTTGATAAGAACTGATCAAGTAAGGAACGAGAATCAAGAGGTGTTAAGAAGCCTGGAGCCGCAGAATAGAAGCAGCATTGTGTATTTCACCAAAAGTTACACTAATTCGTCACTGCCCTACCATTCAAATGTTGATTAGTTTTATAAACACGAGAGGTACTTACGAGGTACAACAGCATAAAATGTGTGTATGCTCAGTTGTGTCTGATTCTTGAGACCCCATGGACTGTAGCCCACCAGGCTCCTCTGTCCATGGAATTTTCCAGGCAAAAATACTGAAGTGGATTGCTATTTCCTACTCCTGGGGATCTTCTGGATCTAGGGATCAAATCTGCATCTCACATGTCTCCTGCATTGGCAGATGGATTCTTTACCACTGAGCCACCTGGGAAACCCTTATAGAAGGTATAGCAGATGATACAAATCATGTATTTATTCATTCAACAGACTTGTTCCAAGCTACTACATGTTAGATTCTCCACTAGGAGATGCATATGCAGTAAAAAGACAACCGCATGCTGCTGCTGCTAAGTCACTTCTGTCGCGTCTGACTCTGTGTGACCCCACAGACAGCAGCCCACCAGGCTCCTCTGTCCCTGGGATTCTCCAGGCAAGAACACTGGAGTGGGTTGCCATGTCCTTCTCCAGTGCATGAAAGTGAAAATGAAAGTGAGGTCGCTCAGCCGTGTCCGACTCTTCTCGACCCCATGGACTGTAGCCTACCAGGCTCCTCCGTCCATGGGATTTTCCAGGTACTGGAGTGGGTTGTCATTTCCTTCTCCATGAAGACAATTCTACATACAAGGAATTCACAGACTTGTGGGTGACAGAGAAGTAAACAAGCCATTACAAAAAGGTGATGTCACACTGCTGGTAAATGGCAGTGTCAAGAATACGCCTGAGTAGTGTGCCCCGGGTACTCAACTGACATGATGCTCTCAGAACTCCAAGTCACTACATCATCTCATTTACAGTTGTACCAGTAACTTGAATCTGTAGAACTAACATACATAATGTACTTTTATATGCCTCACGCATTTAATCCACATACTAATGCTATAAGGGGCATTCCTGGTGACTCAGCTGGTAAAGAATCCGCCTGCAGTGTGGGAGACCTGGGTTCAATCCCTGGGTTGGAAAGATCCCTTGGAGAAAGGAATAGCTACCTACTCTAGTATTCTGGTCTGGAGAATTTCATGGACTGTATAGTCCATGGGGTCACAGACAGACGGACAAGACTGAGAGACTAGGAAAGGAGGAAAATGCTATAAGAGTCAAGACAGTATTATTTCCAATCGATAGGTCAGGAAACAAAGGCTTAAGGTAACTTCCTGTGAAAGGCCATATAGCTAGCGAGCAGCAGGTCTGGGATCCAACTCCATGTCTAATTCCAAAGGCCATGCTTTCGTAACTATACGGGCCAGGTTTCTCAGAACTCAAAATTCATGTAGGGTTTCACTTTACCAAGTGCTTTTGCATGTTCCAGATCATTCCATCTTCCAGACAACAATGTAAGGTAAACATCTCAGATGACAGATAAGGAAACTGAAGCTCATAGGTGTTAAGGGAGAGTATCCATTTACACAGCTAATAAGTGATAAAACTAAAGGCTTACAAGAAGGTGCTAGATTCTAAATTGATGTTTTCCACTAGAGACTACACATGTGATAACTGTTCGTCAGCACTGTTGAACGTGAAGAGAAATGCCCTAACTGGCACACAAAACACGGGAAGCTGACTTAATGCCTACTGTCTTGTCACTAATTGCTTCCACCCTTTCCTCAAAGGAAAAGGTATATACACTTGGCTTTTCAGAATCCTTCATCATTCTACCTCATGTTGAGTACTATTACGTCACCTCTTGGGCACTTGGTGCAGAGAAAATGAACTTGGAGATCTGAAGGATAAAATGTGAATCCCAGGGTCCAGACACAAAGGCCCTATCTCCTTGTGCTGGTATCTTGAGAACTGAGATAACAGTCCTGCTTGCCTGGTAAGTCAAAGACATGGATGTGGGTGTTCTTAAGTTTTCTTTTCATATCTTATTAGACGGAAGAAATCTTCCAGGGTACCTGCTGCACTACAGAGGGGGAGTTAAAACTCACAGGTGAAACCAAGTTGATTTTCTGCTTTAGGTTATTAGATTATTCCAGAAAGGTTTGAGAGGGGTTGAGAGAGGAATATAAAGTAGTAGAATGACTCTACTAAGTGTCTGAGAAAAGCTGAGTGTGAGAAGCAACTGTCCACTTCTCTTGGCTGGTAAAAGAAGCTGATTCAGTACTACCCTGGGAACAGGTGGGGGTGGGGAGGAGGAGGATGCACTTACAAGTCCATCATCAGCTACAGAGAAACCCTGTGTTATTTCTTTCCTTCAAATGAGCTGAAGCTCCAATACTTGGCCACCTGATGCAAAGAGCTAACTCATTAGAAAAGACCCTGATGCTGGGAAAGACTGAAGGCAGGAGGAGAAGGGGATGACAGAGGATGAGATGGCTGGATGGCATTACTGACTCAATGGACATGACTTTGAGCAAGCTCCTGGAGATGGTGAAGGCCAGGGAAGCCTGGTGTGCTGCAGTCCATGGAGTCGCAAAGAGTCGGACATTACTGAGCGACTGAACAACAATTAAGAGTCACAAGTGGAAAAAAAAAAAAAAAAAGAGTCACAAGTGGATGTACTGCACAAATCTTTAGCTGATGGTAGTCAAAAGGATTCTTCCTTTTTAATTAATGCCAACAGTAAATTTTTTTTTTTAATTGGTTTCCAAGGAATAAAGGAAAAGGGTAGTCAGGAAGATACATCCAAAAAGAAGAAATGGCTGAGGGACTATTGGAAGGTAGGGTGGGGTTGGAGTGAAAAGGGCTCAGAAATTTACTACGCCTCAGCGTCCCACACAGTCTCTCAATTTTGCTGATGGCTGTGTTTGTGTTTTAAAAATAAAATATCTGCTGAGTGGATTAAAGGAGTGAATTGAATTCCCGAGGCTCTGATTACCTTTCCCTTTGCCAGTTTTTATCAGCAACGATCAGTAAGACTGTCAGGTCTGATGTAAACTTTTTGCTTCTTGCACTCTCTCTTAGCTTTGGAGCATATAAAGTACAGGTTTTTTTTTTTTCCTTCTAAACAGTTGAGCCCAGGAGGAGAATGTGCTAGAAAAACACCTCATAACCAGAAAACCAGCCTAGAAGGGGCATTTCTGTGTGAGGGGGGCGCTGTCCCTAGAGCCTTCAAGGGCACTTTACTCCATGAATCCCAAGGTCCCCACATGCCTGCTGTCTATCACTCAGCTCTACCCCGACTCACCCTGAGAAGCAGGAAGCAGGCTGGCCAGTGTCTGCAGGGCCCAGGTGTGAATAGACACGGCTAATGCGCCTTTAGAAGGCCTCTCCCCACAGTCAAATGGGATGGACCACTTCACACACACCCTCTCCTTGGAACACTGCCTCTCTGATGAGGCAGCTGCCCACCAGCTCCAGACTAGGGCTGTTTTCTTCTGTGTGCACCACATCTTCTCAAAGGTTCAACACTCTACCTCCACGGGGCAAATGTAAACTGGGTACCCACCAGGTACTGGGGACTGCCAGAACCTGCACGTGAGAACCTTTGCACTCACAGACAAGTCAGAAAAAGGAGGCAGCTGGAGACTGAGTTCTCTCTGAGGAGGAGGAGCAAAGCCTGGGGTTGGGAGGAGGGTATAATTCATGCATGCTGCTCAGCTAACATGACCTGACAGGTTCTTCTGAGGTTAAACCCTGTGAGAAGAGGCGGGAAATGTTAGAGCAGGATCTCTGTGCCCTCCCAAGATGAACACAGATATAAGCACATGGTAAGGGTTCAATACATGCATGTTGAACTGGACCAGATGGAATTGGGATGTCTGGGGAGTAGGAGCAGATAGGAACGCTTTGCTGGGCCTCAGGTATGCCTAAGCCTACTGCTAAGCATCTTAGAGGTTTGGCAAAGAAAGATTTTCTTTCTCCATGAAAGAGAGGTGATGACTAGCAAAACAATAAGATCTTGACAAAAACAATACTGAGAAGAAAGAAGTGGACAGCACAGAAGCCAGCTAGCTACATGGAGCAGGTGTTCTGGCTGGTGACGAAGCACGCAGTTATCTTTGGTGTCATACTAAAGGATGGCATTGTTCCCAACACCTTGATTGCCTAACTCACGGCCAAATTGCACTTTAACAGGCACTCATGTACCTTAGGCTAGAATCATTTACTGGATTCTGAACATCAGGAGAAAAAGACAGGTAATTGACTAAAACTAGCTTCTGGTTAACTTAACCCCCTCTCAGACCTCCCAGGCCTAATTTAAGGAGGACTTAAGAGCAGAGATACCAGATTGTCTTTTAATTTATTTGTTTGTTACATTTTGTGTTTTTAACAAATCACTGGTCCCTAGGTCAATATGAGAGTGCTCAAAAAATATAAACTTATTTTGTATGAATTCACTTTGGGCAGGGACTTTAAGCCACAACAGATGTTGCTATTCCCTTCTCGTAGAAAGAATGCTTTTGTCAAAGAAGACTCCATTAAGAGTTTTGCTTGCTCCCTAATCTCGATTTCAAAAACCAGAGTCAGAAAATGCTAGGGATTTTTGTTTTGTTTTTAATGAGAGAGAATGTATTTCAGAAAGAATTGATTAAATTTCAATCTTTTGAGTTATGAACATTTAGAAAAGGAAATGTTATCTAAGAGTTATCCTGCATTCACTAAGGTATTGTATGAATTTTCTTTTCTTATAGGATTAGTAGACTCAGTGATCTATGTTTTCAATTATCTGAAGGGCTATCCTTATGGTAAAAATTTGGGGTGGAAGCGAGTTCTTGGAGTCAATTATGAGCAGGCGGTTGAAAAGCTATACTGAGAAAGGAATGCTTAGTGGATTATTTTCAACCTAAAAGGCTAACAGACTATGGTCCTTGGCAATAATTTTGCTGATAAATTTGAGTAAAGGCATATAAGATTTATTTATTAAATTTAAGAAAAACAGAAAACTGAGACTGCTGTTATTACCACTGATGACAAAGTCAGAATCCAATGTTTTCCTGATAAGCAGGAAATCAAATCTATGCAATTTAAGAGCAGCAAATATTTTTCACTTAAGATTCTAAATTATCGGCTTTATCATTAGCATAAGGAAAACCAAAGACCTAAGAATTTTAATTTATCAAAAACCAATGGGAACTAGAAATTTGATCAGATTCATAGAAAAATAACAGCAACAACCAAAAATTGTGGGTTGGATTAGAAGCAGTAGAATGTCCAATCAAGCAAATCACTGTGCTCTCAATGTACCATCAATGGAGATAGAATTAACTGGAATTACTGTGGTGTTGTAGAAGACTCTTGAGAGTCCCTTGGACTGCAAGGAGATTCAACCAGTCCATCCTAAAGGAGATCAGTCCTGGGTGTTCACTGGAAGGACTGATGCTGAAGCTGAAACTCCAATACTTTGGCCACCTCATGCGAAGAGTTGACTCATTGGAAAAGACCCTGATGCTGGGAGGGATCGGGGGCAGGAGGAGAAGGGGACAACAGAGGATGAGATGGCTGGATGGCATCACCAACTCGATGGACCTCAGTTTAAGTAAACTCTGGGAGTTGGCGATGGACAGGGAGGCCTGGCAAGCTGCGATTCATGGGGTCGCAAAGAGTCGGACACGACTGAGCAACTGAACTGAACTGACTGAACTGAACCCTTTAGAAGTTCATGTTACTCTCCCATTCTCTTCCTAAACTCCCCAACATGGTCTTCCTTCCCACTGATAATACTACCCATGATGTTCCCTCCTTGGGGTTCCTCTACATCATTCAAGAACAGCTGAAACATCACTTCTCTAGGGTCCTTCCCGCACCACTGACCTAAAACAAGTCACCTCCTTCCCAAATACTTCCTATTATCATAGACATTATTATCTTATTGACTTTATAACATTTTTGACTACCAGTCATCTTCCCTCATTTACTTACTGGTTTTTCCACTACCAGTTCTGTCTTATTGGCTGCTATATTCCCAGTGTCTGAAAGTGCCCGAAATAGAAGAGTGACTCCAGAAGCATTTGTTGACTAAAAAGCTAAACACTTGGGCTTGGCAGACCATAGCAGACTGTATTTAATTTCTAGGTATCTTATTTGGAGAGAGACATTGGATGTTATCCAGAGGAGAATGATCAAGATAGTGAAAATTCTAGAAAATTCCTCATAGGAGGAGGATTTGAATAAATTAGAATTGTTCAATTTAAAGAAGAGGAGGCTAAACAGGAGATATGACAGTTATCTTACAGGAAGGAAGGAAGGGTGTTTTGTCAATATTTCAGATGATAAAACTAGAAGTAATGGACAATTCATGGCAGATTTTTGGTTCAACTATAAGTAGGGACTTTGTTTTAAAAATAAAGAAAAAAAGGAAAGGAGGCTAGACATGGAATGGTGAATTTCCTGGTAAGGTTGGCATTCCAGTTAAGCTGAATGGCTACCTGGCAAGGGTGATGCAAAATGGATTCTGACATTGAGGGGGTAGTCAGGAGAGGTAGCCAAGATAACTTTTAAAGGGTCTCAATTCTCAACATTATATGATGCTGTAAGTCTGCTCATTTGTGAGTGTGATATTCCCCAAAGAGTGCTCCTGTGAACATCAGGTCCTTGTGATAAAATTCTTATGAAAAATATTCACTGGGAAATAATAGTATATACTGTATCCCACTGTGTAATGTGCTACTGTAAAAATACTATTTAATGTTAAACTAATTTTTCCCCAAGCCCATTTTGCCTTGGAACCAGTTCTCACATAATGCCTATTAACATCTTGGAGAAGTGAATCCCACAGAATAAATTTGAGAAATGGTAGCCTACACTATGTTGTTTTTGTTTAGTCACTAAGACATTTCTGACTCTTTGCAACCCCAGGTACTGTAGCCCACCACGCTCTTCTGTCCATGGCAAGAATACTGGAGTGGATTGCCATTTCCTTCTCCAGGGAATCTTCCCAACCTAGGGATGGAACCCATGACTCCTGCATTGTAGGCAGGTTCTTTACCACTGAGCCACCAGGGAAACCAGATCTATACTAAAGGAGGGTATTATTTTCACCTTGGAATACCTTAAAGTGCACAGATACTAGAATTTCTATGTTTGGTCAACACCAAAACTTTAGGCTGAAAATATGAAAGTCACACAGCATACAGAGAAAATATAATTCTCTTCAATTTTGTAAAGAGAAGTAATGTACATATCACAGGAATTGGTAGTGTTCTGCTGGTTTAGAAGAACACAAAGAAATTGACATTCTACTGAAATATAGTTCCTGGACATATTTATATATTGAGTTATTTCTTTGAACACTATGACCATGAATAACTCACATATCCTTAGTTGCAAGATATTGAAAATATTAATATTTCATAAGCTAAAGTGCCTAGAGATGAACATTCATAGAAGAATATATTGTCAAAGTTGGCCAAAACCAAGAAAATAAAATGTGGTTTTTAGAAAAAGAAACCCTACCTTTTGTTTCATGGTATATTAATTTGGTGAGAATGCAAACAACTGGAATAATTCATTCAGTCAACAAGTACCTGAGTACCTACTATGTGCTAGGCATTAGTGATGTAATGGTCAGTAATCAAGCTTTCAGGAAGCTCATTCTTTAGGGAAGAAGAAAGACAAATAAACCATTATAATACATTGTGCTAAGAACAGTGATGGGCTGGAGCTGACTCCTATTTGTTCATAAGAGTGAATTGTTTTCAATTCACTTTGGCAAATGAGTTCTTAAGCCCAACTATTATGACCTAACTATTACTATTATCCATGTTCTTGGGTCATTTATGTCCATTGATTCTTTATAGTGAAAATTCCATATAATCATGTTCTTTTCAGCACTGCATTCAGAACCAAGATATTAGTAGATTAAAATTGGTCAGGGTTAACTCCTGGGAATATATCCAGATAAAACTATAATTTGAAAAGATACATGCACCCCAATCTTCATTACAGCACTATTTACAATAGCCAAGGTATGGAAGCAACCAAAATAACCACTGACGAATGAATAAAGAAGATGTGGCACATACACATAATGGACTATTACTCAGCCATAAAGAAGAATGAGTTAATCCCATTTGCAGCAACATGGATAGGCCTAGAGTTAGTGAAGTAAGTCAGAAAGAGAATGACAAATATCATATGATATCACTTATATGTGGGGAAAAAAAAGGTACAAACGAACTTATCTATGAAACAGATGCAGACTCACAGATATAGAGAAGAGACTTGTTGCAATGGGGAGCAGGTGTTTGAGAGGGATGAACTGGGAGTCTGGGGTTAGCAGATGTAAACCATTATATACAGAATGTCTAAACAACAAGGTCCTACTATATAGTACAGGGAACTAATTTCAATATCCTGTGATAAACCATAAGGGAAAAGAAAATGAAAAAGAATGTATAACTGAATCACTTTGCTATACAGCAGAAATTAACATAAGATTGTAAATCAACTATACTTCAGCTTTTAAAAAATGGCTGGGGTAGGGATTCTTAGCTTCTGAAAGGCTCTCCCACACCAAAAAGTATTTATTTTTCCCTAAACATATTTTCACTCAACAAACATGTGTTACATGTCACATTAAGGGGTCAAATGCCAGGTATACTTTTGAGGACTGTCACCAGAATTAGAAACTTCATGTTACAAAGAATATACCATTCTATCTAAGATACAATTATCTTCCACTATTAACCCTGATGAGACATATTTACAAGCTAGATTCATTAGTGTAAAAAAAAATACAGAGACTAGGAAAGTTTCAAAATGATGTTCCTTGAGTATAGCAAATCCTTCTTGGCAAGTTAAATTTTTCACATGAGATTTCACATAAAAATTTCACATGAGATCTGGAGAAAACTCTAGTTAGATACATGCACCTCAGTGTTTATAGCAGCACTACTTACAACAGCTAAAACATGGAAACAAGGTAAGTGTCCATTGACAGATGAATGCAAAAAGAAGATGGGGTTTATACACGTGATGGAATATCAGTCAGCTGTAAAAATGAAATAATGCTATCTGTAGCAATATGAATGGAGCTAGAGATTATCATACTAAGTGAAGTAAGTCAGACAGAGAAAGAAATATCATATGATATCACTTATATGTGAAATCTAAAAAAAAAAAATGATACAAATTAACTTATTTACAAAACAGAAACAGACTAACAGACATAGAAAACAATTATGATTACCAAAGGGGAAATGGGTATGGAAGGATAAACTAGGAGTTTGGGATTAGCTGATATGAACTACTCTATATAAAATATATAAACAACAAACACATCCTGTATAGCACAGGAAATTATACTCAATATCTTGTAGTAATCTATGACGAAAAAGAATCTGAAAATATGTACGTCTGAATCCCTTTGCTGTACACCAGAAATGAACGTAACGCTGAAAATCAACTACACTTCAGTAAAAAATTATTTTTTACATGAGAACACTTAGATGAGAGGGAGACCATCCATGATGCTGATCATCCCACTGACGCCAGGGCTGATGTAAAAGCTATAAGAGACCATGTTGGCATCCTCTCCCTTCTCCTATATGATCTTCCTGAAGCTGTGTACTCACACAAAAAGGGCCATCTCTGATTTCGCCCCCTCTTATGTTGCTGGGGTTTTAAAATAGGACCACAGGCACAAGAACATCTCTGGGTGCAGTCTGCATCCCAGAATGAGGTTCTCTGATGGCTTATAGGGGTTTTGCTCCCAAACCCATAAATTCCGAAAGACTCGGATACAACTGAGAGAGATTATAAGTGAATTCTAATCCGCTGCTCCTCTAGGAAAACTGTCCTTGCTGCCACTAATAAAAGCAGCTGGAAAAAGGCTATGTTTACACAGTACTTCACAGTGAATAAATCTTATTCATCCACATTACCCCATTTAACTTTCTAAGGGAGGCATGGCGAGTGTTAGTTTTACAAATTTTACCAAATGAATACACAAGTGATAAGACCCATTTATGACCACATTGTGATATACAGCTTTTAGATCTCATGTGAAAACCCACTTCAAAATCCAGTAATCTTCCCACTCTATTAGGAGTCAGTGGTCTAAACTATGGTCTGTGGTCCTCATCAAGCCTGCTACCTATTTCTGTAAATAAAATTTTAGCGGAACATAGCCACATGTGTTTATTCCTGTGCTGCCCGGTGACCTTCCTACTACAAAGGCTGAGCTGAAGAGCTGAAAGAGAGACCATACGCCCTGCAAGGCCTACAGTACTCACCATCTGGCCCTTTACTGAAACTTTGCTGACCCTGCACTATGCCCCACCTTGCCTCAGTAGAGTGGTCCAAGATTTCCAGAAGAGATGGATGCTCCCAGTCCCATCTATAGTGGAGTGATCCAGAGGTACTGAGTACCCGACAGGTGCCCTCCAGGCCCACGGTACCAGCATGGGTTGCATGTTACTGACGCATCAACCACAACTCAGCCAAGGGCAGTAGAAAGACTGAGCTTACAAAGGACTTGACTAATTTCAGGAAGGCCTATGATTTCTGTTATCAAGCATTTGAGGCTTAAATAAAACTAAAGAACTGAATAAAAAGGATAGAACTGAAGGTTTCAAAGATTAAATGAAGCAAGTAGGTGATGGAGATAGAAATGGATTTTATGAAATTCCAGTCTCAGCTTGCTTTTTGCATCGTCTTTTCGCAAATTTTCTTTCACTTTATCCCCTATTTTTTTTTTGCTTCACTGAAGACCAACCATGAAGACTTAAACAAGTGTGTTGTTGTACTATTTTTTTGCCATAAATTAAATTTTTCCCAGTGTGTATGTGTGTTCTAAGCAGGGAGTAAGGGGTGATGATCATTGCATTTATTGCAAAGCCTGTTGGTTTACTACAGTGAACAAAATGCCTGCCTTTTATGCTCTCTCATATCCTAGAAGGCTGACAAGTTCAACCAGTCAACCAGAGACACTTCATTTCCTCCTAGTTCCAAAAAGAGTGCAGCGTCAGCACTCTGACACCACTACAGCAAAGAACAGATTACTAAGACCTGTGTTTACGACATGATTGCAAAAACGGACCTCCAGTCTATTCAAGGAAGCAAAGCTTCCTCCACCTCACTGCATGGCAACATAAAGTATGGAGTTCTGTTTCATCTGAGCTCCAAACTGGCAATTTAAAAAGATGTGCTTTGTTGGGGGAGAGGAGACATCACGACTGAGATGTATGTTAAGTGTCTGCATCAGGGAGAAAGCGGACCGAGCCCGACCTGGGACTTTTGACTTTCCAAGAGAATCAGACACCAGTGCAGGATGGGTCTGAGTCATGGATCTCTTGAGTCAGCAGTTGCCCATACCGAGCCCTCAACACATTTTGACTGAATGGAACATTCCCAGTGGGCCATCTGTCACACGATGACCCAGGCAACAGGGTAAGTATGGATGAAGCAAATGAAGCTCTTGCATTAGAAAATCGGCATAAAGCAGCTGCCTACCTAGTCACAGCAGGCCTCTACAGCATCTTCCTAAATAAGTAACCGCTTGTTCAGTCTATTTCATATAAAGAGAAAATACACAAGCAATAGAAGCCAAAGCTCCCATGACACAGAGGCTACTTACACATATACAAATTTCAATTTCAAGATACAGGTTTGGATTTGCAGTCTTGAGTTAATGAAAGGCTCTTTTAAATTAGAAAGGAAAGAAAGAAAGCCATATGAGAAAGAACAAAATCTATTACAATCAAAGTAGAACATCTAGTGTGGTGTTAACATAAACACGAATATTTTCAGGGATTGGTTTAGAGGAGGCCAACAATGACCTTTTTTATTCAGAGATGGGTTTATGAAGGGAATTTTAAATTTGCTTGTAAAACTGAGTAGTGGAATCTGGGGAGAAGGACAAAGCAATGTGTTATACCTACAGAAACACGGCACAGAGGTATGGACAAAGACATGGAGAAGACCTGTGAGCACTAAGGACTGCATGTTTCAAAGTGGTAAGAAAGGAATGTGTGGTATAGTGAATTATCAGCCAAATTAAACTGGTTGGCTAAAAATGTAAAAGACTCTGTGTGTGTGTGTGTGTGTGTGTGTGCGTGTGTGCACATGCGTGTGTGTGTGCCAATGCAGAGAGAGAGAATTTGAGGTGATTGTTGGAATGAGTGGAGATTTGAAGATGGGCAACTAAGCAGTTTCTTGGTAGGACTGTGGTGGAGGTGGTAGCAATTTATACTGGGTTGATCAAAAAGTTCATTTGGGTTTTTCCATAAGATGTGTGCTGTAGCCCTTGTGTGCTGTAGCCCTTGGAGTCGCAATGAGTCTGAACAACAATAAGATACAACAACAAAAAAAAACTTGAATGAACTTTTTGGCCAACCTGACATTTACCTGAAGAAGTAGGTTTGAATAGCAACCTTTGTGAAGAATGAGAAGGGGCCTAAAAGAAGAGAAAGCTGAAGCAGGAAAGGCCTTGCCAGTTGTGGCTGGTACTGAATGTATTCCCCATCTCAGCAAAGGCCATCTTTCTGATCAACAAATTAAAAACTTGGGATCAAGGGAGCACTCTGATGCTCCATCCTCAACTGAATCAGTCGTCCGTGATTCCCCTGCTTAATTGCCAAATCTCCTTCCTATTCTTCTATTTCCTACTGCCTCACTTCAGGGATTGATCTTCTCTTCAAGAAATCTCTTTTATTGTAAAATAGAACATATATATTTCACAATAACATATAAGAATTTTTATAGTATGTATGTACATCTTAACCAATAATCATAATGTAGACACCCAATGGAATCATGATCCTGGTAAAGAAACAAAACTTTCTAGGTCCCCATGCACTCCCAATACCAACCAAAACCTTCTCCCTTCCCATCTGAGTTATCTTCTTTTTTGTCTTTATGACTGTATTACAATTCTTTATGACTGTACCACTTATAGTACAATTTTGCCTGTTATGAATAGAATCATAATTTACACACTCTCTTGGGTCTTACTTTTTTTGAACATTATTTTGTTAGATTCATCCAGGCTATGTATCCCATGCAGTCCGTTCATACAGAATTCTATTATAGGCACACATCGCATAGATCTACTAATATTTCCCTTAATGTGTGATTCTATTGCATGCCTCCGTATCTTTGCTAACGATTTTTCCCTCTATTTCCAAAGTTCCCCCACTTTCTATCAATAGATTCAGCTTAAGTATCATATCCTTTATAAAATCTTTTTTGAATGACCACCCTTTCTCCTGAGCTCCCAGTGTGCCATGTACACGTGTAGGTCATGGCAGATGTAACAATGACTTGTTAATATGTCTGCCTCTCTATCAAACAGCAAACTTGAGCATGGCTCTGTGTTATACGCCATGAAACATGTTGGCTAAACACGTGAAAGATAACTTTCAAGTAGATAACTTTTAAGTATAACATTTCAAATGTCAAAGAAAGTACATGTGATTTATATCAACAAATACTAAAAAACTGAATCTAATACAGTGACCTAAGTTTCCTAAGCTTGTACTTTTTTTTTTTTAAGTTTTTAATCTATAGTTGCTTTTACTTATTTTTTTAATTAAAAATTTTTCTTTGGCCACACTATACAGCCTGTGGGATCTTAGCTTCCCAACCATAGATCAAACCTGTGCCCACTGCAGTGGAGGCACAGAGTCTTAACCACTGGACTGCCAGGGAAGTCACTCATTAGTTTGGATTCTAATTTATTGCAATCTAAAATTGCAATAGTAGCATAGGGTCTCCCATGGCTGGTAGCTTAAAACTCAGCAGTACTGTTAAATGATTACCAGCCTTGCTCTTCATTCTTTGTTGACTTCCAACTCTTGGGTCCATTTCTCCATTACTGGCAGAAAAACAGGCCAATGCTAACTGACCTTGTCAAGGAAAACCCAGTGAAAATGAACTTATTAAGAGCACACATTTTTCACCAGAGCACAATCTTCAAAGCAATATGCTGCACTGTCATTATCTCATTACAGTAATTTCAACACTTGCTCCTGTTAACTTATTAAAAAACATTTTAAATCATTTTCTTCATTGCAGGCACAACAAACTATCTCATTACCCAAATATGGATCAGTGCCAAATGATATGGCAAGGGATGTGATAAAAGAAACACACATACGCAGGAAAGAGGAAGTTCGGAAAGAGACATCTAACAATGTATAACTGTAAACCACTGCTTGCCAAGCTGGAAGTGGTTTTTCAAACTGTTGTCATTGTTATGCCACAACAGTGCTAAAACATTATGCCTCTTACCTTATTCTAAGTCCTCTAGAGGGAAAAGATGTTATTTGGCTTACTTTTTTTTTTTTTTTGCATAGTAACTCATTAGAGTACAAATTAAATTCTAACCATTTTATACATGTTCCCAGCACTGTAAAACAATCCTAT
Organism: Cervus elaphus; assembly: GCF_910594005.1. Classification (NCBI taxonomy): domain Eukaryota; kingdom Metazoa; phylum Chordata; class Mammalia; order Artiodactyla; family Cervidae; genus Cervus; species Cervus elaphus. Next base: position 103,740,969 of record NC_057832.1, on the reverse strand, counting down.
TTAAACATGTGGATGAAAGCCTTGGAGTGTTAAAAATATACATACCTCATTTCAAATACAAAGTCTAAAGAAGGGGTTGGCAAAATATATCTCACAAGCCAAATTGAGTTGTTGCATATTTGGGTAAGTAAAGTTTTATTGGAATACAGCCATGTTCATTCATTTACATATTATCTAGGGTTGCTTTTATACTACAATGGTACAATTGTTCAAACAGAGACCATATGGTTCACATACCCACACAGAAATATTTACTATCTGGCCCTTTACAGAAAAAGCCTGTTGATCCCTGGTCTACAGCCTTGCTACTCAAGGCATGGTTCATGAGCTAGTAGCATCAGCATCACCCAAATGCTTGTTCAAAATGCACAATCTCAGGTCTTAACCAGACTGCTTGAAGCAGCATATGCGTTTTGCAAAGATGCCTGGTGACTAACATGAATATTAAAATTTTAGAGGGACTGGTCTAAAGAACACAGTCCTAAAAACAAATAAAATTACAAAAAAGAGGTGGGTTTACTACTAGTCACAATGTTTTTATTACTAGACAATAGAGGGGTGGGTAGCTTGCAAAGAGTTTTATAAAGATGAAGGGGAGGAAAAAGGTAGATTGCAAATTATGGAAAGCATTAATACTGCATATGAAGGGAAGATTTCTAGCCTCAGTTTCTACCCTTAGAGAAGATGGGACATGAGCAACTTACTTAACCCCAGATGGTTAGGTCTTTTTCAAAAAAGAAGCATTACTGCTGAAAGCAGATTCAGGCGCCATATTACTCTCCCCAGTGCAAAAACAAGTAAATAAGAAACACATTTGCCAATTTCAACCAAGTCCATTTGGCTGTCATATTCATTTCCTTTTTAAATACTCCATTTCCCTGTGTAACAGGAAAATTGTTTTTCCAATAAGGCAAATGGATTATGATTTGCTCCCTGAAAATAAACATGAAATCCACTCTAAATCTCTATTTTAACATGTGTTACTTATGTTCCATTTGTAACAGGCTATACACTGTCATTTTGGGTTTACTTTATCCAACACTCTAAGGCTCTGATAAGAGATGAACCCCATTCCCTCTTAAAAGTTACAAAGCCTGAATTATCGTTGTGTTTATACTTAACATCAAGTTTCCTAGTTTCTTGAATTGGCATGTTTCACTATATCTAAACTACATGCTTCCAAAGAGAAACGAACAATATATAAAGCACAAGAACCAGTTTGTGACCCTTCCCTCCAGTCAATGGACGGCAAAGTTCAGCCTTGTGAAAAAAAACATGTTAGAATCAGAATCCTCCCTGGAAAAAAAAAAAAAAAAAAGAATCCTCCCTGGAAAAACAGCTCCATGAGCTGGCAAAAAGATGTCAGGCAGTAATTTGAGAGGAAAAGTTATTGCTCCTTTGATAACACCTTTCAGTTGCTTAAAGACTGTTACTTTCTGCCCCCAAACACACCCTGTTTTGGGCATTCTGGACATAGCAGGTAGAAAATATATTTTTAAAAAATTAAGGAATCCTTTAAGAGCATTCAGGCTGGCCCATCTTTGATTTCAGAGGTGATGAATTGACTTCAGTCACAGAAAATGTATACTTTTTTACTATCTCTCAATCTTCCAATTAAATCTTACAAAGAAGGAATGTGGCAGCTACTTTATGGCCCTTTTTCTTCAGAGCATCATGGGATTTTACAGCTAGAAGGACATTCTGAAGAGGTACAATATCCTTCATTTAGATGAAAATTGGGGCCCAAAGAAGTCCCTCCCAAAGTCGTAAGTTGGGTAGCAGGTTACCACTATATCTGTTTTTATTTAAGTCTTTGTATTTTTGAATGCTTAGTACAGTGCCAGGTATATGGTAGGCATTCAAAAATTGTTCAACTGAATAAATACCCCAGCATGACAGTCCAAAGTTTTTTCCCTTGTACCATGGTTGTTCATGTTTAACAATAGATTAATCTCTCTTTTATCTTCCAAAAGAATCAGAAGTCACATTTCAAATTATGCTTTTACACAGGTATAATTAAATCTTTAAAAGGTGGGATGGCAAAGAAATTAGTGGCTAGAGCATAACAGACATTTTACAACCTGCAGATGCCAACAGCAGGCGGCCTATCCTACCTCACCCCCCTTCCCCCACAGTACAATGGCAATTATATTCTGGGGTGAATAATATAATTATCTAAATGAAATAGTAAAAAAAAAAAAAAGCTAAAAAAAAAAAACAAAAACCAAGCATACAACATAAAAGGATTAGCTGCTCAAGGACCTGGAGCTGGGGGAGGCGGGGGATGGATTCAGGCTGACAATTTCATAAAGTAGCCATCAATTATTTAAATCATTGTGACTTTTCAGACAGCATTCTGGACAGCAAGAGAAAAAAAAAACTCTGAATTTCTGAAAACCATAAATTAGGAGAGAGATGCTTGTTATTTGATTTGCAATTGAAACGTGCTCTGCCTTTAGAGGAAGAAGAGAAAGGAAAAGCAGAGTCATTGGAGGTGGTTCAAAATGATGCTTTTCTGGAAGTTCAGGCAAGTATTCTTCTTATAGTACAAGCATTGGTGCTGTTAAAAGTCTGATATAAATAAATTACTCAGTACCTGAAAGGGTAGCAGGCTTTAAATAACACTGCAGGAAGAAAAGAAAGAGAAGTGGGTGAGGAGGAGAGAAACCTGGATTCTACTGTTGGAGCTGCCACTGGTCTCCTAAGACAAGACACTAAACTTGTTGAGCTCGACTTCACTCAGATTTGGATAAAAAAATCTGCACTAAAATGTTGCTGAAGTCTAGTCTTTACATGCTAGAGAATACCAACACTAGCTGGGGGAAATTCATGTTGAAGGCTAACCACACACAATCAGTCCTGATCAAACAGAGTTATGACTTATAAAGAATATTTGTTCCAGGTACATGAGTCTGGTTACAACATTCCTTGTCTGCTATATTTCTATCATCTAGGCAAACTAGCCTGTGCCTATATGTCCAGGACCTGGAAGAAGGAAGGAAGGAAGTAAAATTCAAATAAACCTAAAATTTTGGACAGTACTTGAGGTATTTGCATTTGCTAAGCTAGCTCTAAAGCAATTGATTATTTCTACCCAGGTACAAGGTCTGCAATTGGGTTAGTATTCATGAGGTCACTCTGGGAAGTAGCTTCATGAATTCATTAGCTTCGTTTCCCCTAGATACAGCTAGTTGAGAAAGAGTAAAAATAGCTTTCAATCACTCACTTATGATTATTTCTATAAAACTACTCTATGAAGAGGCAGACATTATAAATATATAACTAATCACATAAATATTTAACCACTGCATTTTAGACAAATATATGTACTCTAGCAAGATTTTTAAAAAGACAGTTACCCAGGGACTAATTAAAAATATTCACCAACTAAGTTGTAGCATTATAAATTACAACTTCTCTCTGATTATTGTTTTGTTTTTCACTTAAGGAGAAATCTTTAATTTACTCTTATTTATGTTCCACGCATCAAAAAGTTTCTGATAACTTACAGCCAACACACTTCTTGTTATCCAGGGTGCTGGAGAAAGTTCTTTCTTTATTTACAATCTGGATCTCTGTTTATACTCCTTCCTATTAATTACTCTGTAAATGAAGAGGACTTGTTTATGAAATCAAGCCTCTGTGCTTCTATTATATTTTACTAAAATGCAGGTCACTATACATTCAAGAAGGGTGTTCGTGGACCAATTCTTGTGCATTCCATCTCCCAGGCAGTAAATACACTTTCCTTCTCCTGCTATTCCACCTTCTTTACCACCGACTGGTGTATAAATCAGGCTCCAGTTGGCTCCGTGGACCCAGACAGCTAACATCCAAAAGTGCACAGGCAAGAAACGAGAGGCCTTTTCATGACTCCCTGGCATCTCTTCCTGGACACATAACACAAAAGCTCTTCTTGAAAGATACTGGTTTAGCTCTTGACAAAGCAGGATTTCATTTCCCATGTGGCTAGTTTCATTGGGTTTAGCTCTTTCTATGAGAAATCTCTGGGGGAGGAACCCCAGATCCCAGAATAAATTACTTGTTGTTAGCTCTGGACTTGGTAAAAAAAATTACATCAGTTCCTTTGTCCTACTAGTTCCAGATTTCCAAACAGCTAAAAGTCTCTATGCCTTTTTTTCCCTTCTCATCACTAAGAGCTGTTTTTTTCAACCTTATGTGGATTTTCTCCCCCACTATTAAGTTGTGAAGGAGTCTGTCACCAGCGAATTCCTATGACTTTCTTTTTCCAGGCAGAATATTTTGGGCCACCTGTCTCATGGTCTTCACTGTAGCTGCAGCAGAAAGTCTTCAGTAAATTGGTGGGTTTTGGTGGGGGGGAGGGGAAGAAGTTGGAGGGAGGGTGTTTTCCTGGAAAGCAATGTAAAATATTATTTTTTCTCTTTTTTTAATGAAGCTTAAGAGTAAGTCAAGGACAAAAACATTATGGACTTAAAAGAAGCAGAAGATATTAAGAAGAGGTGGCAAGAATACACAGAAGAACAATACAAAAAAGATCTTCATGACCCAGATAACCATGATGGTGTGATCACTTACCTAAAGCCAGACATCCTGGAATGCAAAGTCAAGTGGGCCTTAGGAAGCATCACTACAAACAAAGCTAGCGAAGGTGATGGAATTCCAGCTGAGCTATTTTAAGTCCCTTAAAGATGATGCAGTTAAAGTGCTGCACTCAATATGCCAGCAAATTTGGAAAACTCAGCAGTGGCCACAGGACTGGAAAAGGTCTGTTTTCATTCCAACCCCAAAGGAAGGCAATGACAAGGAATGTTCAAACTACTGCACAATTGCACTCATCTCACACACTAGCAAAGTAATGCCCCAATTCTCCAAGCCAGGCTTCAACAGTACATGAACTGTGAACTTTCAGATGTTCAAGCTGGATTTAGAGCCAGAGATCAAACTACCAATATCTGTTGGATCATGGAAAAAGCAAGAGAGTTCCAGAAAAACATCTACTTCTGCTTATGGACTATGCCAAAGCCTTTGTGGTATGGATCACACAAACCGATCACACAGTTTGTGTGGATCACAACAAACTGTGGAAAATTCTTCAAGAGATAGGAATACCTGACCACCTGACCTGTCTCCTGAGAAATCTGTATGCAGGTCAAGAAGCAACAGTCAGAACCGGACATGGAGCAACGCACTAGTTCCAAATTGGGAAATGAGTATGTCAAGGCTGTATACTGTTCACCTTGCTTATTTAACTTACATGCAGGATACATCATGCAAAATGCCAGGCTGGCTGAAGCACAAGCTGGAATGAAGATTGCCGGAAGAAATATCAATAACCTCAGATATGCAGATGATACCACCCTCATGGCAGAAAGCAAAGAGGAACTGAAGAGTCTCTTGATGAAAGTGAAAGAGGAGAGTGAAAAAGCTGGCTTAAAACTCAACATTCAAAAAACTAAGATCATAGCATCTAGTCCCATTGCTTCATGGCAAATAGATGGGGAAACAATGGAAATAGTGACAGACTTTAATTTCTAGGGCTCCAAAATCACTGCAGATAGAGACTGCAGCCACAAAATTAAAGATACTTGCTCTTTAGAAGAAAATCTATGACCAACATGGACAGTATATTGAAAAGCAGAGACATTACTTTGCTGACAAGGGTCCATCTAGTCAAAGCTATGATTTTTCCAGTAGTCATGTATGGATGTGAGAGTTGGACCACACACAGTTAAAAACAATCCCCAACTGATCTGAAAACTTATGACCACATAAAAACCTGTATGTGGAGGTTTACAGCAGCTTTATTTGTAATGGAAGCAACCAAGATATCCTTCAATAGGCGAATAAATAAACTGATATTTCTGTATCATATACTACATCCATAATCCATACCATGGAATATTATTCAGTGATCAAAAGCAATGAGCTGTCAAGCCACGAGTGAATCTTTCATATAGTGCTAATTTAAAGAAGCCAGTCTGGAAGAGCTAAATACTGCATGATTCCAATTATGTGATTTCTGGAAAGTGCAAAACTAGAGAGACAATAAAATGACTGGTGATTGTCAAAGGCATGGGGAGGAGAGGAGACAAATACTGAACAGATTTCAGCATTCAGTACAGGGAATTTGGGGGATGGGTAAAAATCATTTTATGTGATACTTTAATGGTAAATACATGACATTATGTATTTATCAGAACCCACAGAACTTACAATAAACCTTAATATATGCAAATTAAAAATTCATTTAGAAGGTTAAGATATCCCACAATACCTTAATTTAATGAAGTACAGACTATGATAAAACCATCTAACTATATCACAAATGTATAGAATAACCCTCTTGAAAGGAAAGCGAGAGAAAAAGGTGCTAGCCCAAGTAATTCTGGAAATTAGTAATCTATAAAACTAAAGGCAGAAAAAATTATACATAAGGACTATGATGAGTTGAATAAAGTTGTTTTTCACAGGGCGTGGGTTATCAGTTCTGCTATTGCTATGCATGGAAGCTGGAATTGAACAGTGAAGGACATGGATTATAGGCGGTCGGAGGCTCTTTCACTGTTGGAGAGGAAGGGTACAGATAAGCAAGAGGAAGAGGTTAGAATGATCCATGTGGCAATGAACTTGAGGCAGAGACGTCAGTATAAACTCAGTTTTAGCTCAATAAGTAAAGGGGCCACATACAGAAATATACAGAGATATGAATATATACACGGGTTAGCATACACATATATTTCCTTTCTCTGTAGACTGAGAGGACAGACATAATGACACCCAAGTAAAAATAATCATATCAAATCCCCAGATTTTGGTTGGCAAATCTATTTCCTCTAATAACAGCAACTAGGGCTTCTGGGAAAAATGGCTGATTCTAGGACTGGGGCAAAAAATACAAAGATGGAGCTGGTAGCATCTTGGGGTGCCAGAAAATAAGTGCCTAATTAAAAAAAAAAATCACAAGGGTGACGATACAGGAGCTTCCAATGGCCAAAGCTGGAACTTAAAACAGAAAACAAAGACAGTATTGGATTTTAACCCACTGTATGCAGTAAAAATCCATGAGTTCACACTGACATAAATGATTGAATAAACACAAAAATGGGAAAGAAGGGACACATCTTTCAGGCAGAAGCCTTCCCAATCATTTATGCAGATTACTTTCACGGAAGTGGAGCATAAACCCTCACTTTTTTTTCTCCCTTACTCCTTGAGTGTGTCTGCTGTGCATAATGAATTCCTTCTAAAAAGTAAACTATGGAAAGGGGTGGGGGGACTTTCCAATGGAGAACTCTGAGCCTCGGCCAGGAGAGCAAGGTTAACATTGACAGTGATGAATCAAGCTGATAGTATATATATTTGATGTGACATGATGAGAAAGATGCTTTACCTCTGTGGTCTTCCCCCCGAAAACACATACCCCTCGTCAAATCATGAGAAAAACATCAGACTAATCATGTTGCAGGACATTCTGCAACATACCTAACCTGCCGTCAAGGCCATTTAAAAAAAGAAAGTCTGAGAAACTGCTGTCATATCCGGGAAGAGCCTAAAGAGACAGAACTAAACATAATGTGGTATCTTGGATGGGATCTGGGAACAGACGACATCAGGTGAAAGACAAGGCAATTTGAATAAAGTGTGGATTTTAATTAATAGGAGTATATCAATATTGGTTCATTAATTGCAACCAATTCACCATATGAATATAAGATACTAATAAGAGGGGGCAACTGAGTGTGGGGTATATGGGAAGTGCCACTTCTCTATAAATCTCGGACCTTTCTAAAATAAAATGTTTATTTAAAGAACCATAAAATTTAATTTCCTTTCCTTGGCAAACAACATAGGTTTGCTTCTATACACCCTTTACCTAACTGTAAGCCGGAGGCCACCCTTGAACATAATTGTTCAAGGCAATTTCTATTTTGGTAATTTCTATTTTACTCATTCACCAAATGAGAGCCTACTATGTGTCAGAGATTTCTTTTGGCTCCAAAGCAAAACTTTGAAAGGATGGAAGGACAGATATGTTTTGCTCAAGAGGTAAGAAATTCACATACCAACTAGCCATCTCTCACTCAGGCAAGCTGCTCATTCTGGACCCAGCCTTGGAAGCTACGGGCAAACACAGCAAGCAAGGTCATCAGAGCACTTCTGCAAGCACCTGATAGGCAGCCTTGACCTTGGAACGACCAAGGGGAGAACAAATTAAAAAATGCTTTGTGGAATAAAAAGGAAGAAGCAATTAAGCTCCTGTGGTCGCAATGGGGCAAAGAGAAGTAGTGTGGGTCCGATGAGGAGAGTACAGAATAGCTCTCATTGAAGTGCAGTTATCTGAACTTGACTTTGTAGCTATTTGCAAGTGAATACTCAGGGTATTCTGGACTCCAAAGATATGACCATCCATCATGGGAATAGCTATAACTATGGAGGGAAAAAAGGCAGATAAAAATGAGGAAGGAAAAGAAAGGGAAACTAGAAGCCTGGATGGATTCTTTTTTTCTCCTCAAAAGACGATTTCCAATATGTGCAATCCAAAAAGGACGTAATGACATAGATAACCTGTTAATGAGTTAGCTGCGTGTTGCCTTTTCCCCAAAGCAGGGCTTTAACTGACGGAGCTCCTGTGTGTCTAAAAAAGGTAATAAGGGAGAAATGTACAGCTTAATCTTTAAACAAATATGAACATGCTGCAGCCAAGCGGCTGCTCTTATGGACAGAGGTGATGAAGGACAGGACCCCATCCAGCGGCTGCCGGTTGAGGGCTTGGCGAGAAAAACCTGATGACGATTAACGAGCACAATACTCATCCCAGAAAGTAAACCCATCTGGGGTGTTTGGCCAATCATGACAATCAATCAAAAGAATGACTTCGAATCCGAGCAAAAGGTTGGGGTTCACCAAACCTCAGGCAGCCGTGAGGTTACTACCTAAAGCTTCTGTCTAAGAGAGAAACATTCATTGGAAACCACCTTACTCTCTGGGTTGGATTATTGGATTCCCGTCTTGGCTGGCCCTTCTGACCCCATGCTCTTTGTCTCTCATCTTTTTGCTTTGTTTTTAACTATTTATAACACAGTGCATTGAGATAAAATAAAAGAGGAAATTACACTCACCTGGTACCAGTGTATTGACTACACAGAGTACATAATAATCGGAGAGAAAAACTACACTGTCAGCTTATCACATTGGTTAAACAAGATGGTTTTCTGGGGCACAGCTCTTATCAAGTAAAACCTCCAAAGAGGATTACATATCTTTGGGACACATAGAACTAAATTCCCATTATGTGTTCCCTGAGTTTGAAATGTCTCTGCCCAGCAGATCAAGTGAATTCCTAGGCATTGGGTGCCTTCTAATCCCACCTGTGAACTGCCCAAGCCCACTCTCCCTTAAGAGAGCACCCGTTAAAGTACACCCTTCCAGGCTCTGTTAGAAAGGAAATAGTTCCGCCAGAGTTTAAGACCTCCACGGGCGTTCTGTGCCCTGAGAACCTTACTCCTCACTGTCCATTCCTTCACTCACCTAGACTAATCCCACCAGCTTGTGAACAACCCCTTTGGTGTCTTCACATGTATCGTTTGGCTCACGTAACACTTCCCCTTCTCTATTTCTACATATCCTACAATGTCCAGTTCAGGACCCACCTCTTGTTTAAAGCTTCTAGAATTCTCCAGCCCTCAGTTGAGTCCACCACTCCTTTTTATTTTTTAAATTAATTAATTTATTTTAATTGGAGACTAATTACAATATTGTAGTGGTTTTTGCCATACATTGACATGAATCAGCCATGGGTGTACATGTTTCCCCCATCCTGAACCCCCCTCCCACCTCCCTCCCCATCCCATCCCTCAGGGTCATCCCAGTGCACCAGCCCTGAGCACCCTGTCTCATGCATCCAACCTGGACTAGCGATCTATTTCACATATAATAATATACATGTTTCAATGCAATTCTCTCAAGTCATCCCACCCTCGCCTTCTCCCAAAGAGTCCAAAAGCCTGTTCTTCACATCTGTGTCTCTTTTGCTGTCTCGCATATAGGGTCATCGTTCCCATCTTTCTCTTAAACTGCAAATCTTCTGAACCATCACCTTCAGTGTTCAGGTACCCATGGTCTTCTGCTGCTCACATTTATAGGCATGAGGAATTCTGATGCCCCAACTAAACTGGAAGCCCCTGAGAAGTGGGAGAGAGGCTTTAAATTTCTTTTGCATATCCTCATCTCCTTGTCCAGTGATAGCACAAAGGAGGTGTGTAGTGAGTAATCATTTAGTTTTATTAGAATTTCACCAGTGGAAATTAGTCAGCTGTGTTGTGTCACTCTTGTTTAATTTGATGCGGCAGATTTTCACCAGCCCATCTTAGGTGTCTAAGCTAAGAGAAAGAACATGCCAGGTTGTGAGCAGGACAGGACCCTTGAAAAGCATGAAGAAAAACATCTACTTTACTTGAACAGTTATCTTAAAGGGCCGTTTAACTTTCAAGCTGAGGCAGTCTTCTTCGTCTTCCTTGGCTCACTAGAACATCTCTAAGCCAGAGCTGCACTATCCAGACAGGGCAAAAATGACTTGGGATAAGGACCTCAAAGATCCCCCAAGAACAGCAGTTCTCTGCCTATGCTCATCCGGCTTCCACCAGCCATCTTGCCAGGTCAGCAATCCTGCTGCTCACAAGAACTATAACTATCATCTGCTTGGGCTGTCAAGCCAGTCTTTTCTCCCTTCTTGCTATCTCTTGATGGGATGTTCTTCCTCTTCTCCAGTGTTTAAGGAAGAAAAATACATTTGAAGATGCCTTTGTTAGCAAGTAAAGTCAAATCTATTTCGGGCAAAGACAGCTCTCTAAAGATCTGAGCGACAGAGTGTTAACGCAGTTCAGTCCCCGTCAGCAGATCTGTCATTAGTCATTATCTTCTCTCCTGCTTATCCACCAAGGAGTGGGCCGAGGCAAGATCAAGACAGACAGCAGCCAATCAAATGTCTCAAAATACTTACCCCAAATAAGCCCTGTTACATAGCGCAGTCTAGGTGAAAACCAAGATGGCCATCAGCGGGCCTGCTTTTACTTAGAAAGTAAATTCAGAATCCTCCTTTAAAACCCAGGGCTTAACTCTATACTGATGTCATTCTGAAACAGCCTAGTGCTCAAGCAACTTTCTTAGTACCAAGCAAAGCTGGTGAACAAGTGTCATTGACTGTAATTACCTTCTCATTCAGAAGCCTCTCATGACTCCTCCAGCCCTGTGGATAAGCCCTTCTCAGCCTCTGTGTTATACACTGACCTCATAACCCAGATACAATAAATGAATTCTGGGAAAGTTGCATCTAAATTAAAATCTGTCCCAAATACATTCTGAGAATTGATGGAATGCTGGAGAAAACAGCTGGATTTTTAACAGACTTCAAAAAATAAAAACTTCATATCATTAATGATTTTTATACAATGCATTGGGTTGGCTGCAGATGATTTTCTGCAGACAAAAGAAAAAATGATTTCTTTATTTCTAGCCCCTATTGGTTTTCTCCAAATGCCTCACTGGCTATACTGTATAGAAGTTAGTTTAAATATATGTGTATTTACACACACACACACCCCTTTCTCCCATCTAGTTAACCGGGGACTTTCTATGAAAACCAGCCAAATGGACAACAAGGTCCTATTTCTTCTTCATCCAGAGATAAGACTATAATGATATTTATAAAAAATTGATATGATGTGCCTATTCTGCATGTATATAAAAATCCTCTCTCATTTGCTCACTTCACAGCCTTTTTCATCAGTAGTTAAGGCAAATTCCCCAGTAGTATCCTTCAATACAGGCAATCTGTAAGTAATAGATTAACAACAAGCATGGGTTGGTCAATTTCCTGTTCCATGACACTATTTTAAGGAAACATCTGGATGGATACTGTTAGAAATTGAACACTTAACACAAAGCAACTACTTTCTCACTTAATATATTTCTTTTTATGTTCAGATTTTCTAAGTAAGATATTAAAAACCTGTGAACAACACCATGGTGAAGTGCTTAGGAATGACTGGGAATTCATTTCTAGGATGACTGAAAAAGAATTCAAATTTATCAGGTTTGGTTATGCTATGGAACAAATTCAGAAAAGTGCTAACTGTAAAATCTGGGCAGTGAGCTGTGGGTGGTTTTCCTTCTTTCTTTTTCTCAGTCTTTTTAGATATTTCAAATATTTTCATGATAAACTCTGGGGGGGGGGGTGGAAATACCAGGTTCTTATATTGGTTGTCCAATCATTTATAAAACAAACTATTGGTAAAACTTAGTGAAGCCTCTCATTTAATAGGAAGTATTTTTGATTTCTGTAGGTGTTTTCTTAACATCATTTTCCTTAATGCTAATGGATTTTCTGAATGATCATGTAGGTGTGTGGACCAATAATAACAATTATGAGACAACTCAATACGTAGAGCAGTTCAGAAAGCCCTGCCGAATACATGATCTCGCTGTACTCCTCACCTTAATCTTATGAGGTGGTTTAAGCCAGTATCATTCTCATAGAGAAACATGAAGCTGAGGGAAGATAAGTGGCTTGGGCTTGTCTAAGGTCACTGGACTGACAGGGAGACCAGATCCCCATTTTAAATACTTTTCCTACCATGCCATGGTGAAATTTATGTGAGTTATTTTCCTAAATAGCTATGAGGAATCACACCAAAAATTCTACAACAAATAAAATGCTTTAAACTAGTAACAAAATTAATCATACAAAAATAACACAACTTGATAATAAAATCTGAAGACACACCCAAAGTCCACATCAGTATTGAAAATTTTAATTTGCTCAGCTGTCTCTGAAGTGGACAGGGGAGAGTTGAAAGCCACGGTGACAATCTGAACAATCAAAAGGAACAAAGGAATCTTGTAGCCCATCTTCCCAGATAAAACCTGAAGCAGCCACTAGCGGTTGGTTACTTGAGGCCTTCATGCATCACGAAGGGCGTAAATAATAATGCTGGTGAGTGTTGTATTTTACTTTTATTTTACCTTTATCAAAGGAAAATTCAAAGTTACTATTTAAGTCAGTATTTCTTTAGGTTTAGGTAAACACTGAAGAATCAAATTAGGCCTCAAGGCATCTTGGTTCTGAGACTTATTTTTAGCACAGTGAGACCATTAGCACCACCTCTCCAAGCTTACAGGGGAGAAAAAAAAAAATTGATCAGCTCTCTTTTCCACTTAATGATTTCCATGATGACTTCCAGCAGACCTTAAATGGGACTAATCTATTTAGGCTAATAAAAACTAAATCTATTCTGTACCACCGAGCAGAGTGGCAACAACTGGCTGTAATGCAAACACCACTCAAATCTAACGTTATTCACATTAACATAATTTGATATGATGAAAACAATATGCTACTTCTGCTGGCCACACTTTCCTGGGAAACCAACAAGAGGTTACTGGCAGCACCTTGACTTAGCCGGGGAGATAATAGGCTTGGGCATCAGTGTAATTATCTCTGGCAAATCATTATATTGTAAGCAGCTGTGTCTACTAACATTCAATAAAGCTTAACTAGAGCTACAGCAATCACTCAGCCCACCAAAAACTTTCATTTGGAAGCTTGCTGACATCTAGAATTTAGACCATTCTGGGCCTATTGCCTTAACAACATTACTTCTATACTGCTTCCTGCCAGAGTGTTTTCTAGGAAAATATAGCAAGTTGAATATGTTGCATTCTATATAGACTGCTAACAGTTATTAGCTGGGGTGAGTTGAATAGTGTCCTCCCAACATTCCACAGGCAACCTCAGAATGTGACCTTAGTCGTAAATAGGGTCTTTGTGGATATAAATATAGTAAGGGTTGAGGTGAGGTCATGGCTGGATTAAAATGTGCCCGAAATTCAATGACAGTGTCCTGAGAAGAGACAGAAAAGGAAAAATGGAGAATGTGGAAGAAGATCATGTTAAGGTGGAAGCAGGGATCAGAATTATGCTCCCCAAAGCCAAAAAAGGCCAGGACCACCAGAAGATGGAAGAAGCAAGGAAGGGTCCTCCTTTAGAGCCTTTGAAGGGAATGTGGCCTCTGGCCTCCAGAACTGTGAGTCCATCAATTTCTATTTTTTAAACCACCAAGTTTGTGGTAATTTGTTATACGTGCCCTGGGAAACGAACATACTAGCTTTAATGATCATAAATATTGCATGCTGTTTCTGCTGCTAACAAATGATCAGTGGGCAAATCCAGGAAAAAGAGGAACGAAGTGAAACAATACCATCTCCTGCTGTCACTCTAAGGTAATGGGAAACAGGAAACACGAGTTACTAGCTGGGTGAGGGAGTACAGAGAACAGGAGTGAGTAAACAGCAAGTTAGTGATGGGAGGAGATGCAGGCTGAAATCTACAAAGAAACCACAGGAGTGGTGAGGCATGGTTAGTAGAAGTCAAAAGGCTATGAAGTTGAGAGTTAAGCTGTGGGCAGGTAGCAGGCATCAGAGTAGTCAAGGCTGAAGTCCAGGCATCTGTGACATGGAAAAGGAAGGAGGTATGTTTTACAACCATTATTCCATCCAAACCTTAGAAATGATGTCTGTGTTCCTAGGACACATATTTTATTATTCTTATTTTATAGAGCAGGGAATAGGTATGGAGAGGCGAGCAACTTGGTCCTTATCACAAAAGTATCCACTGAAACATCTGGGATTTAAATCTATTTGTATCTGATCCCAAGTCTTATATATTAAGCTTGATTCAAAGTATCCAACAGATCCTTTGTTACAAAACTGACTGAAAGAACAAATCCCTTATTGTACTTTCTCTCATAGCAGTAATTGATTCCATGGAGTAGAAAGATGCAGGCCAGCGACAAGTGATGCTAATACTGTCTGTATATGTTGGAATCATCTGGACAGCTCATAACACCTGGATGCCCAGACCTCACCCCTGATCTACTGAACCATATCTCTGGGATGGTATCTTACCCCTGATCAACTGAACCAACTCCCTGGGTGTGCTCAGAAAGCTCTTGGGTGATTCTAATGAGAATTGTTACTGAGCCCCACACAACCCCCAGGGAGCAGTGGGGAGCTCAGAAGGATGAGGAAGAGAGGAGAATGTACGATTTGCAGGCTGCCTCTAACCATCTCACTTCTCAGAAGGGCTCTGACACACACTGAGGCAATGAGGAAAATGAAAATGTGCTTTACATGTTTGAAGATTGCTTCAACTTTTTCACTTGCACAGTTTATGGTTTTTTCCTCCAGTGAATGTGGGAATGTAAGCCTCGACATTAGGAAAGCTGTCCTTGTCTCACATTGCTCAACATGAGCCAGGAAACGTACACTCAGCCTGTGTCTGGAAAGAACTTTGCAACATTCAGCAATGTGCTAGACTAGGAAGCAGCTTTTGCTGCCACTGCAAATATTGTTTTTACAAATTTGGCGTCTGTATGAAACAAAGCTGAATCATTTTTTTGAAGTAACTACTGTTGTTTGCCGCAGTGCTAGAAGCCCGCAGCATTAGAGCCCCATTGCCTAGCCTCCAGCTGGAAATGCTGGTATTATGTAAGACAATGCTTCTAAAACTTCCACCTCTATTAATCACTGAGAAGGCTGGTCAGACCAGAGATTCCTGAGCTCCACTCTTGAGCATGGTTGAGGCTGAGGAATCTGCATTTCTCATAAGCTCAGGTGATATTGGGGTCACACAGAGTCGGACGCAATTGAAGCGACTTAGCAGCAGCAGCAGGTGATATGATGCACACGTCCATGGACCACACGTCACATTGCTCTTGTACAAGGAGTATGTGTGTGCTCAGTCACCCAGCCGTGTCTGACTCTGTGCGACCCTATGGACCGTAGCCCACCAGACTCCTCTGACCATGGGATTCTCCAGGCAAGAATACTGGAGTGGGTTGCCATTTCCTACTCCAGGGGATCTTCCTGACCAGGGATCAAACCCTCGTCTCCTACAGTGGGAGGCGTATTCTTCACCACTGAGCCACTAGGGAAGCCATGCTCGTTCAAGACAGTGCTTTTCAAAATTGAATGTACGTACAAAACACCTGGGGATGCCGTATACATGCAGATTCTGACTCAGATGTTCTTGTCCACAGGTCCCTCTCTAAGTAACAAGGATACCAGGTATTCCACCGGCGGAGGGTAGGGGGAGAACCTTTACCTGTATCTTTTGTTCATACAGAAACATGTCCATTCAGCTGTGTGATAGTTAAGGGAGAAAAACCTAAGCATTAGTCTCCTCTCCCCTTTTCTGGGTGGAGACACTAAAGACGAATAAATCAAATTACATTCCCAAACCAAGGACAAGTTAGGGAACAGAGAGAATGCTTCCTCATGCCTGATGAGTGAACAGTTGGTTGATTGCTGTGATATGTAAGGCATGAAGGGGTATCCACTTCAAACAATCAATTGTTTCCATAGCTCTATGTCTGGAATGCCAGAAGATCTGAGTCAAGAGAAATGAAGAATTTCTCTTAATGGATTTCTTTCACTTGAGTCAGCATGCTTTGCCTTGCAATGGATGGAGGCCACTCTGCAGAAAAACTGATGGTAACAGAGGACTCTCAGATGGTAAGAGCATGAAGCATAGTTCACCCGCCTCCATCTAACAGCATTAGAGGTATAAGATCTGTGATGTTTTAATTTAAACATTGTCATGATGCTGGGAAAGATTGGGGGCAGAAGGAGAAGGCGACGACAGAGGACGAGATGGTTGGATGGCATCACCGACTCAACGGACATGAGTTTGGGTAAACTCCAGGAGTTGGTGATGGACAGGGAGGCCTGGTGTGCTGCGGTCCATGGGGTTGCAGAGTCGGACATGACTGAGCAATTGAACTGAACTGAATGCATGTTAAACTCAAGAGAAGGAAACTTATCCTGTGGGGGCAAAACCTGCACACACATACACACACCCTTGTATTAACGAAGCCATCATGAGCTCATTCATTTTTATTCGCTCAGCCATTTATTCAATAATGTCTTCTCTACAGCAGCCAAGGCTGCAGGAGCTGTGGATCAAGGAGAGGACCATCTGCAACAAATATCCAAGCTAGTCCATCCATGGGAAAAAGGCTTAGACAACTGAGGTAAGGAAGATGGTTGGCTTTACACTTTTACTTCCCTGTAGGCAGTACATGGATTTAGAGTAGTGCATCTCTGACTGCGATGAGAATCTGGTTCCAAACTCTCCCCCTGTCCTCCCTGTCTGCTGCAGATAGATACTTTTATAAATAACAATGAATTACTAGAAAAAAGGAAAGTTGAAAAACTCAGGGATAAAAACACAAGTTCCAATCTTTCACTATTAGGTTCAAGAGACAATGTCAAATTGCTTTAAAAAAAAAAAAGTCTCAAATTCTGCCCATCTCATAGCAGACTGCTAACAACTAGCTTGGCTTCCTGGGTGGCCCAGTGGTAAAGAATCTACCTACATTTCAGAGACATGGGTTCGATCCCTGGTCCAGAAAGATCCTCTGGAGTAGGAAATGGCAACCCTCTCCAGTATTCTTGTCTGGAAAATCCCATGGACAGGAGACTGGCTGGCTATAGTCCATGAAGTCACAAAGAGTCAGACAGGACTGAGCATGCATGCAAAGAAAAAAAAAAAAGAACAGCTTACATGCAAGCATTCTCTTACACTGAGTAAAACTAAGTTAGAACCCACGGGTTCCAGGGTTAGGTCACCTGGGTTTGAATTACAGTTTTAGTGATGCTGGCTAAATGACTTTGGGCAAATTATTTAATTTCACTGTTTCTCAGTTTCCTCCCCACAATAAGAATGCCATCTTCACAAAGCTGTTGTCAATGCATATAAAACATTTACAAGTCAATACACATAAAGCACTCGATAGTGTCTGGCTCATAGTAGATGCTATTAAAGTGTGAGTTGTCACCATTATTACTATTTACTATTATGACTACTATCATTACTGCTTCTACTGTTACCTCTAGTACAATGCTGCTGTATCAGCGGCCAGCATCAACGCAGTTATTTCACCTATAAAATGGTGCTTGTAATTTCTTCCTCCTTATTTCCTTCCTTTCTTCCTTCCTATGTGCCTAGAAAGTAAAGTTACCAGTGTAAAAGCACGCGAGCATGTGTGTGTGCTCAGCTGTGTCCAACTCTTTGCGACCCCATGCACTGTATCCCGCCAGGCTCCTCTGTCCACAGGATTTTCGAGGCAGGAATACTGGAGTGGGTTGCCATTTCCTCCTCCAGGGGATCTTCCCCACCCAGGGATCGAACCCATGTCTCCTGAGTCTCCTGCACTGGCAGGCAGATGCCTTACTACTGAATCACCTGGGAAGTCCATGTAAAAGCACGTTATGGCCCAAATAAATGCCCCCTTGTAACTGATTGTCTACCCTGACCAAATGCCATTTCAGAGAGGAAAGGACCGAGTGTTCTGGGCTTCTCTGTCTGCACATCATGAAATAAACGGAAGCAGCACTGAGACAGCTGTCTGTCCACTGTCCTGAGAGAACCCCATCGGGCTGATGCTTTATGACAGTGGGTGCTGCCTCCAGGGAAAGCCATGATCCCTTCCAGTCTGTAACCAAATAACAGTGAGCAGGGGGAATGGCTTTGAAGGACACAGAATTCAATCCTTAGCCCTCCTGCGTCTTTCACGCATACAGCTATTTCTCCAAGCTCTCTTCTTCACAACTGCTTTGGATTCTCAGCTACAATTACTGTGAATTACTTCTCAATTATTTTTCTTTATATTAGCTACCTATAATTAGCTGGGAATAAAAAAATATTAAAGTGACACTGAAACACATTTAGGAAACTCTGAAATCTGAGCATAAGAGAGATTGTTAGAGAACAATTTACAGTCATCAGAAAGCCAGAGACTTTCTCACGATGAGAAAGGAAAATAACCTCCTCCTCATGTGTTTTTTCAAGCTAACTCTGAGAATATTAAACCAATTTATGGATGTGGTCTAACTCATTTTCATTGTCAAAAATAAAATCCTGAGGAAGAAAGGGAGAACAAAATAACCAAATAAGAAAGCAGGTATCTGGGCTCTGTAAACGTATTTGGAGATGAATAGCTTGAATGGCTTTTAAGATTTATTCACTTACATGTAGCTATCATATCTGGACAAGGTCAAAGAAAGAAGAGGTAAGGCTGGAGTTCTTAATGTAGCCTTAGAATGGAGTCATTGACTTGAAGAACAAGAGGTGTAGTAACACGTACAAATGGCTGGTGATGAGGTTAGGAGTGACTTGACAAGCACGTTGGTAGACGGCTCAGAGATGCCGTGTAGCCAGCAGTGTGTGGCCCTGACATGGCCCAGACTGTAGTCAACTAGTTAGGAGTTATACGTGTCTTTGTTACTCAAGTTGAAAATTATCATGTCTAATGAGCCAGTATCTTTAGCTCCCAGATTCACTCTGTAGTGCAGTTTCTTTTAAATTCGTCACACTAAGTATATTAAAGTTGCTCTGTACAGCATATGGCATGATACTTGAGGGATATACATACTGAGAGGTTTTCTAATGGAGAAGAAATTAATGATACAGTCAGACATAACATAAAAGTAAACAAGTTTTTGTCACTCTCTATTTCTCATCTTCCCACTCTGACTGCAGTTAAGACACTCAAAACCTATTCACTGTGACTATCTATCCACCCACCCACCCACATACACATTCATCCAACAAACTCCTGGGCACATTCCTCCTGCCTGATAGTGTACTATGCTTTTGGAACCTAATTTCTAGTGAGAAAAGATAGGAAATCAACAAGCCTGTTACTGTTGTTGTTCGGTCACACAGCCGTGTCCAATTCTTTGGGACCCTATGGACTGCAGCACGTCAGGCCTCCCTGTCCCCCACCATCAACAAGCTAGAAAATAAACAACTATGACAGTCGTGCTAAGAAAGGAAAAAATTAAAACCTGAAAACAGTGACTAACTAGGGAAATCTATTCACGATCCTAAAAGAAAAACAGATTTCCATTCAGATGATTAACAGAAGAAATACTAATGAAGAGAGAACTTACAGAGGTATAGGCAGCATTGAAAGAAGCAACAAGGGATGTTGAGGCTGCCAGAGACTGGTAACAGCAGAAAGCTCTCATCAAGGACCAAGGAGAGGAAATGGTGTTGTCATAGTCCAGCGAGAGCTGGAGCCATGGGGAAAATGTTATCTGGCAGGACCTCTCGTTATGGAGGGAGGCACCCAAGGTCAGAACTCCGATCCAAAACGGAGAGGAAGGAGATAAGAGCCCAATCTCTCTTTCTCCTTTTGCCCTCCAACTTCCTGCTAGCGCTTCCTGTTGGCAGAACCTGATGATACGTCATCTGGCATAGGAGTTTGGGTGATGCATCCATAAAATTTGGCTCCAGTGTTGAGAATAGATTGAGAAGGTGGAGGAGGGAAGATGAAAAATAACCGAGGAAGGGAACCTACTTAGGCAGATAAGTCAGGAAAGGCTCCCCTGTGGAAGTGACATTTGAACTGGTACCAAGAGAAGAGGCCGGCCATGCAAAGAGCCAGTAGAAGAATGAGCCAGCAGAAGGCTAAGTGAGCACATGTCTTTGCTCCTCTCCTTGTTCTTCATCCCACACTCAGGACAGATCCTTCACTAGGAACGCAGACTCAGACAATCCAAATGAACATCTTCCTAGACGTGTTGCTATTACTCTAGTCCTGGGAGAACTGAATGCCTCTTGTCTATGTTCTCAAGACCACAGAAGACTTTGCTCATAAAAAAAGAGAATGCTCACACTAGGACATTTCCCTAAGAGAGGGTCAGCACTTTTACTCATTCTAGTGTACAAAGAAGGAAGAATCAAGGATGACATATGTAAAAGCATTAAAGAAGGCAACTAAAGCAACTATCCCATTTTTCCAATTTCTCTTTGAAAAGCTCAAGTCTTCCACATTTTGACATATCCTCATATCATGCAACATATGCAAAAATGTCCTATTATGCCCATCAGTCTCTTAAATGAAAAAACATTGCAAAGATCCAATTAATATACAATATAACAATAACTGCTTTGGCTCCATTCCTTCATTCTTTCTGGAGTTATTTCTCCACGGATATCCAGTAGTATATTGGGCACCTACTGACCTGGGGAATTCATCTTTCAGTGTCCTATCTTTTTGTCTTTTCATACTGTTCACGGGGTTCTCAAGGTGCCCAATATACTACTGGAGATCCGTGGAGAAATAACTCCAGAAAGAATGAAGGGATGGAGTCAGAGCAAAAACAACACCCAGTTGTGAATGGGACTGGTGATAGAAGCAAGATTCAATGCTGTAAAGAGGAATATTGCACAGGAACCTAGAATGTTAGGTCCATGAATCAAGGCAAATTGGAAGTGGTCAAACAGGAGATGACAAGAGTGAACATCGACATTCTAGGAATGAGTGAACTAAGATGGACTGGAATGGGTGAATTTAATTCAGATGACCATTATATCTACTACTGAGGGCAAGAATCCCTTAGAAGAAATGTACTGGCCATCATAGTCAACAAAAGAGTCTGAAATGCAGTACTTGGATGCAATCTCAATAACGACAGAATGATCTCTGTTCGTTTCCAAGGCAAACCATTCAATATCACAGTAATTCAAGTCTATGCCCCTATCAGTAATGCCGAAGCTGAAATTGAACAGTTCTATGAAGACCTACAAGACCTTCTAGAATTAACACCCAAAAAAGATGCCCTGTTCATTATAGGGGACTGGAATGCAAAAGTAGGAAGTCAAGAAACACCTGGAGTAACAGGCAAATTTGGCTTTGGGGTGCAGAATGAAGCACAGCAAAGGCTAATAGAATTCTGTCAAGAGAACGCACTGGTCATAGCAAACACCCTCTTCCAACAACACAAGAGAAGACTCTACACATGGACATCACCAGATGGTTGACAGTGAAATCAGATTGATTATATTCTTTGCAGCCAAAGATGCAGAAGCTCTATACAGTCAGCAAAAACAAGACTAGGAGCTGACTATGGCTCAGATCATGAACTCCTTATTGCCAAATTCAGACTGAAATTGAAGAAAGTGGAGAAAATCACTAGACCTTTCAGATATGACCTAAATCAAAATCCTTAACACTATACAGTGGAAGTGAGAAATAGAATTAAGGGACACAATCTGATAGACAGAGTGCCTGATGAACTATGGACGGAGGTTCATGACATTGTACAGGAGACAGGAATCAAGACCATCCCCAAGAAAAAGAAATGCAAAAAAGCAAAATGGCTGTCTGAGGAGGCCTTACAAATAGCTGTGATAGACGGGAAGTGTAAAGCAAAGGAGAAAAGGAAAGATATTCCCATTGGAATGCAGAGTTCCAAAGAATAGCAAGGAGAGATAAGAAAGCCTTCCTCAGTGATCAGTGCAAAGAAATAGAGGAAAACAATAGAATCGGAAAGACTAGAGATCTCTTCAAGAAAATTAGAGATACCAAGGGAACATTTCGTGCAAAGATGGGCTCAATAAAGGACAGAAATGGTAGGGACCTAACAGAAGCAGGAACATATTAAGAAGAGGTGGCAAGAACACACAGAAGAACTGTACAAAAAAGATCTTCACGACCCAGATAATCACAATGGTGTGATCACTCACCTAGAGCCAGACATCCTGGAATGTGAAGTCAAGTGGGCCTTAGGAAGCATCACTATGAACAAAGCTAGTGGAGGTGATGGAATTCCAGTTGAGCTATTTCACATCCTGAAAGATGATGCTGTGAAAGTGCTGCACTCAATATGCCAGCAAATTTGGAAAACTCAGCAGTGGCCACGGGACTTGAAAAGGTCAGTTTTCATTCCAGTCCCAAAGAAAGGCAATGCCACTAATCTCATCTCATGCACTCATCTCACACGCTAGTAAAGTAATGCTCAAAATTCTCCAAGCCAGGCTTCAGCAATACGTGAACCGTGAAATTCCAGATGTTCAAGCTGGTTTTAGAAAAGGCAGAGGAACCAGAGATCAAATTGCCAACATCCGCTGGATCATCAAAAAAGCAAGAGAGTTGCAGAAAAACATCTATTTCTGCTTTATTGACTACGCCAAAGCCTTTGACTGTGTGTATCACAATAAACTGTAGAAAATTCTGAAAGAGATAGGCATACAAGACCACCTGACCTGCCTCTTGAGAAACCTGTATGCAGGTCAGGCAGACAGTTAGAACTGGACATGGAACAACAGACTGGCTCCAAATAGGGAAAGGAGTACTTCAAGGCTGTATATTGTCACCCTGCTCATTTAACTTATATGCAGAGTACATCATGAGAAATGCTGGGCTGGAGGAAGCACAAGCTGAAATCAAGATTGCAGGGAGAAATGTTAATAACCTCAGATATGCAGATGACACCACCCTTATGGGAGAAAGTGAAGAGGAACTAAAAAGCCTCTTGATGAAAGTGAAAGAGGAGAGTGAAAAAGTTGGCTTAAAGCTCAACATTCAGAAAACTAAGATCATAGCATCCAGTCCCATCACTTCATGGCGAATAAATGGGGAAACAGTGGCTGACTTTATTTTTCTGGGCTCCAAAATCACTGCAGATGGTGATTGCAGCCATGAAATTAAAATATGCTTATTCCTTGGAAGGAAAGTTATGACCAACCTAGATAGCATATTAAAAAGCAGAGACATTACTTTGTCCACAAAGGTCCGTCTGGTCAAGGCTATGGTTTTTCCAGTAGTCATTATGGATGTGAGAGTTGGACTATAAAGAAAGCTGAGCGCTGAAGAATTAATGCTTTTGAACTGTGGTGTTGGAGAAGATTATTGAGAGTCCCTTGGACTGCAAGGAGATCCAACCAGTCCATCCTAAAGGAGGTCAGTCCTGGGTGTTCATTGGAAGGACTGATGTCGAAGCTGATACTCCAATATTTTGGCCTCCTGATGCGAAGAGCTGACTCATTGGAAAAGACCCTGATGCTGGGAGGGACTGGGGGCAGGAGGAGAAGGGGACAACAGAAGATGAGATGGTTGGATGGCATCATCGACTTGATGGACATGGGTTCGGGTGGATCTGGGAGTTGGTGATGGACAGGGAGGCCTGGCGTGCTGTGGTTCATGGGGTTGCAAAGAGTCGGACACGACTGAGCGACTGAACTGAACTGATAACAATAATTAATGTATATTCATAATTGAAATTCATATTAATACAAATTTTTCTTTTGGTTTTATATTTACCTCCAAGTCACTGGCGTAAAGCATGTAAAATAAATATCTCATTAATTAATCTGAATATCTAACAACTTGTTTTACTTCTGTTGCCCAGAAACCATTGCTTAAAATAGGGAAAGTAACATTTTCATATTAAGATGATCGTCACTTGAATTAACAAATGATCTGACCTTCAAAAGCCCATTTGCAACGTGGGTTCAGATTCACTGTGAGCTAGCCAAATCAGCATTCAAATGGAACTGAGGGGTTTACTGTTGGTCATTGAGGTTAGGCAGAGTCACTTCCTCCCTGTAAATCCTTCTACTTCAGCATGCACTCACCACTGGAAAGAGAATTCTATTCAAGGACAAATTTCAGGCCAATAATGAGGAGTTGCCTGCATGTTAATGAGGCTCACCATCTCCCATACTCAAAACTAACCATTTTTTTCTTAAAGATCTTCAGGACTTTCTATTAGCTCTACATTAGTCGTTAATTTCCCTAGTGCCCATTTAATTTATTTCCTCTTATTTTGTCCCTGATGAACATGGAAGCAGATGGTAATTCTTCTTCTCTTTTCAATTTGTAACTCTTGCCAAGTCAATGAAAACTGCTGGTAGAAAGAATAAGTTCAAAGAATGTGATTACCTGGAGGAGAGGCCGCTGCACCCCCAGCACTTTCATGGTATCTGCATTAGCCAGGATCTTCAGGGGGTCAGATGTTTTTGTGACTCCTTCAATCTCCTTGTTGATCTCAGCCAAGACCTGATTGAGGAAGATATTTTTGATGTACACGGTGAGAAACTCTCGAAGAGGACACTGTTTGGCAGGACCAAGTCCCAGGGCGTGCTCTATTTCTTGAATAAATCTGGAAGACAAACAGAGCGCAACCACTGTCAAACATATCAGAAAGACAGTTACAGAAATATGACCAAACATGGGTATCTCTGCTTGCCGCTATGGAGAGATCTGGGGACATTACCAGAATTCTAAACAAGTGCAGGCCACTTTAATGTCCACCTATATATGAGTCTGTTTTTTAAACACAAGTTATTTCACTTATTCAAAAGAAACAGGAGGAAACAGAAACAAAAATTTCAAAATAGTAGGGAGAAAGGAGAGACAAAAATATTTATTAATTTAAGAAGGAAATAAAAATATAAGAAGCAAAAGAAAGTGTGATAAACAAAAAACAAATTATGATGCAAAGTAAAGAGCAAACCCCATACTGCATATTTCTTAAGCTCTATATATGTGTAGACAGAACTTTCGAAAAGAGAGAAAATAAAGGATATTGTTGTTCAGTCTGTAAGTCATGTCTGACTCTTTGCGACCCTATGACTGCAGCATGCCAGGCTCCTCTGTCCTCTACTATCTCTCAGAGGTTGCTCAAATTCATGTCCCTTGAGTTGGTGGTGCTATCTAACCATCTCACCCTCTGCCACCCCCTTCTCCTTTTGCCTTCAACCTTTCCCAGCATCAGGGTCTTTTCCAATAAGGACAGTCTTTAAATTTATGACACTAATGTGGGTTGAGAGGTTATGAAAGGAAATAGGATGGGAGTGAGGACAAAGAAGAAGTTTAACTTCATTTGTAATGATCAATTTCCTTTATGAAAAACACTTAAAACATTTATAGCAGAATGTTAACTGTCAAAACTCAGAGATGCGTACGCAGATACTAGTTATGCTATTCTTTGTATTTTTCTATGCTGGCAGCTCCTGCTTTCATGGTTCTGATACGCACAAATGTAAGTTACTAGAGTTTAGCAAATCACACCAGTACAACAACAGGATTTGAATTCCAGTTACCATAGTATATTAACTGTGAGTAGAGGCATGAAACAGCAACTCCAGTGCTTCAATCCAGAAATTTCTATGTAAATAACTGATGTTCATCATAATCAATGACCTGTCCTATCACTTCTTTCTTTCAAAGTCAAATCAGTGAACAGTCACTTCACATCTGTTGCTCAGTTCATAGAAAGACAGCAATGTGGGTAGCCACTGTCTTCTCGTCTCCCAGGGATTAACCCCTGTGACAGTTTACAGAAATTGATAACTGAAAAAGGGAATTTAGCTAAAAAAAAAAAAAGCTAAAAGAAAAAAAAATGTAAAAGTAATACTGGGAGCAAAATTTGATTTGAACCTAAGTGGATTTACAGAAGAAATGGCAGACCCTCGGAACATGTGGGAGGAACATGCAGCCAGACAGAGGGTTAACTTCCTGACCTTTAAAGAGAAAAACAGTTGTGACGAAAGAGAGAAAGATGTCCCAGAGGAAGTGATGTTGACCAAAATAAGTTACCTTAGAGAACTCTTGGAGGTATTTCATGACATTGAAAAGCAAAGAATAAAATTCTGGCAGCTGACCCAAACTGAGAGGGAAGTATGACATTTCACTAAAGCAGAGAAAAGATTTTTGCTGTGTATTGTAAATGACCCAACAAGAAGATGGTAGCAAGCACTGTTCAGACTCCTCTTGGTAAGACTTGTTTTTGTGGTCAGGTCATGTGACATATGGGATCTCTTAGTTCCCAGATCTAAGGGATCAAACCAATGCCCCCTGCAGTGGAAGTACTAAGTCTTAACCATTGGACCTCCAGGGAAGCCCATTCTTGGTAAGATTTCAACAAAGAAACAAAACTCTGATTCTCAATGTTTCTAATGTTACAGGGTACTAATACATATTAGTTTTATTTTTCATTTCTGTATATATTTGTAACTGATAGTAAGAATTTTTAACGTTTTCACGCCAAAAAATTTCAAGTCACGAAACAGTTGTGATTTTCCCCTATTGATTAATAACACTGCTTTGCCTGGTGAGTTTTACAGATCTACAATGTTCTGTAAAGCAAGAAAGGCTTTGCACTTTAAATTTTTCCCAAAAGAATAGAAGTTAAATAAAATGAAACAGAATCTAATGAAATAGAGAAAAAAATTAGTGATTAGCTGGGAAGATCTATTTGCAACCTATGCCACAGACAACAGGCAGTAAAAAAACCAAAGAACATAAAAAAAAAAAAAAACCAAAGAACATAGTAGAAAAATGATCAAAAGACATGAAAAGACATTTTACAGTGAGTGAACATTAAACAATAAGAAAAAGTTTTAACTTCATTCATAATGAGAGAAATGAAAGGTAAACTACACCGAGATACCATTTTTTTATACCCACGCATCAGCCAGATTCCAAAAGTTTGAAAACACACTGTTGGTTTAAGTGTGGGCAGAGAGACATTCTCATATATTATTGATGGAAGTGAAAAATGTTACAACCCTGATGAAGGACAAATTGGCACTATCATTCAAAATTACAAATGTATTTCCTTTTGACCCAGAAATCTCACTTCTGGGAAATTCTTCCAACAGCTATTATCTGAATATGGATGAGATGACCTATGCACAGGATACAGAGATCAGTGCAGAATTCTTTTTATATCAAAAGATTGGAAACAACACAAAAAATCCATCAGTTAGAGATCAGTTAAATAAACTATGGTGAATCTAGACACTGCAATACTGGGCAGCAACCCAGCTCCCAAACATGGAAGCTTCTGATGACCTTACATGCAAAGATCTCTAGGACATATATTGTTAAGTGAGAAAAGCAAGGTGCATACCAATATGCACCTTTGTGTAAGAATTATACATTTATTTGTTTTATTATAAGAATTACATATTTATTTGTTTTATTATAAAGACATCCTGGGAGGGTTCATAAAAAAATTAGTAAATGTGAGTATTTATAGGAAGCAGCGATTGGGGGGAGAGTCTCGCAAAGGAGTGGGAATGCATTTTTCAATTATAATTTTCATAATCATTTGACTTTAAAAAAACTGTGAATATATTAGCAACTCAAATAAAATTAAATTAGACAATATAAAAATTATCTACATTTATCAAAGACTCTATTTCATAAATTGCTTTCTAATGAGATCACATTTAAAGTTTGGGGTATAAATGTTCCATAAGTTCAGCTGTTTAACCTAATAAAGAGTTTCCTTTACTTAATAAACACATACATCATGGTTACTCTTCTATATCACCACTTAAACGCTCCATTAACCTCCAGGCCCTCGGAGGGGAAGTGGGGGTAGGAAAGAGAACACAGAGGATTATTACAGTGGAAAAGTCACCCAGGAAAGTGGACACAGAGAAGCTATGACAAACAGCAATGAGGTTTCTTAACTGATGTTGTCAACAACTAAAGGGAAGTAAAAGCCTGACCCAAGGGACTTCCCTGGTGGTCCAGTGGCTAGGACTCTGGGCTCCCAATGCAGGGGACCTGGGTTCAATCCCTGAGTAGGGAACTAGATTCCAGATGCCTCAACTAAAGATCCCGCATGTTGGAACTAAGACCTAGTGCAGCCAAATAAATAAATACATATTTTTAAAGCCTGACCCAAAACAAGATACAAGAAATCTTTAAGAAGAGATTGAGTAGAAGGTTGGGTGGGGGGGCACGGAAATGAAGAAATAAACAGCAGATAGTTAACTATGGTTATAGTTTTAAGGTCTCCAGATCCCACATCATGCTACAGTGATCCCCTCTGATCTCATCTAACTCACAGAGAAACCCTCCACCCAGGGGCATCCCGGTTCCCTTGGTCTGACTCTGAAAGGCAACCACTGTTACTAATCTGATAACAAATAAATACACCTGTCATCAGAATCCCTATTTACTCTTTCCCATGGGTCTTAGAAGAAGAGTTTTCTGAGCAGAAGTACTTCTTGCATTTTCAAAATCTACCAATTATTTGGAGGAGATTTTTAGTAGTTAACCTGCTCCTAAACAAAGTGACAGAAGGCTCTAAATTACCCCATTTTTCTTTTTTTCTAGTCCCTTATTTGCCTTTGGTGCCCCTCGAATATGAAACCACTCTGAGCAGCACGGATGGAGCAGCTTCCATCACCTTCAGCCAAATGATTTCTTTCGAATACAAGTCATTTATTCCCTAAAGCATACACATCCGTCTAAACTGACACAGTCAGGTTGATGGTGTCATCTCTGACTCGAGGGGACCCATTCAACATGTTTCCAAATCTGCTTTTGGAGCTGGGAGGGTCCCACTGTGCAGAAGGCATAAGACATGAGGGGAAAAATGAAAGAGAAAAATTAGGGCTGTCTCACCAGCCTCTCTCCACTCTGGTCAAGAATGAGAAGCAATCACATTAAATGGGCAAAACGCCCTTTCTTAGGCAGGAAGGACACAGAGGAAGATCGTCCCTAGGCATCTAAGAGGTGAATCGAACTCATAGTCTGTGCAGAGAGGAAAGGTTTAGGGAAGTGGAATGGCCAAGGGTGGAACACGGAAAGTAGAGATCCCTGAGTCTGAATCTTGAATGTACTATCTAGGGCAGGTTACTTAGCTTCTCTTCATCCTATTTGTGTACTCTGTAAATGGATGTAACACACAGGATTTGTTTTGATGATTAAGTAAGGAAATAAAATGCAAGTGCTCCTCACAGAGGCTGACATACAGTCAACTGCTAAGTAGGTGGTGACTGCTGCTATTTGTATAATTACTATCAGCGCATAAGTCCTGATGGGGTTGGAGAGTTAGAGCAAAGTGTGACATATTTTACCATTTTTTTCCACTCTCTCCTTTACTTCCCCATGCAATTATCCATAATTGGCAATTTGGGCCATTAGATTATCACTTGGACTATTTCATCAATGCACGTATGTAGGAATGACTGAAACCCCATGTGGCCAGGGGTCAAGTGTAAATTTCTCACTGCTGTATCTTCAGGGCCTAGGACTAGTCTACTGCTGGCACAGAGTAGGTCTCAGGAAATATTTGCTGAATCAAGTACTGAATAAAGTAATTAATAGCTCCTTTCATTTACCCTTAGTTCCTAAAACTAGATTGTGATCTCTCTGATAAATAGTGCCCTTCTCTGAATGATTTGGACTAGAGGTCCAAATGAAAGATTATAAGAAAAAAAGAGAAAGAAGGAAAATAATCCTATATCTCAACCAAAGATGTCTTGGATTGAAAGAGTATTTTCTACTCCGTACCCACATTCTCACTTGTTTTTTGCTTCATGCAATAAGGTTGTTCACACTACTTCATACTGGCCATTTCACAGAGGTTATTAGTACTTGTAAGCCTAAGACTCACTTCATCATCTAATGAAAGTGAAAGTCACTCAGTCCTGTCTGACTCGTTGCGACCCCATGGACTATACAGTCTATGGAATTGTCCAGGCCAGAATACTGGAGTGAGCTGCCATTCCCTTCTCTGGGGATCTTCTGGAACCAGGGATTGAACCTGGGTCTCCTGCATTGCTGGCAGATTCTTTATCGTCTGAGCCACCAGGAAAGCCCAAACATCTATTAGGGAACATCAATGCTGCTTCCTGGCTTTACTATAGATAATCCTACAGTGAACATCTTCATTTTGCTTCTGTGGAATTCTTTCCATGAGCTAAAATACTAGGAGTACTTCCTCATCATCTTTCATGGGTGAGCCTATATTTTATTTCCCCCAGATTCCCACAGAATGCTGCATGGCTCCTTTCATCTATTAAGTACCTTAAAAAATCATCTGTTGAATAGAAGACAGAAGAAAGAGTCAAGGGTGTTGAAGAGAAGCATCAAAAAACCCAGTTTTTCCAACAATACTCCCAATCAGCTCTTTGGAAGTAAGAAAACATTGAATTTTTAACAGTGAAAGGAATCTCATTAGGAAAGAAAACACTTCACTTCAAAGTTAAGATGGAACACAGATGGAACCCTGTCAAAAGGGTATTATCTAATCTGGTGAAGTGCTTTCACACTGGGGATTTCCTCTTCTTGTAAAGGATGAGAAGGCAAACACAAAGCGCAGGTACATCTGCGTACACGGGAAGAGAGACAAGGAGACTCAAAGAGAAGGATCTACATAATGAAAGACGCAGAGTATCTGATTACGGGATTTTTGAAGAACGTTATTCAGATCAGCCTCCCAATCCTCAAGCTGTAGAGCAGGATAAATCAGAAAACAAAGAGTGTAGGCGATCTATCCCTATTGTCTTTGAAAGTCTAAAGCATGGATCTTACTTCCTAAATCGTAATGTTGCCATTTGTAACTATGTTACCAAAGGTTTTATTTTCAAGTTATCATCAAAAAGGGGATCTCCAAAAATCTTTACATATGTAATACCTATATTTTATCTTTAACTGGAATATAATTGCTTTACAATGTTGTGTTAGCTTCTGTGGTACAATGAAGTGACCCAGTTATATATATACATCTATCCCCTCCCCCTTGGCCCTCCCTCCCATCCCACCCCTCTGGGTCATCACAGAGCACTGGGCTGAGCTCCTTGTGCTATTTATAGCAAGTTCCCCCTATATTTTAAATTTACTCTATCTTATAGCAAGCATGTGTATTTTGGAACACATACATGAGCATACAGTACCCACACTTAACCTAGTATTTTCAAAATTTTTATCCTGATTTGATTTCTATCCAGGAAAATTATACTCATTAAAATTTCACTCAAGTTTCTCAAGCCCCTTGTTTAACCCAGACTCCTCATCACAAATTCCATCTTATTGTAAAGCTCCATTTCATCTCAGTCAACAATTATGGCTGCTACCAGCTGGAAATATCCTAAAATACAATTTGGATCCTCTGTGTTCAAGAAGTTGCAATGAGAGCAATACTCAGTTGAATAAAAATAGTTGCTCACAGTAAATAAGTATTCCTTATATTCATAGTCTAGTAATTTAAATGATTCTACAGCTGACATTAGTAATGGGATGAACTGACACCATGTACCATCTGACATGATACAGAGAAGAACAGAGCATCACTTCTTGCCAGAAATGCATATTTTTGCCAAAAAAATGCATAACCTGAATCCAGTCATGGGGAAATAACATCTTTCCAGAGAGCTAAAATACAAATCAAAAGTATAAACTTCAGAAAATTCAAATTGAGAATTTTGGCTTTTGGAATACAAGGAATTCATTCATGGCTCTCTCACAAACAATATGTCACTGTTTACTGCTAATTCTGTTTTTAACACAAACATCTGTATATAATGTATATCATACAACATAAAACATTTTAATTCTTTTCACTTTGATTATTCCTGAATTTGTCATATTATCACACACATGTGTTGGTAGTTTGGGCTGCATTATGTACACACAATATTTATCTGAAAAGCTTGGGATTTTCCCCCTGATCTTATGTATTAGAACCAGTAGATACGTGTGATTTATTCCTCCGACCTCCTGCATTCTACAGGATCTTGCAACATATCATTTCCACTAAAGTAACTTCTAATCCAGTCTTGCCACTCTGCAGAGATGTATCATGCTTACCTCCAATAAGCAGCTCTGAATCTCTTCTATTGCATAATGGCTTTAAAGACATTTAAAAAAATCTGAACCATCTCTTTCCCTTCCTTAAGTTCAAGCTTTCTATGTGAAAAGTTATGAGACATTTACAGGCCTGCAGAAGATCTGCTTATGTCATCAAGCATATTCAGAGGTAAATCCCCATGTCACCAACCTCATGATCACGTTTAATGTATGTACATTTAATAATGTCACAGGACACAGGTATTTATAAATATCTACATTAAAACTTAGTTAGCAATAAGCAGTGATGCACTGTTTATGACAGAGACATGAATAAATAATTTTGTGCTTTAAAAGCCAGAATTCTAAGTTTGAATTTTCTGAAACTGACTTTGTGTTTTCATTTTATGGAAAGAATGCAAACCATAGCAGTAACAGCCACTGTATAGCCAGAACGACACAATAGTTACGAGGAGACCAAAAAACTCACATTTTCCCTCAAATCCAAGACAATCTTCAAACCCAGAAGGAGAAGGGAACACTGATGGCTCAGTGCAGAACTCTTCTGGAGAAACACGGGCCCACGTGACAAGAGGCCAAACATCGCTAATAACAGGGAACGACGTGCTCACGACACTTCCTGCACATCACTCTGCGGGGAACAGTGGGCTTTTATGAGTTTACAGAACACACTCAAAATCCCTGCCACGCTTGACTGGTACCAAGTGA